>NC_041401.2:145012963-145322963 GCF_900747795.2 Erpetoichthys calabaricus | reverse complement strand
CAATATTTATTGTCCCAAGTACACTATATGGAAAAAAAGATCTTTAGGCAGTTAGGAAATTTTGACCAAACTGGATTTATTAAAGGCAGACACTTAGCTTCCAATCTTCGATGCCTATTTAATGTAATATATTCACCCACCAAGTCATAACACCCTAGAGATATTATTATCGTTGGATGCAGAAAAAGAATTTGATATGGTTGAATGGAACTACCTTTTCACTACATTGGAGAAATGTGGGTTTGGCCCAAACATTTGTGCATGGATAAAACTACTGTATACCAGTCCATAAGCTTCAATTTGTATTAACAACATTATTTCAGTCTACTTCAAACTAGAACATGGTACTAGACAAGGATGCCCCTTATCACCACTGCTTTTTGCAATTGCCATTGAGCCACTGGCAGTTCACTGTTGAAGTGCTTATAAGATAAAGGGGATTATCAGAGAAGGAACTGAACAGAAAATTTCTCTATATGCAGATGATATGGTACTGTATATATCAGATCTACAAAATACTGTGCCTGCAGTCCTAACAGCACTAACAGAATTTCAAAAGATTTCTGGTCTCAGAATTAATTTGACTAAAAGTGCGCTCTTTCCAGTGAATTCTCAAGCACACAATATTAGATTGAACACCTTCCCTTTTATCATCGCAGATCAGTTTAAATACTTAGGGGTAAACATCACGAGTAAATATAAAGCTCTTTATCAAAAAAACTTTGCTGCCTGCATGGAAAAAAATGAGAAAGACTTGCATTGATGGTCTACCCTTCTTCTCACTTTAGCTGGAAGAATTGACATTGTTAAGATGAATATCCTTCCTAGGCTTCTTTTTCTATTTCAAAACATTCCAATATACATCAATAAATCATTTTTTAAGAAATTAGATTCAACCATAACCTCATCTATTTGGAATTCAAAACATCCACGTATCCAAATAGCAACCCTACAAAGACCTAAGGCAGAAGGTGGCATGGCTCTACCTAACTTTCAATTTTATTACTGAGCAACAAATATACAAGCTATAAAAACCTGGACATTGACACAAATAAATGAACATACACAGGCTTGGTCTGCAATAGAGATAAAATCCAGCAGTACTTCTTTATATTTTTTGCTTTGTACCTCAATAAGTACAAGTTATTGCCAATATAATTACAACCCAATTGTGCTTCATTCACTCAGAATATGGAACCAATGTACTTCAAGATAGGAAGCTTTTATCTATGGCACCTCTGCATGATAGCCACCTTTTTCCACCCTCTCAAATGTATGCAGTTTTTAATGTCTGGAAAACATTCAGGATTAAATCACTTAGAGATCTGTACATAGACAACGTCTTTGCATCCAACCAACAATTACACTCCAAATGTAACTTTCCAGCAACACATTTATTTCACTACCTTAAAATTAGAAACTTTGTTAAACAAAACCTGCCCAATTTTCCTTACCTCTTACCTATTTCTATTCTGGAAAAAATATTGATCAATCTTAAGGACTCAGACAGCATTTCTGTAATATATAAAAACTTTTTAAAGTCCCTCTCTTTCAAAGATCCCAGAGTATAGTGGGAAAAGGATCTCTCACTCAATATCTCAGAAAGTGGAGTAGAAGGTAGCAATGCACAGAATTCACTCGAGCTCCATATGCGCAAAGCATACAATTATTCAACTTACAATCATCTCTCAAGCACATATGTCTTGTTTAAAATTGTCCAAAATGTTTCCAGGGCAAGATCCAACTTGCGAACGCTGTAATCAAGTTCCTGCCTCACTAGGCCATAAATTTTGGGCCTGTACCAAATTAACATTATTCTGAACCAAAATCTTTAAATGCCTTGGTGTCACAATCCCTCCTAATCTGCTAACAGCTGTGTTTGGGGTACTTCCAGATGGGCTTAAAGTGGAGAAGAACAAACAAACTGTAATTGCCTTTAATTTACTAATAATGACAAATGCACCACTATCGTTTATAGTAGAAGAGAAGTGTGTTGACATCACAGGTCACCAAGCATATGTTTAGTGGCCAGGTTTGTTACTACAAACAATACTCTCGTACCCATGAAATCATCTCTATGGGCAGTGCCCATAGAAATACGGCAAACTGAAGGGTGAAGTGATAATAAATAAATAAATAAAAATACTAACCCATCTAAATCCATCCATCCATCCATTTTCCAACCCGCTGAATCCGAACACAGGGTCACGGGGGCCTGCTGGAGCCAAACCCAGCCAACACAGGGCACAAGGCAGGGAACCAATCCTGGGCAGGGTGCCAACCCACCGCAGGACACACACAAACACACCCACACACCAAGCACACACTAGGGCCAATTTAGAATCGCCAATCCACCTAACCTGCATGTCTTTGGACTGTGGGAGGAAACCGGAGTGCCCGGAGGAAACCCACGCAGACACGGGGAGAACATGCAAACTCCACGCAGGGAGGACCCGGGAAGTGAACCCAGGTCCCCAGATCTCCCAACTGCGAGGCAGCAGCGCTACCCACTGCGCCACCGTGCCACCCACCCATCTAAATACAGAAAAAAAATCAGAATGATGGAAAAAATGTTCTTAGCAAATATGCAGTGCAAGGTAAGCCTCCTTGTTTATGATAACAGAGATTATGGAGTCTATTATGGAATACTGTAAAATATAATATGGTGTGTGTCAGCTACTGAAGCATGTAATATTAGGTGACAAACACATAGTGTCACAGAGCTAGAAAGTGTGATTGTTAACAATTTGTTACATAATTGTTGTCAAGTTTGTTTGTTTGAACAAAATATTGTGTTCTGTGCATATGGTCAATGAGATGTCACATGGTTACTAGGCATGTAATGCACATGCAATGTCATCTATAATATCATGGGGGTCATGATATGTAATAAGTCATCATGCATTAAGCAAGTGTCTGAACTCTGAGAAATCTTAAGAGAGGCCTGTTAAAGAATATTTTGAAAGTTTCCTTTTGCTTTAGAACACTTGTTTGGTTTTGGCTAGCATTTTGTTTTTGGTAACAGTTTCAAAATAAAAGTGTTTGACTTATGTAAGATTTAGATAGATAGATAGATAGATAGATAGATAGATAGATAGATAGATAGATAGATAGATAGATAGATAGATAGATAGATAGATAGATACTTTATTAATCCCAGTGGGAAATTCACATTCTTCAGCAGCAGCATACTGATACAATAAATAATATTAAATTAAAAAATGATAACAATGCAGGTGAAAAACAGAAAAACAGACAATAACTATGTATAATGTTGACTTCAACTACTCTTATGTTCACTCCCCCAAGAAAGATGTTGTCTACTGCTCTTAAAAATAAAATCCAGCTGACACTCCTGTCCAATGTGAACTTAATAGAAATTAACATAATTAGTGCTACTTGTATGTGTAAGAAATATCATACAAAAACTAAAGTGAAGAAGACAAATATTATAATCACAGGAAAATAGACAAGAAAATCACAAAGTAGGCAGATGATCGTACAGTCAGAATCTTAATAGCTATATCTGAGATTAACAAGGGAAGAGATGTATTTACACTATGAATAAGATATAATTTCAAAACAGATGAACTAAAAAAAAACCAGAAAATATATATGTTCTAGAATATATAGATAAATGGCTGCTGATTTGTGTGTATTTTACATATTTATTCAGATAGGTTATGTTTAGTTATTAAATGTGATTATGTTTTTTATAAGTTAACAATAAATCTAATAGGCTAGGAATAATATAGATGAAAGAGAAATCATTTGAAAGTGAACTTCTCAGTTTTCTGGATGCAGAACATTTCAGGTCACTGTTACAGTTATTGAACTTGAGGTCAGTGATCCGAATGAAAACAATCAATAGAAACTAGTCACATAAATAGCACAAAAACAGGTCTGGAGAACCTTATTTATGTAATAAGAAGAGTTAAATTTGATAAGAAATTGAGGCAATAGATGCGAAGTACAGAGGTAACAAAAACTTAATCTTTTAAAATAAACCATTCGTTAACATAAATATTTCAATAAGTATGTCAATTATTCTTATATTTTGTAATAAAAAAACACCATGCCAAAATACTTACAAAAAATATATATATACATTATACACATATTATTTTTCATTTATTTTATTCATTTGAGTCTTTAAGGTTCCTAAAGATTGCAATGCATATAAATGGTAAAGTGATGTAGAGTAAATTAATATAAGTGGATGTTAGGTCCAAATCATAAGGAAAATGAAAGAAAATATAATTCCAGTGTTTTCAAATCTCCAAGAAAATAAGCCTATTAGGTCTCACAATTCTTTAAAAGGCACGGCATAGCTTACCTAAGACAGATGGCTACAGCCCTTTCCCACTTCTTTTCTTCTGCTGTCCTAAACCAGGTTATTTTACCTTTAACTATAGAACTGTTACTCTTCCTGCCCATATATATATATACATATCCTCCTACCTTTGATTTCAGGTTCCAGGCCCACAATTGTTGCCTTCTTATTTTCTCTTTCCTTCCTCTTGCGCAGCATTTCTTTCTGAAAGGAGGCAACTGACTTCAACAAGTCCTTCCCATCCACTTCCAGTGGTGGAATAACGATGCTACAGTCTAGGAACTCATTGATGGCATTCAGTAAGTCCTGGCGATCATCAGCTGAATAAGCAACTTCATGGAAGTGCTGAAATATAATATAATTTTTGGTCAAGCAAAATATTACTTATGAAATCTTAATTTATTTCAAAATGTCATGCATTCAAGACTTTGTTAAGTTAACTAAATACATTTTGCTTCAAAATGTCATCACCTAGTATTTACAAAGAAATAAATATTGTACATACACTTTTAGTTTCACATATGGGTCAACTGCAGTGTGCTATCAGCTTAGGAAGATCCCAAGCTAATTTGATCTTAATCTTGCTACTGTAAATATGTACTAATGTTCGTGTGTGTGCTGTTGGAGTGTGCTCCAGAGCTGTGGACTAGCAGCAGGCCAAGACCAAGAGCGACTGCAGTTGCACTGTGCTTCTTGGAGTTGGAGAAAGTGACCAATTTTGTGTACTAACTTAGGCAACCTTAGAAACCTAGAAGGTTTAAAGGAAATTTAACGGTGGGTAATGTTCCAAAATTAACTCCACATGCATCAGGTAAACTGTTACAGAATGAAAAAGCACTAATATGCCATAAACATTTTGGAAACCAAATTTTATATTTATATCTGAACTGAAGCATAGCATGATATGGAATCAAATATTTAACTCAATGCCAGAGAATGCATAAAAATATAAATTTTGTGTAATGTAAGAAATAGAAAAAGAAAAATATGTTTCAACATACATTTAGCCATTAATCATTAGTGTGCTGTATTTTACACTTTGGTGACTGTTGGATTAATTTGGTTATTAGAAAAAGATGAGAGCATAATGAGAGTATTAACTCCTATGAATTATCAACAGTACTTAATTGGGAAATGAGTTATAGATACAAAAACAATTGCTTCAGATACAATTCTACCACCATCTACCTCTTCTCATCATTATACTTCATAGAGGGTTTTCAGGGCCTTTCCATTGGCTCAAAGTGAATAACGTTTACAATAATGACAGTGACACCCATTTAGATCTAATAAAGCCTAACAATTGCAGTTATTTTTTTATAAGTTTATACGAGGATGTAATTTTTCTTCCCCTTTAAATTGAGAGGAATGTGTAGTATCACATTATTAACTGAGAGAGGGCGAGATGCTAATTGCCAGCACGCGAATGTTAATAGGCAATCAGACTGAGTAGAAACACAAGGCCACAACAAGACTAGCTTTGGATTACTTAAACTTGATATTAATCTTGGTCTGCTGTTCACTGAGTCAGCACTTAGACGTGAGGATCATCTCCTCTTAGCACCATACTATATAGTCTGGTCTTGATACATTTCTAGTCTGGTGCCATCTCAGCTACACTGCAACTGAACCATATAGGGTTAGTTGATGATTCTCTATAAACAGAGGTATTGTTTAATCATTGACATCTTGATAAATGAAGACACAATAAAAACCCTGATAAAAATGTGTTCAATTTTGACATTTCCATTGTAAATTTGGATTTCTTCAAAGTCTTTAATTTGTCCCTGCTGTAAGTGCAAATATATCAATTTGTTATTTTACACAAGAAAATTCCTGAATAAAAACAGTACATGTTAATAAATAAAATTATGAGAAAATCTTCTGGCACAGTCTTTTGTAAATGTGGGTTAATAAAAGAGACGTTGTTATATATAAATATAATTTGATAGTTTACTTTTTTTCTGATGTTATTTTACATAATGCTTCAAACTAAAAAATGAATTCAAAATATGTGTGTAGTGATAAGGAAGGCTTATTTTGTTTTTCAAAACATTGTATATTAAAATACACTTGGAAGTTTTATACTGGTACTAAAATTTTAAAAAAGGACTGAAATAATAACAAGTTAAGAATACTGCATATGAATTTACTAGCACATTTGCACATATTTTGTTAAATGTAACAGAATGTGTCAGTATGACACTTGAAAAATGTGTAAAAAGAAAAAAAAAGTTGATTTATTTTTATTCATACACAAACACACAAATGTTATTACAATAGGTGGGATACTCCTCACTTAAAATTGATTAATTTCCGGTACTGCCAAATATTTACACTCCAAAAGGATGCTTTTACCCATTACAAACCAATAAAACACATGCTTTCTTTTCTGTTTTTGGATTACAGGTGCCAATGATGTTTCATGACTTTCCATTTCTAACAGTATTCTGGCTAGAGACAATTTAAAATTTGTATAAGGTTAGATGAATAAGCATCTTTTAAACTGGACTATTATGGGCTTCCAGTGCCTCCTGTTGGTCTAATAGTACATACAGTAGGTATATAGTATGGTAAATCATTCATAGTAAAAAGCAAAGACAAAAGTCCAGTTTATACAGATAAAATAGTCGCATTCTAAGTCTCATGGCATTTGTGAACATGATGTGTATATCTAGGTGGACATTATCCAAATAACTCTAGTGTTCTTCCAACTAAAAGTTATTTTAAAAATGAACATCACCTCTCTGGAGATAGTGAAGTAAGATAAAAGGCACACACTAATCTCACATGAGAAGCCAATCAGTACAATTGTTTAGTCTATGAACATGTCCGTTAAAGCTAATTTCAGTTCCTTTCAATTTAACAAATGAACATATCATCCTGAACAACAATATTCTGATTAAGACTAATTAGGTTGTACAGGTGAACAACTACAACAGGAAATCTGACTGTTTATGATGTGATTCTGTGCTGCACATCAGGGGCTGAATTTTTTTGATAATTTAGTTCATGAAATGTATTAAACCTATAATGCTGAAAACTATTTTTATGACAGCACAGCAGAGGTTGCCATAGTGACTTTTTTATAGAAAATGTCACAATATGATATTTGGAATAAATTGCAAACTATTTTTATCTCTGTTAGTCTTGAATAACTGACCATAAGAGTAAGTCTTGTGAATTGTGAAAACTTATTCCAACACTAAATTTAAAAACCTTGTGGTGCGGCAGACAAATCATACACAAAAGCTCAATAGCAACATTAAAATTTAAAATGGTATGTGAACCTCTTAACAATGAATGTTGGAGCAAGGGTTATGAAACTAAAAATATTTTTCATACTTTGTTTAAAATATCAGTTATTTTCTAACCCATTTAGTCCTGAACAGGATTGTGGGGGGTGCTGGAGTCTATCCTAGCTAGCATGGGGCACAAGGCAGGAAAAAACCCTGTTCCTTTGCTCAGAATGCCTTGCTATTTCATTGACAAGAGAACTATGATTATATTAAGATGCAATGCATTCTGCTGTGCCTCTTTTAGAGCCACAGCTGTACTAAGCTAATAGCAAACTACAGGGAGTGACTTAAAACTAGCCATGTTGGCCTTGTTTGGAACTTTCCTCAATAGTCTGTTTCCACTGGTTGGCTGGATGTTTTTATTGAGTAATGTGTCGGTTCTCTTGCAGAGTTGGTGCCACTGATGCGCCCCTATTAGCTCATCTGTGGCCCACTGCCACATGGAGGCAAAGTCACTTTAATGTTGTCCACTGCTAACCTGAACTGTAAATACACACACAATCCAGAGATGTCTGTCTCTTTTCTTTAAATAGAATTGTGTGCAAGAATTAAGTTCCCATTATCACCTAACATAGATAATAATGGGAACAGCAAGACTACCTATTAAGTTTTCCAGAAGGGAATGGAGCAGGGAAAAGGTCACCACAGGCAACTATAGCTTTAAAAAGTTCATGCATTACATTAATATGAGTTGTAATATTCATGTTTTGAAGTTGCATTGTTTTGACACTTTTGTCGCTTTCAATTTAGGCAGACACTAAAGGTACTTTAGGTACTTTTTAGTAAATTAAATTTGATAGAAATGTGTGTACATTACTGGAAACATATTGGTTCAGAACGAAAAGAATGTAAATAAATGTACCTTATCAGACATAAGTGTTGCGATGGAGCGGCCAATCTCATGGTAGTCTATATTTGACTGGCTTGGTCCCAACAACACAAAAATAAACCTCACTGGAACTGGCACCTCCAGGACAGACTCAAGGAGAACAGCTTCACTGAGTCTCACTAATGCCATTGCTGGCTGCTCCAAGAACTCCACACAACCTGTAAGCAAATTCAAGAAAAATTACAAAAAAAATCTGTTGTGTCAAATTTCAGTAAATTAGCTACTGTATATTAATGGGTTAGCCTCATTACCACAGTAGTAAAAATGCCTAAAACATCAAGTGTATTGTTATTGCTATAAAAATCTTTGAAATTGCCCATTTTACATTTTGGTTTGACAAAGTCTTTTATAAGAGGATTATTATAAGAGAATGTGTGAAAGGGGCTACTGCAAACCCAGGCTCATCCTCTTTCAATCTTAATGTTCACCCTTTAAAGTCTTAGAACTCAATGAACAGCAAGTGGAGTGGAACACCACACACAGGTTACGTGAATTGACACTACTAAGCTGGTTCTGTACAAGTGTGTGTGTGTGGGTGTGTGATGGACGAGGTCAGTTTCAGACTTTGCCCAGCAAGTGATCGATAAATGGATAGAAACAAATAAGAATATATTATACTGTATTTTCATACCTTTAGTCCATTTACTAATAAAACATTTATAGGAACTAAACCTTAAAATGCTGACAGCAGAAGAAGACAATCTTACCAACTAACACAACAGTAGCTTCAGCATCGTCTGGAATCTTTTCCAAGAGCTTTATAGATCTGTTTCGATGTCCTTCTGCATTATGGTGATGTGTACATTTCTTAAAAGGATCAAAGAAGACAAAATGATATACAGTAAGAATACCAACTAGTAATCATTTAATCAATTTTGTGTGTCTTTTTTCATTTATTCTTATTTGTAAAATCAACCACTGCCCCTCTCATGTGGCTCATTATGTGCTGTATTTCATACACTATGCGTCACTTTCAGATATGAAAACAGATTATACATTTTTAAGCTTTTCATATTGGAATCATAAACAATAGTTTACAGTTTAGTGGCTGTATAAAGGTGGTAAATGACAAACAAACTCATTTTGTGGCCTTAGAAAGTAAGTTGAACAGCTATGAAATACTGAACACTGCTTATGTATGTGTACTTATTTCTGTAATTCAGAATGAGCATCCATTGTTCTGTCACCCTTTGTCATCTTCTCTAATTCCCTACATCCTATAGCTATTAAAAGTAGGTAAATTTTGGTATGTTCCAATATATTCTAATGTACTTAAGTGACATGCATATTTACAGTTGCCAGTATTAAACACATTATATTTCCCTAAATGTGGTTTTTCATACAACTGGTACATGCTACCTTCTTCCAACAAAATGAATAGGTTTAGAGGTCTTTCAAAAAATGTATAGGTTTATAAGGTTTTTAGTGTCAACTGACAAAATGAAAGAAACATCTAAATTAATGACTAATGGAAATTATAGATGTACAGGTTTACTGGGACATTACTATCATGTCTACAAAGTACAGTGAAATGCGTACTTGCATGTGCCAATCAACATGTCACCACTATCGACAGCAGGTGCTTCCATTCAGAAGGGGTAATTGAGATAGCTAAGTAATGTAATGTTCTGTTTTTCTTAAAGTCATTTACAAAACGGCTGAATGCTGGGGAAATATCAGGCTCTGTGGCACGAAAGTGTGTTGTTTTTTCACTTGTACCAGTGGCTAAGTTGATAGAAGTATGGGAATTGAAGAGAAACAAACCATCAAGGAATGTCAAAAAAAAAGTGTAAGCACTTTGACCAAGATATCTTTACACTGAATATCAAAATACAAGGAAAACACAGACAAGCCCCTATCGATCATATGATTTTTAAATATCATTATAAGACACGAATATGAAATTCCATCAAGAAGAGACTGTTGAGAGCTCATAGGGAGGAATGCTGTGGCAATTTTGCTTTGTAAAACGGCACAAAGAGCACAAGCAGTGCCCTGCTGTGCAATGAAACAATAATTAAACATCTTTGAACTTGTTCTCATCAGGCAGGTTACATGCATGGCACACAGCAAAATAAATCTGCAGGCCTAAATGCCTGTAAGAGCATTCTTTAAAATTAACAAACACTTTAAGATTTAGTTTGTTATTAGCTTTAAGAAAGAATACTTAACGTGAATTTGGAGTAGTATTTTGGTTTTTAGTGATTAGTTCTCCTGATTTTAGCGTGAAAACCTCTGTCGGAATACTTTCTACTGTTCAGCAAGTTGTCTATTTTGCAGATATATTTCATTTGACTTTTTTTTGGGCACTGGTGTCTGGTTGTACTGTCTCAGTTATGATATGTGGTGCAGTTCTTTGGAATGGATTGAACAATAGAATTGCAAACAAATATAAAGCCATTTCTGAGCAGTTATGTACAGCTTATGGTTAATCATTTCGATTCTGTTTGTGGTGAAATCTTGCAGAATGACAATGTGCCCATCTTACAAAGCCAGAGTAATCAATGCTCTTGAAACATATAACAATGGGAAACCTAGTCACCACCAAATTGTGCCCTTAAAGTAATTTCTGGTGAGGCACCACAAGCAGGATCACCTCAACACCAAGGGATGCTATCTGTCAAGGAAAAAAATCTTCCCTTTAATACAGGACTATACACTAGTAGAATCTACTGTATGCACTGGCAGAATGTGGTGGATCAGATTATATGTACTCATTTCCTTAATTTTGTCAGCAGGCTGTGTATATAAGTGCCTTGTCCATGGCTTTTTCCCAAGCTTTGCATACAGTGCTGCCATAAAATATTCCAGCACACTGTGAAACAGAACTGGATCAATGAAATGACTGACACCTGTGTACATAATACATGTAAAGTAAAATAATAAACAGGCATTAAACATAATGCACTATGTATTGTAATCCTTACCTCCTTTTCAGATTCCTGTGACTTAGTGTCGTGTAGTTCAATCCTCTCTTCTCCCACTAAAGGCAAGCAGGTCTCCATTGCATGATTGTGGTTTAGGTGGTGGCTAGCTAAAATGGAGGTCATGCTGGTGGCAGAATGATTTCGTGGGAAAAAAGCTTCCTTCTCATCATTAGGATGACTGAAATATAATAGATAAACACAACTGTCCTTAAAATTTATTGTAGGAGATACAGTGATGTTATATCAAATTTACCAATTTTGATTTTTGTTGGGCTATAAGATAATCTTCATGACTAGACTGACTTTAATTGGTACATACATTTTATTTGCCATAACGTGAAGAGAGTTGGACTAAACCCAAGCTTCAGTCCTGGCTAAAAAGGAGCTGAAAAGCTGTACAGTTTGTATGAAGTTCTTGTTTTCTTTTATGTTTGTAATTTTGATTTGCTTAAATCATAACTGGAAAGCCTTAGATGTTTATTTTTAAACTAACCCATTAAAATTCTAACTAGGCCAGAGCAGGTTGCTTTAGGGTCTGTCTGATTATAGGTTTATCCCTTTTAAATTCAGGAAAGTGAATGACACAATGCATTGACCAACTACATTGCACTGATTACACACATAAGAGGAAAATGATATTCCCCCAGCATGCTAGAAGACACTCAATAATGCCTGAACACCCTTGTAGAGGGACAACAAGATCCAAAGAGCTCCATTCTGATAGATGGCTAGAACTACAAGAACTGAGCTATCACTTTATGTGAGAAGGCAGCAAGAAGGCTGATCTGGAGCCATTGCTCTTTGAAGACGATTGATGGCTCACTGGTGTTCTTATTTCAAAAGTAAGACTATTATGATCCAGAAAGTAGTGTTAGTCTAGGAGCGATTTGTGGTACTTAAGGGCTTGGCATCCTACCTGATAGGTAAGACCTGTTAGTCAGGCCCAGATAGGCTTCAATTTCCATTGTTTTGTCCATTTTTGGATTAGTCACTTTCTTGCTATGTTCATTGCTCCCTTGTACTTAGCTGGTTAATTAAAGATTAAGTGGCTTTTGGAGTGTTTAATCATTTATGATTTAGCACCCTTTCCGTTACTCTGGGTATGAGGGTTGCTACTATTACACTCCCTCATTGTGCAAATGAATAAGATAATTACAAGTTGTACAATCAGTTATGTTACTGGTTTATGGTTTCTGTAGATTGCCAACGTGAAAACGGCTGAATAAGAATGAGTGTGAGTATATAGGTATGTCTGTAACCCACCCTAGTCAATGTTCGTTGCTGCCATGATCTCAGTTCCAGGCTGTCCACGATGCTAACATTTAATTAGTAAGCTGGGTATTAAAAATAACAACATGCAAGTCACAAAATATATGTCTGTTTGGATTAGATGTCCGAAAAATAACACACACTGAAATTTTACTATGCCGCCAGACATTGACTGTAAAAACAGAGTAGAATTTTAATTAAATAAAGAGATAAATGGCATACAGTACATAAACTTTACAAAAACAGATGTAATAAAAATGCAGCTCTGCAGCACAAAGACTGGAAGATGGCTGGTCTTGAGTGCAAATGGTTCTCAAAATTGCATGGAAGGATGACTTACTGAAACTGAGATAATCAAAATGGTCTATGACGACTATATATTGTTCTTAGCAACAGCCTCAACTCATTTCTGGTATTAACTTGGAAATAAAAAAAAAGCCACCTGCCAATTTAGGTAGACGAAGTTGAGGTCATCCATACTAACGGCCAATATTCCTTCAATTTTTTTTTTACTGATGAGCTGGTGTGAATAATAGATGAGCTGGTACATTTCTTCTATGACCAATTTCTTCAATACAACTACATTATAGGAGCTTTCCCAATCATGTATTGATCGATCATTGTGAAGCAGCAACAAATGAACAACAAGTTTTCCTTGTGATGTAACATACACTGTGAAGTACCAACATGTAAATGACAAGCATGGGATGTGTTCCCCATGAAATATCAGTTGACTGCTGTGAAGCATCGACATATAAATGATGAGTGGTACCCACTTTAAATTTTGGGAGCATACAGTAGCTGCTGCAAGGGAGTCTGGAGTGAGTGGCATGATAACAGCTGTGCAGCAGATCAAAAGTGCTGCACAGCACCCTGAGAAAAGGCAGCCAAGACTCATATATCAGTTTCTGCTACTCCATGTCAGCAAAAGTATGTGTACTAGTGACCCACACCAAACCCACAGAGATTCAATTAAAATGATCTGCACTCTTTGTGACTGATGTACTGTCAAGTGGCTGGTTCAAAATGGAGCCGTAAGTTGGCGCTGGACTGTATACTCTATATTTTATGTTAACATTTATTTAACTAAGCTACTTTATATACTGTATATATACCTACTTTATATACTGTATATATACTTACTTTATATATTGATGTTACTTTATATACTGATATATGTTAAGTGAATGGGCCCTGTCATGGACTGGTCCCCAATTCAAGGTTTGTTCCAGTCTTGCACATGATGGTACTGTGATAGGCATTAGCCACCCTATGACCATAAATTGGGTTTAAAAGTCTTGAGAATGTTATGTTATTGCTAGATATGGTATGTAAGACTTTCTCACAAACAAGCATTAATCAAGAGCTAGTGTAGTCATTTTCAGCACTGACTGGACTGGAAGTTGCACAATAAATCACACAACACTCGCCAAGAGCTCCATCTGGATCTCGTCCTTTGCCCTTTGTTCATATTTCCTGTTTCTTTCTTTTACATTTTTTATAGCTAACAGCTTGCATAATACCTCGTGCTTCACCAACAAAAAATAATTTTAAATTCACTTCAAAACTTCTATTCAAAAATACCTGACCAGAGTAATATTTTTTCTTTAATATTACTGCAAAACATATGATTTTAAAGGACAAGACTAAAATTTTACAAATGAGACAAGATCTTTTAGTCCATCAAACTTGAACAAGAAAGGTAAATTATCAACATAACATAACATTCTCAAACCTACTTAATCCAATTTATACTTGTATGGATGCAAATTAATTTAATACCCAAAAGCTTGATTTTAAGAAGGAATCATAATTTTACAGGTCCCTGTGAAAAGTTGGTCTAATATTGGAGTAGTTCTACTGTTTTGTTGTTATGTGCACTTACAGTATTTTGCATATTTCAAAAATACAACATAACATTTTTTTCAGGTGTTGCCAGCAGCAAAAAGCCTGTCCTGCAGTATTAATTTCAAGGCACTAACTCAGTGTGGAAGGATGTGCACATATGTGAGAGCGCCCAAAGAAATAAGACAGAGCCAAAACATATATATCTGACCAGGAAACAATAACCACAGAATCACATTAAGCAGAAACATAGCTTGGTGTTGTACAACAGATAATAAAACACTGGTTCTGAACAAAATTAATGTATTCTAGCAGTGCAATTGTAATTAGTTGCTATCATTTCCAATAAATATCAATATTCTACGTTGTGCATTAAAGTTGCAAACATTTTAATAATTGATGGTGATCACACACCCTACATAATGATGCCTACATTTTTCTGATTGTACAAGATCATATTTTAAATGTGTTGCCATTTATTGATGTACTAAAATTAATACACATGTATACAATGTGATAAACCCAGGGCGTCAGTGAGCCCCGAACCCTAACACGAACACACTTGTCCAGTCCCAGGTTCAAATAATCAAAGATTTTTTATGTTAACTCCCTCCAAATGTGACACAAGCAAATACAGGTCTTTCTCACAATATCTCTCTTTTTCTCTCCCTACCGCACTACCCTCCTCCACTCAAGCGTTGCTACACTACCTCCCAGCTCCAACTCGCTTGAATAAGTGAGTGTGGTCTCTTTTATCATAGACCCAGGAGTACTTCCGGTGCCAGGGCGACTGCCCGATGACAGTACTTCCGGGTCGCATGGAAGTCCATAATAGGGAGCATGTCTCCCTACAGCACCCTCTCATGGCACCCAGTGACCCCAGCAGGGCTGCTCTGCCGGACTACATATCCCGGCATGCCCTGCTGGCTTCTTACTGTGCACCGACCTCCAGGGCTGCTGCCATCTAGTGTGTTGGGGAATAAAAAACCTCCAGCAATGTCTCTTTTTAATGTGCTGTCCATAAAACCCTTTCCGGTCCTTCCTTCCAGGTCTGTTCCCTCTCCTGGTTGGGATACCCCTCCAGCCCATGTGGCATCTACAACAAGTATATATTTATATTTACATTCATAAAAGGTAAGACTAGAAGGAATGAGAAGGAATTATGTTTAAACCCTACACTATGCTAAAGTGGCAGGTGGACTTCCCCACCTGGATGACAGGAGAAAGGAGGCCTGTTTATCTATTATTATATAATTCAGACTATATCAGGCATTAATATGAGTATGGAAAGATTCCAGAAGGTTAAATTATGCAATTTACAATAAATATCTTGTAATAAGTGGCTCCTAATAATTAGGTAATATTTGTATGCTGAATTCTGTCAAGATAGTTTTCCTGCATATTGGTACTATAATGTATTGACCAATCATTATATACTGCACTTGCATAAATTCCCTTTCTTGTGTTTCACCTTATATTAGCTGCTTCTAGTTTCTAGCGTATTTGAGCAACTAATTTAGTTATTTATTATGACATCCACATATAAACTAGCCTATTTTCTTTTAATTGTAATGCTGTTTATATACATTTGGTAATGCAAGCTGCTATTCGTATGTCTATTTTACTGAAAATTACTATTAGAATGAAAACATTGTTTCTAAAATGTGACACATTTCATTTTTAAACCATATCCCTCAATAATATACTTAAACGTAAATATACATTTATCTGGTGTTTTTAGCCAAGTTCCTGTTCTTGCTATAATGACATGCTTATCTATAACCACACCAAATGCTAATTTACTTTAAATATTTTATGTTTAATATTTTGAACAAGAAAATTTAAAACTATTATTTCTGTGCTCAGTTCTTTCCTGTCAGCATTCTGTAGGGTTTAGAAAAGGCAGAAATGAAATTTTCTACACAGACCAAAAGGTGGACGTTAACAAAAAATCAAAGTCAAAACACTTTCAGAGGATTATACCAAAGTCACTATAAACCAAAGAGGACTAGACAAAAGAATATTCAAAAAGACACACCAAAGTTTAAAAAACACCAATGATAATACTGTAGTGCCAGTATTGCACAGAAAAGGTGGAGGCTCAGAGAAAGCAGGAAGGGTTCTGCTCGCAGTATTTAGATGCAGTCTCTGCATGACTCCAAGGAGATTAGGAATTCTCCTATTAGCTCTCGATGTAATGAAACCGTATACTCCCTTATTCTCTATAATGACCAAGTCTCCCACTATTAATGGGTTCCTTCTTTAGGGGATACATTTTCAGTTACCCTGCTGAGGCTTATCAGTCCAGCCTTCTACACTGGAGATATTAAAGCTGCTATCCAGCACTTTAAGATGATGGAAGCAGTTTGTCACATCTTTTTCCTAGGTTGAAAGTAAAAGGTAAATGGTGCATATCCGTCCTGAGGTGTCCAATATTTATATAACAGAAAAGTGATCCAATACTTTATTACAATGTATGCCAGTAATATGCTCTTTTGAAGTATGTCAACTTTTATTTTGCGGAACTGATGAAGGCGGCACTGCTTCAGATGTGTTCTTTTCTGAATGCATCTTCCACAAGACTAAACACATCTGGAACTACAATGACACTGTACTTCTTTTGGCAAAATAAAATGCTGCAAAAGTAATAAAAATTTGATAGGGAATGTTGTGTGTATAGTTACTGAGAACTCTGGAATGACTGAAAAAACGCAAAAATGATCTAACAGGCACTGGACACAAAAAATAAAAAAGGACAATGGCCCTTATTACACAGCATATCAATCATAAATGGGTTATCGGAATTAATTACCATAAATACGCCTAATCGCCAAATATTAATAATAATATCAATAAAGGCAACAAATGTCTGCTGCTAACCAAACAATGTATTAGAAATAAGATAATGTAATACTCACTTGTAATACATAACATACACTATAATGTCATATTAAAACATGGTGCTTTATAATTAAGACAACATTCAGTTGCCTTTGATGATTGTTTTGTGGAATTATGAGTTAGTATATCATCCAACAGCATATTCTAAACTGATTAATTTTTGTGGCACTCAAATCATCAATCACAAGCCTCCAATATGACAAGTATGATGTATTTGAAATCTGACACATTTTTATAAACCGCAGTATTTGTGGATGACATTGACAGCTGCTTGACCACATTTACTGCAACTGGGAGTCATCATGATATCATTTATGTGCTCATATGGCATCTGTATACCTGTGTTTCATTAGCAAAACTCTTAATACATTGGCTCTGTCGTCTGCTTTGATCTGGTCTGAAATGATCATTGTCTCAACCACAAGATGGGCTATTCCAGGCAATGTGGTTTGCTCCAGGTCAAGAAGAACAGCACCTAAGTGGAAACAATGAAGAAAGTATTGCTGAATGTTGTTAGAAACATGCCTGTTCTATTGATGCTCACCAATTTACAGTCTTAAGATACAAAAGCTTATCACAGGTGGCTAGAACACTAGATAGATAGATAGATAGATAGATAGATAGATAGATAGATAGATAGATAGATAGATAGATAGATAGATAGATAGATAGATAGATAGATAGATAGATAGATAGATAGATAGATAGATAGCAGTGGCGGGCCGTCAGGGCCTGCAAGGCCTTCTCTGCTGGCCTAAAAAAATATCTGAATCACAAACTGATGTTAATTATATTTTGTCCATGAATACTTATTAAATAATTCCAAATAGTCTGTCCGCTTCCTTTCATAGCTTTTCTGATGGTTGTGCTGTGCCTGCTTCCAGACATGTATTTTCGTATTAAAGCATTTAACCAATCACATTTTAGCCATCATTTGTTGCCAGGCAGGGTCAAAGTCAAAGAAGTCTGCCCAGAGGCCTTCACAATCCGTTCTGCAGGCCCTCTAACACAAAATAAATGTCGATTAAACTGTTGCTTCAACCAATCAGATTTTGAGTTGGTTTCACTAGGGCCCTCTAGCAACGTCACCGTATTCAGACCCGTTGATTGGATAGGATGGTGCGGATGGTGTAATAGAAAAATCTGAATGAGAGCATCATGGGGCAGCTGTACACATTGGTATGTTTGGCAGTGACCATTCCCGTGTCCACTGCTTCTGTCGATCGGACATTTTCAGCCCTAAAATGAATTAAAACTTATGCCAGAAATACGACAGGGCAGGTTCGACTTTCAGCATTAGCTTCGATGGCGATAGAAAGGGACTTCGTGATGGAACTGAAGTGCACGGATAATCTGTACAACAGAGTAATTGAACTGTTTTTGAGGAAAGAGAGGAGGATGGATTTTGTTTACAAATAATCCGAATTTTTGGTGAGTAAAATGTTGCGATTTTCCTAAATAATATTGCAAGTTTATGAGTTATTAATGATGTTTTTTATGTGTGTCGCAGGCTGTAGCTGCAGTAGAAAGGAACTTGTTCACCCCTGGTTTGTCTATTCAATAAAGGCATTTATTGTGGCTACAGGAGTTATCTATCTGCGATGCAACGGCTCTTTATACTGTATTTCTGGATATTAAGATGGTTTTTATAACCATAAATTAGTTTTTGAGGGGCGGGTTGATTCAGACGGAGCACTACTGAAGGCTTAGGTGTGAAATGCACGGTCCGCCACTGATAGATAGATAGATAGATAGATAGATAGATAGATAGATAGATAGATAGATAGATAGATAGATAGATAGATAGATAGATAGATAGATAAAATACATGTGTAGTCATGCATCTGATCTCTCAAAACGAAAGACATAACTACACTATATGAATATTTATAGATTATACTGTGATGGTGCGGTGGGCTGGCGCCCTGCCCGGGGTTTATTTCCTGCCTTACACCCTGTGTTGGCTGGGACTGGCTCCAGCAGACCCCGTGACACTGTAGTTAGGATATAGCGGGTTGGATAATGGATGGATAGATACTGTGATGGTTTTGCTGCTCAGCACGAATACTCTATTATCAGCAGTTTTGGGTTTGACAATTAATTTAGCTGAAGGAGATCATTTAGCCAATGTAACTGATTTGATTAGCTAATAGCCTATTTCCAATATGTCAACCAACAACTGAACTTGGCGGTTTATTCTACATTCCTGAGATCCTCTATCTGAAGAGTTTTTCCCTGATTTCTGTCAAGTGTACTCATGTATGTGGTTCACTGACTAACTGAAAAAAATTGTGCAGATTACACGCTCTTTTCAGTTCTAAACAAATGGTTTAAGTACAGGTAGGCATTGTTAGGCTTCAGGGGCGTTGACAACTGCTGAGGAGATTATCACATCAGCAGTTTAAAAGTAACAAGTGCTATGAGCCATTGTAATAGTTTGCCTAGATTTTGCTCTCAGTGTGATTTATCCACCAGACGTTTGACCCAATTTGGTTCTCTTGAGAATGTATAAGTTAAGAAACAGATTGGAAAGAGATGGATACCACTATATCTGGCTCAGCTCAGATTCAAAAGCTGCCATGTATTCTGCTTAATTAAACAAGGCTTTCAGTTCTGACCAGAGCAGACTAATTTTATTTATTTAGTTTTTTGTAAATTTCCTGTGACTATAAATTGTAATTTTTTTGTTCTTATTATATTGTGGGCACAAGAGACACAATGACCCAGCTTTTATAAAGTGGTCATATAGATTTGTTAACCTGTTACCATAGGTTGCTCACCTGTAACTTTACAATTTTTTTCACATGCTTTAGGAAACTGCTCACCGTGGGTGATTGCCCTTCTAAGTTCCAACAGGCTTCTAAATGTCAGGGAAGCTACATGGGGTTTTCCCCAGCGATCTGTCTCCTCTTCAACATCCTCTTCAAACTTGATCCAGCGAGCTGTCTCCTTCCAGCACATCTCTTGGTTCTTATCCAAAATAAGCTCATTCAGTTCAACAAACACCTACAATGAATACAACAGTGGATTATGTTTATAAACAAATATAACCAGATAAGATAAAATTTCAATTGTAAATATCAATATTGGGCATGGATATGTAGCTTTATTTATTCACATTCAATATCTCAATAATTGCGGAGTTTCACGGTGTACTAGAGCCTTCTTTGCCAAAAATGTGCTAAATGCAAAGGTTATGAATTTCTCCTGGGTTATATGAACACAGACACCAGGGTAACGCATGACTTCAGATTTGCCAGTGACTATGAATATCCAGATATAAACAGATCAAGGTGATTCCTCACAATTGGTATTCCATTCTAAAATTAAATTCAACTGTCCATTAGATGGGAGCCAGGAGGACTGAGTATCGCATTACCAGTCCCCTCCATGACAAACCAGTCTAACAGGCTATCATTATTAATAGTGATCACCAGTAAATTTTCTCAAATGGCTATCAAGAAGGCAACACCAAAAGCTGCAACTTTTCACTTGCAAACTGCACTTTTAAGGATTATATTGGAAAAGTGTCCTTCAGAATATAGATGATGGTGAATTGGTCAATAAATCGTTGTGGTAGTTTAGTGCAAACCATGCAAAATGCACTGTTTTTCCTTTGCTTTGTCTATTAGTAAGGTTATGTTTTACAATGAAAAAACACTAAACATGCAACATCTAAACAAAAAGGTATCAATCATTGTGCTCTGCTGACACTACACAATGGCTACCTGTTTCCATTTTGTCTGACTCTTCATACTTTCATTTACTATGCAGCTTATATCCAGTTGGTACATTTAGGTAGGCAGTGCTCTACAGAGTTTATGCTAACAGTGTGACATCCTTCTGCTGATACCAGCATAGGAGAGAGTTTTTCCCCACCCACAATTACAGCAGCCCAGGTAAGCAGAGAGCTGAAGAGACTTCGTGCCAGCAAAGCAGTGGGTCCAGATGGAGCATCGCCAATACTGTTGAAGGCCTGTGCGTTGGAGCTGGGGAGTCCTCTACAGCACATCTTCAACCTGAGCCTGGAACAGGGGAGAGTCCCAAGGCTTTGGAAAACATCTTGCATCACCCCAGTCCCAAAGGTATCACGTCCTAGTGAGCTGAATGACTTCTGGCCTGTCGCTCTGACATCACATGTGATGAAGACCATGGAGCGGCTGCTGCTTCACCACCTGAGGCCACAGGTCCACCTCGACCATCTGTAGTTCGCATACCAGGAGAAGGTGGGAGCGGAGGATGCCATCATCTACATGCTACACCGATCTCTCTCCCACTTGGACAGAGGCAGTGGTGCAGTAACAATTATGCAATTTCTAGCGCCTTCAACACCATCCAACCTCTGCTCCTTAGGCACAAGCTGACAGAGATGAGAGTAGATCATACCTAGTGGCATGGATTGTGAACTGTCTTACAGACAGACCTCAGTATGTGCGTCTCGGGAAATGCAGGTCTGACATTGTGGTCAGCAGCACAGGAGCAAAACAGGGGACTGTACTTTCTCCGGTCCTGTTCAGCCTATATACATCGGACTTCCAATACAACTCGGAGTCCTGCCATGTGCAAAAGTTCGCTGATGACACTGCTATCGTGGGCTGCATCAGGAGTGGGCAGGAGGAGGAGTATAGGAACCTAATCAAGGACTCTGTTAAATGGTGCGACTCAAACCAACTACAACTGAACACCAACAAAACCAAGGAGCTGGTGGTGGATTTTAGGAGGCCCAGACCCCTCATGGACCCTGTGATTATCAAAGGTGACTGTGTGCAGAAGGTACAGACCTATAAATACCTGAGAGTACAGCTGGATGATAAACTGGACTGGACTGCCAATACTGATGCTCTGTGCAAGAGACAACAGAGCCGACTATACTTCCTTAGGAGGCTGGCGTCCTTCAACATCTGCAATAAGATGCTGCAGATTTTCTATCAAACAGTTGAGGCGAGCACCCTATTCTACGCTGTGGTGTGCTGGGGAGGCAGCATAAAGAAGAGGGACGCCTCACGCCTGGACAAACTGGTGAGGAAGGCAGGCTCTATTGTAGGCACAGAGCTGTACAGTTTGACATCTGTGGCGGAGTGACGGGCACTGAGCAGGCTCCTGTCAATAATGGAGAATCCACTGCATCCACTGAACAGTATCATCTCCAGACAGAGGAGCAGCTTCAGCGACAGACTGCTGTCACTGTCCTGCTCCACTGACAGACTGAGGATCGTTTCTCCCCCACACTATGCGACTCTTCAATTCCACCCAGGGGGGTTAAACTGTAACATTATACAATGTTATTGACTGTTATACCTGCCTCGCACTCTCCACCTTGCACTTTTTAACTTACACTGTGTTTTTATCACTGTTTAATTAATATTGTTTTTATCAGTATGCTGCTGGAGTATGTGAATCTATCTATCTATCTATCTATCTATCTATCTATCTATCTATCTATCTATCTATCTATCTATCTATCTATCTATCTATCTATCTATCTATCTATCTATCTATCTATCTATCTATCTTTGGAAATTAAGGTGATAGCACAGAAATAGATTGAATGTCTATCTGCCTTTCTTGATTATTAATACTGAAAATATCACCTATGTCTGGATACATGTTTTAATTTCTGTTATTAATTAAACCAACTTTTGGCAGCACTGTGACATCCACCCAAAAATAAAATTACTCGCAAATACACCCATATACAGTATAGGTACTATTGAAAGCAGTGCTTTCAAACACCTTTTATATATTTTCATTTGCTTTGTTTCATTTTGTTTGATGCATTGATATTGGTTTACATCACACAGAGAACAACATGGAAAAAGAACTATGACAACAAAAATCTCACAAGGAAATTATATTTGATGAAGCAGAACTGCATCAGAAATGAAATCCATATGTGAACGTATATTTTTATTTCGGATTTAAAGATCAGTTTTTTTGTATCTTTTGGTTATTTATATAGCAAGGACAAAATAAATAGATCTGTGTCACATACAGCCCACTAAAAACTTTGCAATGGAGTTGAACGAAAAGGTTGTTGTAAATGTAACACATGACTTCTGCATTCAGATAATTTATTTCTCTGATGTGTTTACCTTGGCAGGCTTGTCATCAGCCCAAAGTTATTAACTGCAAAAAGCTCTCCAATCAGTGTAATATTTTTATTGAAAGTGTGTGCCATACTTTTTGGACACCAAGCATCTAAACCTAACCTAGTTTACTGTATTTGATACACTTGTGTAAACAGAGATCCACACAGTCCTGTCATTACAACATTGTATGGCTTACACGCCGTGAGGTACATCATAGCAGGAGGCAGATTCGTGACTCCTTAATAACCCAATATTTGTTCTTGTTCTGTTAATAACTAGAACAATTTACTGCCTCAAAAAATCATTGAAATAAATCCATCCATCCATTATCCAACCCGCTACAATCTAACTACAGGGTCACGGGGGTCTGCTGGAGCCAATCCCACCCAACACAGGGCGCAAGGCAGGGAACAAACCCCGGGCAGGGCGCCAACTCACCGCAGGGCACACACACACACACCAAACACACACTAGGGACAATTCAGAATCGGCAGTGCCCCCAGCCTGCATGTCTTTGGACTGTGGGAGGAAACCGGAGCACCCGGAGGAAACCCACGCAGACATGGGGAGAACATGCAAACTCCACGCAGGGAGGACCCGTGAAGCAAACCCAGGTCTCCTAACTGCGAGGCAGCAGCGCTACCCACTGCGCCACTGTGCCGCCCCATTGAAATCAATAAATAATATTATCAAATTTGTTTTATTTGTGAAATATCTGTATGTTTATTTAAATTGTTTTATTCATTTCATTGTTACTCATTATTTTTATTTTTGGTTTTTGTATGGTAGTCACCATGTCATCGTGCTTTGTCTATTTATGAAGGTGATGCTTAGTATCTTCTTTTCCAAGCACTGAATACATTCTAAAAAAAACAATAGAAACATTAGCAATAGTTAGTGCAAAAAAAAAATCAGTGTGTGAGAGCACTTTTTGCCTGTTTTAGTGACTTTGATTTATGTTTTTTGGTTTTCGGGTTGAGACAGTAAGTTTTGGTGTGTTTCTTATGGTTTAAAGACCCCAGTCTGTTTAAACACTATGTACTTGCCAATGCCTTTTGCTGCCTCCATTTCCCAGTCATCATTTTGAGCCACAAAGTAATAAGTTTGAACATTCCGCCTTGCCTGTGGTTCACAAAATTAATACTTCAGATACTTTACCTTATGCTTTAATATAAGTATGGAATATAAAACTAAAATTTGTCATTTGTGTTTTTTATCTGTTGCTTCAGTAATAATGTCATTTCATGCTCCATTTTCTCTTAATCTTCTACATTTGGATTATTGTTTACCTCATGAGGTTTTCGGTCTGTCTTCTTTTTTTTCTTAATGCTAGAATTGACTGGTGAGGTTTTCTTAATGGATCGCGTGATCTGGCTGCGTGAAGATTTTTTTACTAGGTGCCTTCGAACTCCAGGGTTATCTTCAAATCTATGACCTAATGGAAAGAAAAATAAAATGGTAGCATCAATCTTAAAGCAAGTACAAAAATAAAACAAACAGAGTTTAGGAATTTTTGATCACATATTTTTTGAATTTAGGTGACAGTTGCTTTAATCTCAGATCGGGTACTCTTGTCATAGAACTCCATTACTCACCTCAAACTCAGAAATGAGAGTTTGTTCTAGTTTAATCTGGGGACGAAATTTTTTTCATACTGTTAAAGTAAAGTGTTCAAATGGATATGATTCTCAACTGAAACTTAACTGAAAATAAAGGATGGATAAAGTCTTTATTATACAGGTCAGTGAAACTACAATGAATTGTTCTCTTTAATCTGAACCTTTTTAGAATGTAAAAAAAATAATCAAGGTTAAAGAAATATTTGCTGACTTTGGAAATTTGGATTGCAAGTGATCAATTCTCCAAAAACAAATTAAAAGGTTTTGAAGCTTAGGGAGGTAACTTTATGGTTGAATAAGCAACTGTAAATTGTGGAAAGTGATTATATATGGGAGACATCTTCAGGGCTTCTACAGTATGTAACAGTCTGAGCCAAGAGTTGGCTGTCATTCATAGCCTCTCACCTTTCTTGCCCTCAGAACAAGAAGACTAAAAGTATTAGAAGCTATTTATGTCACTGCTTCTGTCAACAGACCTGTCTCTTTCTTCCAGAATCATCTCAAAAGACTCCACTACTAGAAGACTTCAGCCTTCTGATGCCCCAACTCTTTTTCTGTTCTGTTCTTTTTTTTCTTATTTTTTACAGTTGCATAGTCAGTAAAATCTATTACAGGGACATGTCAAGAACCAGTGGACCTCAACATGGTTGTAGCCAAACAACTCCAGATCTTCTCGGTGAAGGTATCCAATCAAAGGACTAACTTCATGGGAACAGAAATTCAATGATTGACAAGGAAGGTTCTGAGGGAAGAGTGTGCTTTCGGACACTCACAGGTACTGCTTCGCTTAAAGCATTCCTCTTAATATCTAAAAGAGCATAAATCTGACAATTGATGGGACAAGACTGTTTGTTTGCACATTTTTGTGAGGCACAGAGGGCTTACTATGACTGACACTAAATATGATCTTATTAAAACTGAATTTCTTGCCAGGTACAAGAGTGTCCCCAAATCAGCAGGTACAGCCTTACTAAGAGTTGTGGTTCAACCCTGAGCAACTCACAGGCATTTGATTAGTGGGGCAAACTTGCTCATTGGCTAAAGCCAGTGAAGAACATCAAGGAAAATGTTGCAATAATTCACATTTATATTTAATTTTTGTGGACTTTCCTGAGGCTTTTCTAGGGGGTTCTGACCCAGGGATTCTGTTTCTGACATCTGTTTTTCATTTAGAGAACTTATTTAGAAGTTTATAATTTTTTAACATTATTTTCAATGCCAATTTTTTTTTTGCAATGGGGGCCACCATTTTGAGGGCTTTGTGACACTCATTACCAAAATAACACATCCCACAGTGCTTTGTGATGGTGTGATGTCATCCTATATAAAGGTCACCACTTGTAGCTGTGGTTCGTCTGAGATTGAATTTATTTGTGAACTACATGCATTTTTTGTCAAATTTTGAGATAAGACATTTGATCTCTACTTTGACTTTGATTTGGCTTTAGCATTTTTGGCTTTGTTGTTTCTCTCTTTGATCTCTATTTTTGACTTTTGCTGATTTTTTTTTTTGACGATAAGCCTGGAAGAATATGGATATACTCATAGAGACACTGGAGTGGGGAGCAGGGCTTTGGGGGTGAGGCTGGGCAATGGTTTTGGAAAGGTTAGAAAAGCCCTAAGACCACCATAAACTCTAAACAGGATGCCCTCGGATACAAGAGACTTTCAGATGTGATCAAGACCTCAATGCTCAGCCAAAAGAAAGATCACTCCCACTCATGTGCTGTTTCAAGTGTGGAGAGTTGAGACACTTCATTCCACATTGTCTGCATGTATGAAAGCCGATGGCCTGTGGATGGTCACAAGGAAGAAGGTACTGTGAACTGAGGGTTGCTAAACACCCCTCTCCCTTATATAGGTGCAGTGATAGTGAATGGACACAAGGTCAGAGCTCTTACAGATTCCAGAAGCAATATTTCCATTGTTGCTCACCAACATGTAGTTCTGCGATAGTCAAAACCTAGTATGGGTCTGGCCATAGATGGAGAATCCCCTTCTCACAATGTCTCCACACCGTGTACTTCCAACAGTTGACAAGGTAATGAAGTGACCGCTCACAGTGACGCAGTAGACTTCCTAGCATCTACCGCTCATGTTTCAATAGAGACTTTGGAGAAGACATCAAGGTCTAAAGCTCTTACCGGGTAGGTTGCGACTGATCCTATAGTCAAGCTGTCAACTGCTGCTATCTTTAAAAAGGGAACAGTGGAATTACTACTCCCTTATATTTGCAAAAAAAAAAAAAACAGTTGTCCTAATAGATGGTCAAAAAGCTGCACATCCCATGTCACAGGGGCCACATTTTGTGCTTAATAATAATACATTATACTGAGTAGGTGAACTAGCACACACTCACCTCCTAGCAGCCTATTTAGGCTTCGATAAAACATTAAATAGAATCAAACTGTGATTCTATTGGTCAGGGATTAATGAGAAAGGCCGCTGTTTTTATAGCTCTTGTCTGGAGTGTCAACTAAGGTAGATTATTCGAAAGAACCATGCTCCTTGAGTTCCCCTTCCCCTTTTACTGATATTCCCTTCAAACAGATTGGGTTTGATATAGTAGAACCTCTTGACCCCTTAGCCTGGGACATAAATACATTCTGGTCTTTGTTCACTATACCACATGGTACCCAGTGGCTACTTTTTGGACAAGCCAATTGAAGGAATATTTTACAGGAGTTCCTGAGGGTCTTTGGGTGAGTCAGCATCCCTAAAGAAGTCCTTACTGGCCAGGGAGAGCATTTCACCTCAGATACATTCAGGTTAGTTGCCAAAGTACTCAGAATTAGGCACCACTTAAAAACCTCAGTACATCATCCACAAACTAATGGTTTTTGGTAGAGTAGTTAAATCAGACACTCAAACAAAGTCTCCAAAAAAAAAAAAGTCAGTGAGAATGGGAACAGAAACAGGAATCAGTTCCTCCCCTAAATCCTCTTTGCAAACTAGGAAATCCCACAAGCCACCACAGGGTTCTCGCCTTTTGAATTGTTGTATGCTAGACAGCCCTGTGGTATTCTGGACATTGTTAAAGAGGTTGGGAAAACGAGGCATCCCTTCTACTAATATGTGATAGTTTTGAAAAAATTAGACCTCTGCTAAAAAGACACATGCTGCATGCACAGGGAGCTCAAGTCCATCTATTCAACCATTAAGTAACCCTCTGTGAGATCATGTAATGGTTTTGGTTCTAACATCTAACTCAAAATTAGTAGTGCATTAGTAACAACCATACAAAATAAAAGGAAAGAAAAGGCCTGGTTGACTACTTGAAGAATCAACCAAATGTTCAACTACATGAAAGAATCTATCACATGAAGTTATTAAAGTCATGGAAGTAAAGGGACCCCGAGCCTGAATCTTGGGGACCAAGGTCTTTATTTGCTAACAAATTAAAATTAACTTTTGGGGCTAATTTGACTAATACAGAATGAGAAGAGCTGAAAGCATACATTCTCTCTATCAAAAAGGTAGCTGATGAAAGTCAAAGATTAACTTTGCTGATTGCGCAAGACATTAATACCAGTGGAGGCTGTTTAAAAAATATTGGGCAGGGGCTCAGTTTTTAGAGGAACAAACTGAAGCAGTACTTATCTATTATATAGTGCCTTTCACATTTATCTATTATATTATCTTATATGGTGCCTTTCATATCTGTCTATCTAGTCATTCCACATACTCATGTGGTCCTCAGCATAGTGTCAATGCACATCTTGGCCTGTCAAGTACGACACATAATTAACAAATCCAGGCTAAAATGTATTATATCGTTTCCACCATGCTGCACAATCTGAGGCCAGCTTTCCCATTTCTGCTGTGCTCCAAACTGTGACATCCACATTTCCCTTATTCTTCCTATAACTCGCCCTATACATGCGGAAATTAACAGGTTCACCTGCCCACCAACTTTTATACTATACCCGTCTCCAATCCTCTGCCAACTTGCCCAGTTCCCCATTCTGCCAAAATCCATACCATAATGTCTGCACACCCACTTCTGTAATCTTCCAGTAATGTGCATTTCCGTCTGTCCACACCCATATCATAAATCCAATCCAAATCTTACTCTGCCTCTGCTAACAGAGTGCCCAGTGCTTGGCCATTTACACTGTATACTATAAATCCACATCATACAATCACCAGTCCTTTGATTTTTCTTGCATTCCAGTGTATCATTTACCACACCCATAGAGTCACTCCCAACCTAATTTTATACTACACTTGCTGCCAGTCTGCCCAGTTCTATACAAGTTTGCCAGGCTTACCTCACTGGGGCACAAATTCACACTGTAAGATCCACAGAACCCCACCTCCTAAAACATAGCCCCAAAAACCTGTCTTGTACTACATTAAGTCCAACCTAAATCTAATTATTCCTTTATGATCAGGATACCTGTATTTCCTTGAACATACATTTTGCCCTCTTTTCCTTCAGGCCTGAAAATTTCTCAATTACTTTCTGATTAAATTGAGTCATTTCAGTAAGCCTGCCAAAATAAACATAGCCTCATGCTATTGTCTAGATCAGTGTTTCCTAATGTTTTTTCTTGGTGGCAAACATCCTAAGGCACACCACTGTCTTACTAACCACAAACACATTATATCTCATACACATGCTCAACTGCCTGAAGGGGTGGGACTACCAGAGAAGCCAGTAAAAAAAAGCAGCTCTGAGATCAGCGTTCACAGACATGGCACTTAGTGCCACCTTGCTGGCATCTCTCAGCTTCTTCATCCCTTTGCCTGTCCCTCTGTGCCTCAGAGGTAACTCATATGCCTACTATCCACCAGCACTGTGAGGCTCACTGGTGACCACATACCCAGGCAGATGGACTCTAACAGCCTGGAGACACGTCTAAAGTACTCTAAGTGTTTTGTCTGCAACACAGCAATCATAGAGCTGCTTTTATGCCAGCTTCTCTATGTTGTCCTGTCCTTCTCCAAAAAGGTGTTGATTCCTGGAGGAGGCTGTCTCTCTCAGGTTCAGACCCAGGTATGCTAAACTATTATTTCCAAGGCACAGCTGGGTAGCTCTCACAATGCACCACTGTGCTATAGCAAACTGGTTGAAAAACGCTGGTCTATATGACTGCACTACTTTAATGCCCTTGAATTTTTCAGAAAGATGTTTTAGGTCTTGTACTCTCATCGTTGGGCCACAGTACCAACACTTTGAAACAACAAACATAGAAAGCAAAAACAGGAATTACTTACACAACATCCAGTTAGCCAACTATGTTTGACATAACAAGAGCTGGAAAAAGTCTTTATGTAAGTGCATCCTCGATCACTTACCTGCTGCTGAATTCTTAAAGTCTTAAAGTTAGGTCAGTCCGGTTGAAGCTCCTTTATTTTCTTTTTTTCTTCAAGTGAACGTTTTATGAAGAGGTGTTTCATTAAAGAAATAACCACATTTTTTTTTATTTTTGAAGTTGCTCTTGAAGCTGCCATCTCCCTAAAGTCATGCTCACTCATCTGTAGTTATGTTAATGAGGGGTGTGAACTGTGAACTATTGATGTGAACATGAAATAGTGTGTCGTTGGTTGTCCAATCACATTAGATTAAAACAACCTAAAACAATACTAATTCACTGCCAATAAATGTAGGAGTGTCTGGGGCACAGAGAGCTGTATCCCAGGAAAAATCTGAAAGGAACCAATTAAAGGACAGCCTCAGGTCACCTGCTTGTCAAAAAATTAAGGGCTTATACACACTCTCATTTGGCCGTCATCCTTCACTCAGGAAATATAGGTTTTCACGCACAAATTATAAACAAATACAAGTCAGAACCAGTTTTTAATGGATGTTGACATGCACTGACACAAGGCACTTTGTACAAATAAACACATTTATTTCATGATTATTTCGCATTACCTAATTAATTTAAATAGAGTTTTTAAAATATTTGGGGGGGATGGTATCCCAGTGTCCCGCACTACAAACTGCCTCTGATTAGTGACCGTCAGAGAACAACTTTACCCAGAGGCAATAAAAGCAGAATTGGAGCTTGAAGTCAAACGCATGCTACTCCTAGGTTTAATTGGGGAAAGTTTTAACCCCAGGTCTAGTCCTGTTTTGTTAGTACTAAAGCCAGATGGTAGGTCGGTGCTTTTGCTTAACCAAGTCTCCTGCTTTAATGCCTACCTGATACTGCAAGTGTAGCAAGTTTCTTGAGAGACTTGGAAGGGCACATTTCCTGACTACTCCTGACATGATGAAAAGGTACTGGCAAATTCCCTTAATGACATCCGCAAAGGAAAACATCATGTTTAGTATGCCCAGTAGACATTGGCAGTGCTGTGTCCTTCCATTCAGGTTGCATGTGGTGCCGGCCTACCTCTTCCTCCCAGAAACACCTCAAAAGACACCATCACTGGGAGGTTTATTAGACTCACATCTGAAGAAGATGTTACTCTGCAGCTCTAGCTGCTTTTGGCAATCACTGTTCTTTCTGTTTTTGGCCAACACTTCTGCTAAATACATGGGGCTCACTATCCAGTGCCCCAGCTCTTATATTGTTGCTGTTTTTCTTACACTTTTACTCTTGGGCCATACTTTTTATTTTAATTATCAGTGTATCCTACTGAAACTCCTACCTTGTGTTAACTGTGTCATTTACTGTTCAAAAGAGACAAAAACAAAATATGGCTAAAAAATATAAAAAAATACAAAAGGGACAGTTTCCATTGCCGAAACCTACTCTATTTGAATATGTCTGGCTTGTTGGTTAATGGCACTGTATAGAGCTGCTGATCTTCATCTTGTGGATGGTGAGGACATGTGCTTTCTGCATACAGCTTTTTTGGCATATCCTTGATTACATAATTCAATAACAAGGACATGAGCAGATAGAAGGACAAAACAAACATGTATTGACTATGAGGTTTTATTAAAGGAGAAGAAGGTCCCAGAACACTAAAATAGCACCACATAATCCAACCTCTAACCTCTACAATTAATTAGGATTTTCTTTTGTAACTGTGTGGAATTTTTTCATTACAAGAAACTGGTGAAAAGGAATTTTTGGTTCACTCTACTGGAATCTCTCTCCTTAGGCAAAAGAAAAATGTAGTCTACATTTACAGTGGTGCCTCATACTTTGCACTTAATTCATTTCAGGAGGCCATTTGAACTCTGAATTGTTCAAAGTCTGAATCAGTTTTACCCATTAGTTATAATGGAAAGCGAATTAATCTGTTCCTAGACTCTAAACAATACCCATTTCAGTAAACTTAAACAGCAAGTACACATAATTTAAGGTAAAAATAACACAATTAAATACCCTAAATAATAAATCAAGACATGAAAACAATAAGTAAAATAAGTAAATGCTGTATAATGAAATGTAAATTGCATTTACTGTACCTTAGTAAGGAGTGGTGATGTCCCAAGTGGATGCCATGGTTAATAGATAGGGGTTATATATATAACCAAACACACCAAAAATAAAGCGAAAAAAGCACTGAAAACATGTAAGGTTAATGCAAGAGATGCTCTCACAGCAAGAGTGAAAGACAACTTGGGCGCACAACAGATAATGTTTATGCTCACTAAGTAAGTACCATCTGTTGCTGCATTTTTCACTGCGTGCACAGTTCAAACGTAGAAGCATCACTTGAATTCCAGATCAAATTTCTTTTGAATTTAGTGTTCAAACCCTAGAATGTTCCAAGTTAGAATCATTTGAAGTGTGAGGCACAACTGTACTAGATAAAATTCTGTCATTAATAAACATGGCTGATAAACATAAGGAAAATAATAAAATAAGATGATGTGTACTTCACAAGATGCATTTTCAGACCCTGATAAATACCCTGGCAATGAGTTTGTGAATAAAGGATAGTTTGTTTGCATGATAAGATTTCACAAAGTATTTCTGTTTTCCAAGCCAATGATAATGTTCAATGATCAAGAAAGAGTGGAGTGGAGTTTATCATTTTCATTATTAACTGTTAACTTGCAATGGGCTAGGTAAAAATCATTTCAGTGTATATACATGGACTTCTATAGTTCAATGCAATGATGTCATAAAGGTTGGCACTATAATAATTATTTATAAACAATTTGTTATACATATTGTAAAAAGTATTTACTACATTCTTTAATCGGTTTTAAAAAATCACTGCTTCAGTTTACAATTAAGTAATTTATTCTACTATATTAAATTACCTTCAAGCTTCTCTTTTCATTTAATCAGACCTTATTTATAAAAATAATTGTCTGCAGTATGTTTAAATTTAATCTGCAACAGCAGTGTTCTGCAGTCTTTCAATGTTTGAAATGTAATGGAAGTTTAATACACTCTTGTCTGTCAAGTCATGTCAGTCAGTAAAAACTGAGCTGTTCAGGTGTATTCTGGTACACAAAAGAAATGATTCTTGGCAGCAGTTTCTTTTCTTTGACTAGTCAAGCACATGAATTGTTATGATTAGGTGAGTCTTGAACAAGAAAGTGAGTTCAAGCTCTGATCAACAAATCAAAAAGAATTACTACAGTACTAAATATGTCAGTAAATTTCAGAACACAGAACAGTTTATTTAGATTACATAGACTGCATATTTAATATATGATTTAATATAACACATTGGCCAGCACTGCTGCCACACAGTTCCAGATACAGTTTACTTGATTTCACTTCTCTGCTTAGTAACTGATTGTGTGTTAAGTTAACATGTGACTCTAAATTGTCTTGTTTGGAGTGGCTGTGGGCCATGGTGTAAGCATAACTTGGAATTTTCTACTATCTTTATCATGATTAGTCTGATTCAACTGGTCCTAAAATGGAAAACTAAAATTACATTTGGGATCCATTGAGGCATGTGAGGGTGCAATTAAGTTATTGTTTATTTTTGTTCTGAATCCAGCAGTCCAGAGGTAGTGCCAGATAGGTAAGCAATTGCAGTGGTTTAGAAACTGAATAACACCAAGACTATTTGATTAAACTAGAAATTCATACAGTGCTGGAAATAACTGACCTGTCTTGGCTTACAATCTAGTTAAATCTTGCAGCAAGGACAGAGAGACAGAGACAGATACTCTCTTTACTTAAAACTAGAGATGGCAGTTTCCACTTTAAAATTGCGTTCCATTTATTAAAAGATCACACTCTGTAGCCTTTTCTCAGAAAATCAATACCAGGAAAGTAGGTTTTTGTCAATAGTCGAACACTAGATTGAGGATGAGCAATTCTGATGACATGGTGACCATGGAACAATTGACAATGTACAGTTACTTATGAAAAGCATTCATCTTTTGCAAGTTTTCACATTTTATTGTTATACAACATTGAATCAGTGTGGGTTTAATTTGGCTTTTTTGACACTGAACAACAGAAAGAGACTCTTTAATATGAAAGTGAAAAACAGATCTCTGCAAAGTGATCTAAATTGATTACAAACATAAGGCTCAAAATAATTGATCACATACTGTAAACATTCACCCCTTTCAAGTCGGCATTTAGAAAATTCACCTTTGTCACCCTTTACAGCCTTGAGTCGACATGCATTGGTCTCTCTCAGCTTTTGCACACCTTGGACACTGCCTTTTTACTATTCTTCTTTGCTGAAGCTCTGATATACTGCATAGGGATTATGAGTGAACAGTCTTTTTTAAGTCCAGCAGCAAAATCTCAATTGGGTTGAGATGTGGACTCTGAATTTTCCATACTAGGACATTCAAATTGTTGTTTTCAAGCCATTCCTTTGTAACTTTGGCTTGATGCTTGGGGTCAGGGTCTTGCAGGTTTCTAGCAAACAGGATGAGGTTTTCCTTCAGGATTTCATTGAATTTTGATACATCCTTTTTACCCTCTGCCTTCACAAGCCTCGCTACAGAGAATCATCCAAATCAGCTTGATACTGCCACCACCACTCTTCATGGTGGGGATGGTATGTGGTGTTTGGATTATACCAAACATGGTGTTTAGTCTGATGGACAAAAAGCTGTATTTTGGTCTCATCAGATAATATAGTCTTTTCCATCTGACTTCTGAGTCTCCTATGTGCCTTCTGCCAAATTCTGGTCGATATATCACAGACAATTTTTTAACAGTGGTGTATTCCTTGCCACTATCCCATAATGCTGTGACTGTTGAAGCACCATGGCAACAGTTGTTTTATGCACAGTGTTATGACCTAGTCTAGATTTATTATTTGGTAAACGAAGCTTGTTTTCTTTAATTTGGTGCAGATGACTTAATTGAGTCCTGCCCTAATTACCCACCTATTGAGTGTTATTAAATCACCTGGGTTTGTGGGTGGGGTGTATAAAAAGAAGCTTGTTTGGGTTTTAGGGGAGAGAGAGAGAGAAAGGAAGGAAGGAAGGAAGGAAGGAAGGAAGGAAGGAAGGAAGGAAGGAAGGAAGGAAGGAAGGAAGAAGGAAGGAAGGAAGGAAGAAAGAAAGAAAGAAAGAAAGAAAGAAAGAAAGAAAGAAAGAAAGAAAGAAAGAAAGAAAGAAAGAAAGAAAGAAAGAAAGAAAGAAAGAAAGAAAGAAGGATTTGGGTTTAACAGAGCAAGGTATGAAGAGTTAGGGTTGGATGGTCTGGCTTTTGTTTTTTGGCTCTTGTTGTTTGTTTGTTGTTTGTAATTATAGTAAGCTAGTCATCCAGGTCATAAATGTGGGTAGTATGTGTCTAGCTGTGCAAACTTTGTTTAGCTAGATACTGTAGCTAACTTAGTTTTGTCCTCCTGTCTTGTTTCTGTTTTGTGTGTAACTGTCTCCATATTTTTTGAGGTTTTCTTTTTTGATAATAAATGGAGTCTGTTTTTTAAGCTGGTTTAGTTTTTTTTCTGCTTTGTCTCCCTCTGTCTCTCTCACTTGTGTGTGGCATACTTATATATCCCTAAGCCTATAGTAGGCTGTAACAACAGTCTCACCAGTCTTAAATCTTTTAGCATTATCTTGGTAGCATCCCTCACAGTCTTTGTCTTGCATATTTACTCAGTTTTTGTGGACAGTCTCCTCTAGGCAGATTCAGCTGTGCCATGCCCTTTCCATGTCTCAATGATTGTTTTAATTGGACTCCAAGGGATTTTCATGGTTGTGGATATTTTCTTGTATCCATTCCCTGACTTGTTCTTTTCAATTATCTTTTCACAAAGTTTCTTAGAGTGTTCTTTTTGTCCACATTCTGTAAGTTAGGCCACAATACTGACTTACCACAAGTTGGACCTTCCAGTAATAAGTGCTTTCATACCATAAATCAATTGAAACTCCTTGACCACAGACAGCTGATCTCAATTTAACTAATTCTGTGACTTCAAAACTATTTGGCTGCACCAATGACGATTTAGGTGTGTCATATTAATGAGGATGAATACTTGTGCGATGTTATTTTGTGTTTTATATTTGTAATTAATTTATACCACTTTGTACAGATCTGTTTTCACATTGACATTAGTCTTTTTCCGATCTTCTTCTTCTTCTTTTGGCTGCTTCTGTTAGGGGTTGCCACAGTGGATCATCTTCTTCCATATCTTTCTGTCCTCTGCATCTTGTTCTGTTACACCCATCACCTGCATGTCCTCTTTCACCACATCCATAAACCTTCTCTTAAGGCCTTCCTCTTTTTCTCTTGCCTGGCAGCTCTATCCTTAGCATCCTTCTCCAAATATACCTAGCATCTCTCCTCTGCACATGTCCAAACCAACACAATCTTGCCTCTCTGACTTTGTCTCCCAACTGTCCAACTTGAGCTGATCCTCTAATGTACTCATTTCTAATCCTATCCATCCTCGTCACACCCACTGCAAATCTTAGCATCTTTAACTCTGCTACCTCCAGCTCTGTCTCCTGCTTTCTGGTCAATGCTACCGTCTCCAACCCATATAACATAGCTGGTCTCACTACCGTCTTGTAGACCTTCCCTTTCAGTCTTGCTGATATCCGTATGTCACAAATCACTCCTGATACACTTCTCCACCCATTTCACCCTGCCTGCACTCTCTTTTTCACCTCTCTTCCACAATCCCCATTACTCTGTACTGTTGATCCCAAGTATTTAAACTCATCCACCTCTGTGGTTCAATTTTGTATACCAATTAAATGTGAAAATTTTCAAGGGAGTGAATACATTTTAATGGCACTGTAGATATTTGAGAGTGATGGAATTTACTGAATTTTGTCTCCAAGTGTTTTGTGGTCCTGGGTCATTGGGAGGAAGGTGCTCTGGTAGGTGCTCCAAGGTCATGTCTATATGACATTTGCTCCATACTTTTCTGAATACAGGAGTTATGTCTGGATACTTGGGATTAAGCTGAAATAGCATACGGTGGGGATCAAGTGCAGCCAAGGCTAAATCTTTTCTTTCCTCCTGTCTTTCATTTTCATTGGCAAGAAATCAAAATCTATCCAAACCTTAGTGAGTCTTTGACTTGGAGACATGATTATCTTAATGTTATTATTCTCTCACTTTAAGAAAGAAAAGTGACTTTGAAGTTGCCCCAAACAGAAAACTCTGAGTACTTTGGGGCCTCGTTCATAAGTGTAGCAAACTTTTAAACAGCTACTCAGTCTATATTCTTATCCTCACCTATGGTTACAACCTTTCTATGGCTATCAGCTCTAAACTCTTGGCATGTACAAGGTTAACCTTTGATAAACTCTGGCATTGGCCACAAAGAAAAATATTCTGTTATCAGGTCCTTGTTTATCTTGTTTATAACTTACAAGAATGGTAAAAAGTTAATTGAAAAGGCTCTCTTACATCTGCAATTTCATGTGTATTTAAGAAACTAATCAACAGCTGTAATTCAGTCACTCCCTTCTCTGTACTCTATGACCTTCATGACTCCATGCATATAAAATACTAGGGGGCTCCGCCCCCTGCTCACTTCGCTCGCCCACTCCCGTGTTTGGTTTACTGGATATACAATACAATTTATTTTTTGTATAGCCCAAAATCACAGAAGAAGTGCCACAATGGGCTTTAACAGGCCCTGCCTCCTGACAGACCCCCAGCCTTGACCCTCTAAGAAAACCAGAAAAAACTCCCAAAAAAAAAACCCTTGTAGGGAAACAATCGAAGAAACCTTGGGAAAGGCAGTTCAAAGAGAGACCCCGTTCCAGGTAGGTTGGGTGTGCAGTGGGTGTCAAAAAGAAAGGGGTCAATACAATACACAGAACAGAACACAAGTAATCCTCATTACAGTATAAAAATAAAAATTCTAGAAGTACGGAGTAAAATTTCACATTAGATGATATCACATAATATGATTTGGATTTGTTTTAAGTCCTGGAGACCTCATTCATCAAGCTGCCTCCCCCATTTTGCCATTCCACATCTGAAATAGCGCTAATCCGATGAAAGGACCCCTCATTCCCACGTCCCCAGTCATCACGGATGACTTTACCTTAGGCAGGCAATCTACAATTTAAAGAGATTGTTATTTTCTTGGGAATTGTTACATATGCATTATTTTCACTTTTACTTTAAAAACGTTTGTGAAAACAATACTTGTCCTTTATTTCCTGCCCCGTGCGTGGTTACATCTCTTTCTTGCCAGACGTATAAATGCTGCTCGTGTTGTGAAGGGGGATTCGGTTGAATGCACGCTAAGGATATGCCTTTGGATCATTTGCTGTCTTTTTGCTGCTTGCTAGCTGCCTCTTCTGCCTGTCGCATGTCGTTGTTTTAAGAGCTGGGAGCACATGATGCTTGTCTGCCAAAAGCAATTCAACAACTGCTAATTTAGATGTCTGTGGACTTGTTTTAAATGATGGCTCACTGCCTGGTCTTGTGTGACATTGTAAAAACAATACTTGTCCTTTATTTCTGGCCCCGGGCGAAGTTAAATTCTTTCTTGAAGGACATATAACGCTGCTCGCGTTGTCTGGGGCGGGGTGGGGGCTGCTGTCGCGCTGCCCTTCGATCTTTTTAAAGCCTGTACAGCCGCTGTCCTTTTTGCTACGGCCCTGGGACAATCTCTTGGCATCAAGTCTCATGTTTACGGTCCCCGCGAGACGATCCGTGGCAAGCCTCTTTTGTCTCGCAGGTCTCTTAAATGTCTTCCGAAAAGATCACGTATCAACGCATTGCTTTTGCTTTCCAGGACAGGATTTTTTTTTTATAACAGAGAGATTAGCTCCTCCTCCTTCCTGAGAATGGATTAGTGAATTTATCTTTGGCAGAAGTATCTGCTTTTCAGTTTTGTTCCACTTTGAATTCAACTTTAAAATGACAAGTATAAAGACAACATCTTAGTGAATGAGTGAACTCTATGTATACTACGAACAAGAATTTCTTTACACCTGAACAAAACTTAGGTAGACTCAAGTTTCAAAAATAAAAGATACTAAGGAATGCTCATTTGGAGGAGACAAAGTAAAAAAAGAAATACAAGAAAGTAAAACAAAATGCTGCTTTTCTACTATTTTATTCTCACCTAACATCTCTCTCTTTCTCTTCATAACCTGTAAAAGGATGGACATTTAAGACAGACTGTGTTAAATGATCAACACAGCTCTTATCAAATCTCAGTTGATTCCCTATTAAATGGACAACATTATACCAGCTTTCCTACCTATATACCATGTACTATATCCTACCAGCCAGAAGAACTTTTAGTCCCCATGGTTCTTCTCTCTCCATGTCTAAGATGGCAGTGCTGTACCATTTCATGAGCTGTGTTGCCTCCCCCTATCACTCAAAAAATGAATTACTGGGGATGTTCACTTTATGCATCTAATTTAAGTTACTTTAACTCAAAATAAATATGTTTTCTGGCATTGTGTTTTTCTATTACATTGACTTAAAGTTGTTAGATGTCCCACTAACACAATTTATGTTGAGACAAAGCAGATTATTTTCTTTCAATAGAAGCATAATTTGTCTCAGGGACTGTTGTTATTACTCTCTCATTTTATGTTACTTAATATTAATCATTTCTAATCCTCAAAACATTGTATTTCCGCTTTGACTATTGACAGTTAAATTAAGTTGATTTGATTTAAAATAATCAAGTTTTATGTACATCACTATCTCATATTTGCATAAAGTGTGATATTTTGTATAAATAATTGTCCCTTTCATTGACAAAACAATCCTCACACCTTTGTATACATGCAAAGGAAGTCAAAGACATTTAGTAAAGTATTTTTTCCAATCACTGTTGTTTTTTTTGGGTTATAGACAGCTGTAGTGAAATACTCAAGTAACTGACTTTCTATCTATAATAACTAAGGACCAAACCGTTTTTTTCCCATGCCCCGCATACTCTTCTATATACCAACTCTTTAAATACAATTTCTCTTGCAAATGGAGGGTTGCCCTGATGCCCTTTAAGCAGGCCAGCTAGGAGTATGTATATATATATATATATATTGTAGCAGTTGATGCTCGTGTCCACCTCTCGAACCCTCAGGTACCACTCTGATGACCAGGTGAAAGTATAAATTATATTTATTTTATAATTATACGGTGCACAAAGCACTCTCCACACCACACTCATATACTAATAAACAATTCTCAATAAACAATCCTCCACTCCCAGACACTTCGCCACCCTACCTCCCAGCTCAGCTCAATGTCTGGGCTTACCCAGAGTCCTTTTATAGCCCCTGACCTGGAAGTGGCTCCAAGCCAAACCCACAAGTCCGTTTTCCTTCCGGGTCAGGGCAAAGTCCTTTTCTTCATCCCGGGAGCACATCGCTTCTTCCAGTCACGTGACTGGGATGCACTCCCGGGTTATAGGGCATGCCAGAGCCCACTAGCCCCCCTACAGCGACTCCTAGCGGCCCCCAAGGTATCCAGCAGGGCTGTGTCAAAACACTACAAAGTCCATGAGGCCCTGCTGGCACTCGGGGCACAAATATGCTGTCCGGAGGGCTCCTCCTAGCGGCCTGGGGGTGATGACCGGAGTCCATAGCCGGTCGTCTGTCACAATATATATATATATATATATATATATATATATATATATATATATATATATATATATATATATATATATATATCTGGATACTGTATATATACAGTATATATATATAAATATACATACACACAAGTTATTATATCCAGGAAAGTAAAACAATGTTGGAGTTGTGTTACTTTAGTTTACTGAACATAGGAAAATGTATTTGACCTACTGTAACTTGACCACATTATGTTGACTGAGAATAAGTAATTTAAGGAGACAATGCTTTATACTTTTATTTACAATTTACATAAATCAGTTTTGTGGAAGTTGACATAACTCAGTTAAGTAAGTCTAGCAAAATACTTTTTGAGTAATAGCACCAGGTGATATATTACATGTTTCTTCCCAGGGTGACCTAACTTCTTACTAAGGAACATGTGACTGGAAGAGTCACTTCAATGCTATACTCTTTAATGATGGGATATTTGTATCATGACAATTCCCTTCTTCCCAAATTGGCATCTAGTGGACTCTTGAAAGTTAATCCTATGAGAAGCACTTATGAGTATAGACACATTGCTTTCTACATCCTGATAGTTTACAGAAACAATTAAAAAAGGCTAACAATATTTTGAGATACACAGCATTCTGTGTTGGAGAAAAATCAAGAGAGGTCATCTTTACGCTATAGTATGCACTTGTTTAAGCTATGCAAGACACCTGTAATACTGGATGCAGTATTGGTGTCCATATTACACAAAAAAGTTATAACTGAGCTAGAGAAAATACAGAAAAGAATAAATAGATTTATTTCAGGACATTGAAGTTCAAGCTACAAGTACAGAGTTTAAGATCTTTTGCTTATATGAAAATGGACTTTAAGATGGGACACAAGAGAAGTGTCACAAATTTTGAAGGAAATGGTACAGTAGATGCCAACTCTTACTTTAAAACAAGTTCTAGGCATGTAGTTCCATTAACTTCTTTCCTGTGAAGTGCTCTTTCCAGCATTGCACTAAATGTTGATGTTATGAGCTGTGGCCTACCATGACTCTGAATTGAATAAATTACATTATTATTATTATTGAGATATTTTGTATTAAATAATAAATTAACATTTGTGTTTGCTTTTTACATACATATTCAAATCAAACAAAGCAATAAAAGGAATAAATATTGAACCAAATTATGAAGGAAATGGTACAATAGATGCCAGCTCTTACTTTAAAACAAGTTCTTCATCTAGAACATAGGTACACAGACGGGGATGGTTTAAAGAAAAGTAAATACACATTTTGAAAAGATTTCTTCAGAAAGAGAACCATAAATAATGTAAAATAAGTAACCCAGTAGTGTGGTGTATGTAATACTTTTGCCTCTGGACACCCCATGCCAGCTTAGCATCTGATAACAACATGTATGCAATATGCAAATTTTCAGTTGGATCTAAATATTTTACTATCGTTCAGGTGGGTGCAGAAGGTTGCTTCTATCAGTGCTAGGTACTGTACCTCTAGTTATGAAAAATGTGCATTTTTCTCTATTAAAATTGGATTCAGCAACTCATATTGTCACCTTTACAAATGCAACTTGTAGGAAAATATGCAGGGCTTGACTAAGTTTTCATTAAAGCAAACATCCAACTTTTATTGAACATTCTGTGAACTACCGGCAGGTGCAGCACACGTTGAACATGTGGAGGAATTTTTCTCATGCTCTGAGCCAGGACAAGGCATGAACTGACCAGAAGGTAGTTCTTTAGGATCTCTGAGAAGAGAAAAATAGCTTGAGACATGTCTGTGAACTTCAAAAAAGTTTACCTTCAGTCAAAGGCCAAATAATTGTAAATAAATACAACCAGGACTCTCTCCTTTAGTTTGTACTTTACTCACTGTGTTAATGATAATAAAATAATCTGGTTTGGTTGACTCCTAAACTATAAATGATGCTACTCTTTCTTTTGTGAAATTAATTTAAAGGCTAATATATTTTTGACTTGTTTAAAATCAAACACTGTTGTTTTTAAACTTTGCAATGGGGATATGCAAGGTGCATGTGGCTTGTGAGCATTAATTATTATTATGTTGGAAAGCATGCATGTGAAAAAATACCATTTAATGCACAACAAGGAAGAACATGATATAATTAAATCCTGACTAACATAATATAAAAACAAAACAAATAAAATACAAATTAACAGAAAAGCAACTGAAAAGATATCTCTTCAGCTCATATATATTAATATCAGTGGCGGACCGTGCATTTCACACCTAGGCCTTCAGTAGTGCTCCGTCTGAATCAACCCGCCCCTCAAAAACTAATTTATGGTTATAAAAACCGTCTTAATATGCAGAAATACAGTATAAAGAGCCGTTGCATCACAGATAGATAATTCCTGTAGCCACAATTAATGCCTTTATTGAATAGACAAACCAGGGGTGAACAAGTTCCTTTCTACTGCAGCTACAGCCGCGACACACATAAAAAACATCAATAATAACTCATAAACTTGCAATATTATTTAGGAAAATCGCAACATTTTACTCACTAAAAATTCGGATTATTTGTAAACAAAATCCATCCTCCTCTCTTTACTCAAAAACAGTTCAATTACTCTGTCGTACAGATTATCCGTGCACTTCAGTTCCATCATGAAGTCCCTTTCTATCGCCATCGAAACTAATGCTGAAAGTCGAACCTGGCCTGTCGTATTTCTGGCATAAGTTTTAATTTGCTTTAGGGCTGAAAATGCCCGCTCGACAGAAGCAGTGGACACGGGAATGGTCACCGCCAAACATACCAATGTGTACAGCTGCCCCATGCTCTCATTCAGATTTTTCTATTACACCATCCTATCCAATCAACGGGTCTGAATACGGTGACGTTGCCGTATGCCTGCTAGAGGGCCCTAGTGACACCAACTCAAAATCTGATTGGTTGAAGCAACAACTTAATCGACATTTATTTTGTGTTAGAGGGCCTGCAGAATAGATTGTGAAGGCCTCCGGGCAGACTTCTTTGACTTTGACCCTGCCTGGCAACAAATGATGGCTGAAATGTGTTTGGTTAAATGCTTTAATATGAAAATACATGTCTGCAAGCAGCACAACCATCGGAAAAGCTATGAAAGGAAGCGGACAGACTATTTGGAATTATTTAATAAGTATTCATGGACATAATATAATTAACATCAGTTTGTGATTCAGATATTTTTTAGGCCAGCAGAGAAGGCCTTGCAGGCCCTGATGGCCCACCACTGATTAATATTGATGTATTTCGCATATAATGTTAAGGTCATAGATATTTCAAATGGATAATCAAGGATAATGCAATTATTGTTTGGGGGAAAGAGAAATGTGATTTTACTCTCTGGAATGGCTGCTTGATTCAGTCTTAGGGAAAAGAATCAGCACTAATTAACTGTGGTCTGCTTTTTCCTTTGCAATCAATAGGAAAATGTGTTCAACATTCTTCAAAAATCAATTCTTATCATCACACTAACAATAGATTTAGACAAATATTTGCCTGTCAAAGAAGAAACAATTTCGAACACAACATTGTAATACTTTAAACAGTAAATGCTCTACATCAAATTATAATAGACATACAGAACCCTGCAGTGCATAATATGAACTATTGAATTAAACAATCAGAACTCTTTCTTTACTGAGCTTTCTTTTTCACCTCATGTCTGCAAGAGTTTTTCTCTGGTTACAATAATTTTCTTCCAACATCACAAATACAAGCTTATTGTGGGTATTTGCCTGAATGTGCAAAACAATGGTCTGATACTTCGTCCAGGTTAGATCCCTGCCTCGCTTCAAGTGCTGCTTTTATCAGTTCCTGCTTCCTACAATTAAGCTGCACAATTAAGCTGTTTTAGTATATAGATAGAATAATGGAAAATGAAATAATATATTTTTTGTTTAAATAAATAACATTAACATAATGATGGTGCAATAGCATAGCAGCCTTATACACCCAGCGTTCTGAGTTTGAATCCCATGAAGATTCTCCTCCAGATACATGCAAATTAGGCATGTAGTTCCAGTAACTTCTTTCCTGTGAAGTGCTCTTTCCAGCACTGCACTAAATGTTGATGTTATGAGCTGTGGCCTTTCGTGACTCTGAATTGGTCTAAATTACATTATTATTATTATTATTAGATATTTTGTATTAAAGAATAAATTAACACTAGCAAAATACTGTACCCACGCTTCGCAGCGGAGAAGTAGTGTGTTAAAGAGGTTATGTAAACATATATATACATAAACATATATACTTATATATACATATCTACATATACACATATCTACATATATACATATATATATACATATACACATCCACATATATATACATATATCAACATATATATACACATACATATACACACATACATACATACACACACATATATATATATATATATATACAGTGGTGTGAAAAACTATTTGCCCCCTTCCTGATTTCTTATTCTTTTGCATGTTTGTCACACAAAATGTTTCTGATCATCAAACACATTTAACCATTAGTCAAATATAACACAAGTAAACACAAAATGCAGTTTGTAAATGGTGGTGTTTATTATTTAGGGAGAAAAAAAAATCCAAACCTACATGGCCCTGTGTGAAAAAGTAATTGCCCCCTGAACCTAATAACTTGTTGGGCCACCCTTAGCAGCAATAACTGCAATCAAGCGTTTGCGATAACTTGCAATGAGTCTATTACAGCACTCTGGAGGAATTTTGGCCCACTCATCTTTGCAAAATTGTTGTAATTCAGCTTTATTTGAGGGTTTTCTAGCATGAACCGCCTTTTTAAGGTCATGCCATCGCATCTCAATTGGATTCAGGTCAGGACTTTGACTAGGCCACTCCAAAGTCTTCATTTTGTTTTTCTTCAGCCATTCAGAGGTGGATTTGCTGGTGTGTTTTGGGTCATTGTCCTGTTGCAGCACCCAAGATCGCTTCAGCTTGAGTTGACGAACAGATGGCCGGACATTCTCCTTCAGGATTTATTGGTAGACAGTAGAATTCATGGTTCCATCTATCACAGCAAGCCTTCCAGGTCCTGAAGCAGCAAAACAACCCCAGACCATCACACTACCACCACCATATTTTACTGTTGGTATGATGTTCTTTTTCTGAAATGCTGTGTTCCTTTTACGCCAGATGTAACGGGACATTTGCCTGCCAAAAAGTTCAACTTTTGACTCATCAGTCCACAAGGTATTTTCCCAAAAGTCTTGGCAATTATTGAGATGTTTCTTAGCAAAATTGAGACGAGCCCTAATGTTCTTTTTGCTTAACAGTGGTCTGCGCTCTTGGGGTAATTTTGGTCGGCCGGCCACTCCTGGAAAGGTTCACCACTGTTCCATGTTTTTGCCATTTGTGGATAATGGCTCTCACTGTGGTTCGCTGGAGTCCCAAAGCTTTAGAAATGGCTTTATAACCTTTACCAGACTGATCGATCTCAATTACTTCTGTTCTCATTTGTTCCTGAATTTCTTTGGATCTTGGCATGATGTCTAGCTTTTGAGGTGCTTTTGGTCTACTTCTCTGTGTCAGGCAGCTCCTATTTAAGTGATTTCTTGATTGAAACAGATGTGGCAGTAATCAGGCCTGGGGGTGGCTACGGAAATTGAACTCAGGTGTGATACACCACAGTTAGGTTATTTTTTAACAAGGGGGCAATTACTTTTTCACACAGGGCCATGTATGTTTGGATTTTTTTTCTCCCTAAATAATAAACACCATCATTTAAAAACTGCATTTTGTGTTTACTTGTGTTATATTTGACTAATGGTTAAATGTGTTTGATGATCAGAAACATTTTGTGTGACAAACATGCAAAAGAATAAGAAATCAGGAAGGGGGCAAATAGTTTTTCACACCACTGTATATATATATATATATATATATATACACATATATATATATACATATACATCTATCTATATATATATCTCTATCTAACTATCTATATATATATATATATATATCTCTAACTATATATATATATATATATATATATATATATATATATATATATATATACATATATATATCTATATATATACATATATATCTCTATCTATCTATCTATATATATATACATGTATATCTCTATCTATCTATCTATATATATATACATCCCCGTGCTTTGCAGCGGTGAAGTACTGCTTTTAAATTTTTATTAAGAAGAAAACCTTTTTAAATTGAGTGAAAATATACCAATAACAATTTGTTAAGGATCTGTTTTTTTTGTGACGCTGCCTTCACTCGAGTGATCACTTCGAGCTTTAAGCCTGAGAAATCACCCCGTAAATGCACACGTTTAATTGCACATCTATCTATCTATCTATCTATCTATCTATCTATCTATCTATCTATCTATCTATCTATCTATCTATCTATCTATCTATCTATCTATCTATCTATCTATCTATCTATCTATCTATCTATCTATCTATCTATCTATCTATCTATCTATCTATCTATCTACATCCCCGTTGTTTGCAGCGGCGAAGTACTGCTTTTAAATTTTTATTAAGAAGAAAACCTTTTTAAATTGAGTGAAAATATACCAATAACAATTTGTTAAGGATCTGTTTTTTTGTGAAGCTGACTTCACACAGCCTCTCCGCTGTTTTATAAACGAACGTCATATAAGGTCTTCCTTTTTCATTGCTTTGCCAACGGAAGCAGCCTTTTTATTTAATCCTGTTTTTACAATTGTTCTGTTTGTATATCACGTTGTCAGTTCAGCACTCCGGTTGTAATATGACCAAGCCGTGCAAGCACACTCTTGAGAATGCAACGTATAGTTGTACAGGAGAAAAGCAATCTTGCCTGAAATCAATGGCAACCTTTTGTAGGTCTATGAACTTAATTTAAACTTTAGGTTTACACGGTGCTTTCTTTCCGAAGTACCTACAATCATGAATATGTCTGTATGCGTCAGTCGCTCAAATCCCCACAGTTCGCACCGACGAAGTTCTGCTTTTAAATTTTTATTAAGAAGAAAACCTTTTAAAATTGAGGGAAAATATACCAATAACAGTTTGTTAAGGATCTGTTTTTTTTGTGAAGCTGCCTTCACTCGAGTGATCACTTCGAGCTTTAAGCCTGAGAAATCACCCCGTAAATGCACACGTTTAATTGCACATCTGTTAATATGTATGCTTACAAAGTATTAAAAGACACTCAACAATTACACAGTATTAAAAGACACTCAACAATTAATGTCATTTACCTTCGTTCCCGCGTTTGACTCGTGCTGTAAATCTCTTCCTTGTTTTCACTTCACGTGATTACGTAGGAGGCGTAATACGTGATGATGTGATACATGACTCCGCCTCCTCCATTAGAGTATATGGACAAAAAACAGGTTCCAGTTATGACCATTACGCGTAGAATTTCGAAATGAAACCTTCCTAACTTTTGTAAGTAAGCTGTAAGGAATGAGCCTGCCAAATTTCAGCCTTCTACCTACACGGGAAGTTGGAGAATTAGTGATGAGTGAGTGAGTGAGTGAGTCAGTCAGTCAGTCAGTCAGTGAGGGCTTTGCCTTTTATTAGTATAGATTTGTGTTTGCTTTTTACATACATATTCAAATCAAGCAAATTAATAAAAGTAATAAATATTTTGACCAGCGTCACACACTTGCGATTGGGAGGCAGCTAAAGGGCCTGAATAACAGCAGTACAATGCCAGACCAGGGGGTGGCGAGCTGCACTGACTTTCTCTCTCAATCCTCTGCAGACCATCCACGGGAAATCCAGCTTGCTTCCGGTGCCTATAATGATGTCACTTCTGGTATGGCGCCTATGATGACATCACTTCTTGCACTGGCAGATTCAATGATGTCACTTCCGGTTCCGGCGCCATTGATGACAACACGTCCGGTCCCAGCGACATCACTTCCTGATGATGTTACTTCCTGTCTTGGCCTTTAAAGCCACCATATTCTCACCCTAAAATCAGTTCTGTTTTGGACTCTGTTCTATGAACAATTCAACCATTTACCCATTTGCAGCCAGGGAATAATATACAGGTGAATGCCCCAAACTTTTTCTTGAAATCTCTGGTTCGTTTATATGACACCAGTCAAACAGAAACAAAAGAAGACAACTCACAAATTTGATATTAATCAGATCAAGTCAGGTTAGGTTGGGGAGCATGCACTGGTACAGTGTGTTGCCATACCCACCACACGACGGAACAGCTCGGGATACTGGTTGGCAACCCCACAGGCAGACATGTGGTCCAGTCTCACCCTTTGGAAATGACCCTGTATCTGCTGTAGCCAGGTGTTACATAGGCATCCACTTGGACTGGTCCAGCCACTCGGGTCCTAAATAATGAGAATCCTGCAATAAGGATCACCCTTGAGGAACGTGCCACATGTCTGTAGTACCGTAAATGATGCTCCCTCACAATGCAGGTAATATACGTCATTTGGGATTCCATAAGCGCTCATTCAACACAAAGTCAAATCAGTGGTACCCAAGGATTCTCCGAAGAGACACAGTACCAAAGAAGTCCAGTCTTCGTTTCAGATCACTGGGTTGTGTCCATATCTTACAACCCTATAGCAAGACAGGAAGCACCAGGACTCTAAAGACTTGGACCTTTGTAGTTTTGCATAGATATGCCACACACCCCTTTCCAGTGACCTCATGACCCCCCCCCCCCCCATGCTCTCCTAATCCATCTACTGACTTCATTGGAAGAGTCATCAGAGACATGAATGTCAGTGCCAAGGTAAGTAAACCTCTCGACAACGTCGACACTTTCTCCCCAGACAGACACTCTGCTGATGGCTGTGCCCAAGAGGTTATTAAAGGCCTGGATCTTGGTTTTCATCCAGGACACTCGCAAGCCCAGACACTCAGACTCCTCGCTCTTTCCCTCGACAGCCCCAATCAGAGCCTCCATTGACTCCACAAAGATCACAGCATTGTCAGCAAGTCAAGATCAGTGAATCTTTCTTTGCCAACAGATGCCCCAGAGCTGCTGGATCCCACGACCTTGCCCAACACCCAGTCTATGCAAGCATTGAATAGAATAGGAGCAACACACCCCTGAAGAACCCCTTAACCAAGTGGGAAAAACGCAGAAGATGTGCCTCCACTCTGTACAGCACTCACAGAACCAGTGTATAGGCCGGCCATGATATCCAGCAACTTTTATACAACAAAATTATTTCTAGTTTATTCAGTTTACAGCTAACCAGTAAACCTATTTCAAGAGTCAGAACATGTTTAATCTAGCTACTTGCTTTAAAAAGTCTTAATCATCACACATCATTTATCAAAAGGGAGGACTGAGAAAAGTGACTGTGAGGAATAGCTGATGTCTTTAATATTCCTGTTTGCCTTTCAAAGGTAGCATGTGTTAAAGATGAAGAAATCTAAGTTTCATCATTGGAAGTAAAGGCAATGGTGAGCCTTCTTAACAATAGCTGAAATGTGTTGTGCTGCCGTTTTATACCAGCAATAGGTCCAGTTATGAAAATGAGGATACACTGAGCCTCCCTGCTTAATCATATTTTTTCTAATGTGAGTTTTGGGATTGCTATTTACTATTTTCACACTTCTGTAGATTTAATACATGTTTATGCTCTCCTCAAAATATTATATCATTATGACAGCCATTTCACTGCAGCATTTTTTGATTGTTTTTGTTGTGGACACCACCATTTTCTTATAATTTTAATGGCCATGTTATTTATCTCAACAATGTTTGTTGTTAGTCACATCACTGTGCACCCTTTATTCAAAATTGTGGCATGGAAAGTAGTTTATCCATGTATTCCTAAAACAAAACAAATGTCTTTTATAGATCGGCTAAGGAAAGGTAAATCTAGATAGTGCAAGGATCTTTTTCTCTTGCTTCTCTTAAATTCTGTGTATTGACAATTGGTACCTTAGGCTTTTTTGACTATCCCCAACCTCATCCCTGCTGTGTTGTGCATTTGGCACATCCCTTAGTGATAGAAGAAGCTAAAACACAATTCTAAAAAAAATTGTGCTAAAATGCTTAAATGATCCATTCAATACAATTTTGATATTTGTTTCTGGACAGTTAGCTCACATTCTCCAGTGTCCACTGCCTGCCTTAATTACATCTGTTGCTGTCTCATGATTGCACTGCCTCTTTACATCTTCCTGAAATAACAGCACGTATCTGTATGAACCACAATAAAATTAATGAGGACCTCCAACAGAATGAAGATGAGAGAAAAAAAAGAGACAGAATTTGACAAAAAAAGGAGGAAACTATGCAGCTTGAAGCTACAGAAAGGCCACAGACAACTAATGAGGTAACCTCAAATTATAACAATTACCATGATGGGGTCAATGGAAACTGTGAATCTTTTTTTCCTTTTATTTTCACATCCTGTATATGCACATTTTCAAATTATGTGGGTAGAATGGCAATGTTGGGATAAGCAACTTAACATATGCGCCTGGTTTCTTGCTTACCTACAACAGTCACCCTTTGACCCAGAGCATATACTTACTGCATGAAAAAATAGTGCCAATGATCTATGATAAAATATATTACTTACAATATGCTTTTGTTATCATAAACATAGCTCACAAATTTCTGAAACTGAAGGTTTTTCTTGTCTCAAAGTGCACATATTTGGTAAGTTTTAAAATTTTTGATTTACACTTGGACTTGTGCTCCTTAGATTCTATTTTAAACTGAAAATACAGGCACTGTATTTAAAAAATTTACAAAAAAAATGCTTCACTTTAAAACACAAGTTCCCAATGCAAATTCATTTATATCATGATTATGATTGTCAAAAAATACCAAACTTGTCCTTTAACTTTACTTATTTACGCATTTGCATGGCTCTACTTAACCTGGTAAAATATTTAGTTTTATCAGTTGGTCACATGATTAGATTGAAATGATTTAGGTTCTATGTGTTTTTCCTCATAATTTACATCCTTCAGTACTGGAATAAGTCACTTGACACATCTATGTATTTTCTGTAATGCTAATACCTTTTTAAATACAAAGGCTGACACTGAATGCATCCCTCACTGTAAGATCTTATGTTAAAATTTTGATATTCTGCATGTAAACAATATTGTTCACTTACATTACATGTGATTTTCTACATATTTTGTTGACCTTTTTTTAAATTATGTTCTGTTTCTTATATCGGGGGAATGAGCAAAGTCAGAATATTGAAATCATTACGTATCTTTAAAAACACATCTTTCTAAAGTGACAAAAAATGCAAAAGTCAAAACCAGATTTGTTTAGCTATCTTCATTCATTTTCCAGCTTGCACTTGCGAGTGAAGCCTATCTCTACAGCACTATACTCTATATATCAAGCAGGTTTTTAGAATGTAGGAAATAACTGGAATACCCAGAAGTGGGCTGCAGACATTACACAGACAGTAGTGCTCTGGACCCATGAGGCACCAGTAGTAATCACTATGCCACCGTGAAAATCTTTAGCAGCTGAATTCATTATATATGACAGTTCTATTCAGTTAAGCTGTAAACTTGTTCAGATACAAATTAATACAGATATTTTTATTTGATTATTCCATAGAAATTATGATTTTTGGAGGCCATTGGGATTTAAAAGGATGTTAATACTTTATTCTAATCTCAAATGCAGTGAGCATAAGTAAAGGAATTGTTATGCTTTATTTATTTTTTACTAATTTAAATGAGAGTTTCACTGTTCATCCATTTCCTTTATGAGTTCTATCCTAGCCAAAGTCAGACAGGAATCAGATTCTAAACAAGCCACTGAAACTGAACCACAAACACCTCAAATAACAAGATAACTGAAACCCAACAATTCATCTATGTGCACATATTTGTAACTTTGATGGAAGGCAGAGCAATAAGGAAAAGGTCAGCTCAACAAAAGGCATTTCAGTCAGAACGGGAAGGTCTTTTCTTCCAACTGGCAACATAGTTGCCAATAGACAGAGCCTTTCCTTTGCAGACTGGTCCAAGGCAAACCTGACATCTAACAGTTCACAACCATGAACATAAGAAGTAACTTACCAGCATACGTCTACATTGAAAGAAGAATATATAATACATAGAGGAGACCCGCAGAAATAAAGGGGAAACATTAAAACTCCATGTTGATGGACTAAGACTAAGGTCCAAAATTGTGCAGTGACAGCAACCTAAAAAGATTTGTCTCATCACATTCACACTCTCAATCAATCCAAATAAGGGTCACATAGGAAGGGGCCATTACCTACTCCCGGAACTCAGGACACAAGGCTGGAAACAGCTATGTCCATCACACAGATAAATTACAAACACACACACACTCACAATGAGCCAATTTAAAATCACCAGTTCACCTAGCCTGTGTGTCTTTGAGAATGTGGGAGGAAACCAGAACACCTGAAGCAAAACTGACACAGTCCCATGGAGAATGTACAAGCTGCTCATGGACAATGCCCAGGCACAGGAATCAGAACCAAGATGCTGGATCCAAGAGACATCTGTGCTACTGACTGTATCACTATGGTGTGATTAAAAAATAAACATTTAGTTGTTGAGTCATACTTACAAATGTAACTTTCAGGGATATCCAGGTGGGCACGAATAGTTTCAAGTAGGTCATATTCTTCAAAGTCAAGAACAAATTCTTCAAAATCTTCAAAGCCTTCTAGGCTGAAGCAGCCAACCTCTGTTTCTCTCTCCCCTTCCTCCCTACATCCATCCACCAAGGCCTCTTGTTCCTCTTCTATAACCATCATGATCTCCTGAGAAATGTCAAGGGTTTTATTTTCTAAACAGGTGTGGAGACCATATGGTAGGCAGGCACGTTGTAAAACTTTCTTCACACTCTTCACAAACTTGAGAAGTAGTGTCAGCAAACTGAATCTGGTAAACTCATGAGTGATTCTATCTGAGATAAATTCTGGTGCATTCGGATAAAAAAGTGTGGCAATTTAGGCAAAAAAAAATTTCTAGCAACAAAAAAGTTGATAGTTGATTACTAAAGAATTATTTACCTGTTTTCCCAGTTTAAACTTGTTTTAAAACACATCTACTTCATCTAAAAACTGTGTTAGTTGAAAACACTTCTAATATTTATCCAAAATGGCTAAAACTATTAAACCTTCATCCTATGCAGGAAGCAGCATCTCTTTTCTATGTTTTGTCGTGCTGCCCAATTTGCTCCTGTGTTGTCACCAAAATAACATTCCTGAGTGAGAAGCAGTGAGCACAACAGACACACAATGCAAGAGATCCATTTTCTCTTGTCAATACAGACTTGATTGTTACATGCCTTTTCATCCTGGGGCTGATGTCCATTTTCCATGACGTTACAAATCAATCCCGGCCAACTAAAGCCGACTGAGAGTTGCCTGTGTTCCTTTAATGTTATTTACTGTAAAACTATCCTCAGAGTACGCTATGCTACTTCATAAATAAAACCCTCATTTCATAATCAGCAAACTGGAGGTAGTCAGTAACTATGCAGGACAGAACATCTGTTACTTTGTAATACAGAAATAAATGAAAATCAATAGACAGCACTATTTTTATCCATCAATTTGATCAAATTCTCATTCTCATGATATCCTCATCCTATCTAAGCAGAATTGGATGCAAAAAAGATGCCAACCCTGAATGGAATTTTAATCTACATTTCACAAGTAAACTCAGAGCCACATTCAGTCCTATTGACATTACAAAGAATTACCAATCAACCTAACTGAATGTCTTTGAAATATGAAACTTACACCCAAGTTCAATTCTGTCTGTGATGCCTTCTTCCTGATTCCAGAATGTTATTTTGTGCATTGTTATATTGCTGAACAACTTTCAAAATATTGGTAAAACCTGGATAGCACTACAGCACTCGTCTTAGGTTTAAATTCAATCAGGAAATGATGTTTCTGGATGTCATGGTCAGCCTGTACACTGGTATTGTGAGTGCTGTGATGAGTGGAGGCAGAACCTCTGCATTTTTCCCAGTTGATTCTGGGCTTCGTTAGGGATGTGTTCTTGCTCCTACCTTGTTCAGTGCTTGCATGGACTGGGTGTTGGGTAGTGTTGTGTGTCCAGTGGCTGTGGGGCATCTGTTGGTGAAGAAAGATTCACTGATCTTGACTTTGTTGACGATGCTGTGATCTTTGTGGAGTCAATGGAGGCTCTGATTGGGGCTCTCGAGAGACTGAGCGAGGAGTCTGTGTCTGGGCTTGAGAGTGTCCTGGATAAAAAACATGATCTAGGCTTTTAATGACCTCTTAGGCGCAGCAATCGGCAGTGTGTCTGTCTGTGGAGAAAGTGTTGACTATGTTGAGAGGTTTACTTACCTTGGCAGCAACATTGATGTGTCTGGTGACTCTTCCTATAAAGACAGTAGACAGATTGGGATAACATGGTGGGTTGTGAGGTTGCTAGAAAGGGGTGTGTGGCGCTCCCAAGATCTTTGCAAAAGGACAATGGTTCAAGTCTTTAGAATTCTGGTACTCCCCATTTTGTTATATGGTTGCGAGACATGGACACTATCCAGTGATCTGAGATGAAGACTGGACTCCTTCGATACTGTGTCTCTTCGGAAGACCCTTGGGTACAGATGGTTTGACTTTGTATTGAAGGAGCTGTTGCTCATAGAGCCCTAAATGAGGCACATTACCTGAATGGTGATGGAGTGTCAGTCACGGCACTACGGCCATGTGGTGCAATTCCCAGGGGGTTATCTGACTCACAGGATCCTCATTTTTGAGGACCTGAGCGCCTGGACCAGACCAATGGGTGACGCCCATGTTACACTTGGCTGTGGCAGACAGAAGGTCATTTCCAGAGGGTGCGACTGGACCACGTGTCTGCCTGGGGGGTGTCTGCGGCAACACGCTGTACCAGTGCATGCTAACCAACCTGACCTGACCTGAATGACGTCACACCTGAGTTGACCATGTTCCAGTAAAACATTCAGAAAAACCATATGGATGTGTCCAGGAAAATCTTTGTTGTGATTGCAGTTGATAACAACATATTAATCTGCATTTTGCATATCCAAACACTGTAGTAACATGTCCACAGACTGAAGTTGGACAGTATTATGTATATGATTTAATGAGGCACAAATAATCAGAAGTGCTAATAAACAGTATAATACTACAACTTTCACTAAAGCACACGTCACTAAAGTATGTCTCCATATTGGATCATGATCTAAAGTTGGGCAAACTCAGCCTTGACAGACTAGTCACAAGTTTCTGAGTTGGAAATATGACTTAAAGGTTCATTCCAGTTGAAAATTCCAAATAGGAACTCAGATATTACGATTTCCCACTTCAAATGGAACACAGCATAATCCTAATGCTTGTAGGCATTATCACACAGTTTTTCATACAGTTTCAATGAAAAATAAGCTATCTGTTCTTTACTTGTCTAGAAATTTGAGGCAGTGGACATGGCAAATATGTGAGACTGGAAAGGAGTCAAGCTGTTGGAGGCTCTGGTGGCATGATTTGTCAATAATAAACCTTGTGGTTACACTAGCAAAACTGAACTATTGAAAACAGTGAGCACTACGTCCCTTAAATAAATAGGATACTCCAGTCACAACAGTGGCTAGGGTGGTTAAGTTTGGAGGTTGGTGGAGGTGAGATTAATTGCTCAGTTCCCTAGCTTGATAGGTGGCATCAGAGAGGTTCTTCATGTAAAATGACTTACAACTATCTATTATAATCGACACATCCCCTTGGTTTTGCCTGATTTGTTCAATAGGTGCTAGAATTCAGGACTGCAGTGGCACATGGGACCACTGAAGGGGATTCTGGCCAGCAGTTTAATAACGCATTTCAGTCAGTGTGGAGTTCAGAGGTTAAGCAGTCCTCTGGTGGAAGGATAAGTATAGGATGGAACAAGCAGGCAGGAGGAGAATGAACTCAAAAGGTAATAGGCAGCCAAGTAGCCACCATACTCATCTGTTACGGGAAAACTTATTTAGGAAGGCCCTGAAAGGCTGCTGGTTTAAATTGGCTTATTTCCGTTTTTAATTTTGTGCCTTTTAATCTTCAAGGCCCAGTACCTTTTTATGTATTATTATTTTGTTATTAAACAACCAAATTTATTTATTTGTAAGTCATCTTTGCCTTTCATGGGGTACCTCATGAGAGTCTCTATCTTTAATACACTCTACGCATAATTTGGCAGGCACTGTTACACACACCCCACACTGAGCCAATTTAAAGTAATCAGTTAAGTTAACAAGCACATATTTGGTAGGTGCAAGGAAAACTGAGTAACTGGAGAATAAACACGTAGGCAATGGAGAGATTTAGTAAACTACACAGTCATTGATCAAGCCAGCGATCAAAGTCAGCAGCACTGAGCCGTAAAATTGTTGTACTAACAACAGAGCCACCATGTCATTGTTAAATATCTGTAAATCTACTACATATAGACTTGATAAAAATGCTTAATTATGCTTCAATGAATGTTACTATTGTTACTAAACCAGTAAACTATAAAAAATGTGGGCCTATGTAGTAGCAGTTAACTTTAAGCCAAAAAGTTGTCAAATCAGTTCACACCTTACCATGTAGTCCAGCGCAAGTTACTTAATCAGTCTGTACTAGAGTTACTAGAGTACACATGTAAACTGCTGTAATGCATCTCAAATTTGTAAATCTTCTTGGGAAATGGTGTTTACCAAATCAATAATAATAATAATAATAATAATAAGAAGAAGAAGAAGAAGAAGAATTATATTACAAAGCCAGATTAAAGCCAGAGCTAGTCTTTTTTATGTTTGCTATAGAAATGCTACTAAGAATAGGAAAAAATGTTTTTTGATTGTAAATGCACATTATTATTCCTTATTTTATTTATTTCTCATTGTATGACATTTGACAATTGGCCCAGTTGCAAGTAAAGATTAGCAGGGCTGATTGTACACTATATTTTATATGTTTGTATTGCTGTCACTATCCATGAGGACTGAATTAAACAGGCTCCATGCACACAAGCTGCATGTTAATAATTACAATGAAAAATCACAGAGCAGAAAGGAGACGAGTGGTCTGTTTGTCACTTCCCACTTTATAAACTGTACAAGCAGTTTCAAATATAGGGTGTCAAAAAAATTGCTTATTCACTGTATAAAATATCAGAGAAGACAGCTATTTGTCCTATAAAAGAAAGAAATAAGAAATGTAGAAAGAAATAAAAAACTATTAAATGATCTATCTTTTTAAAGAAAAGAGTAGCAAAGCAGCTCTTAGAAGTTTAGGAGGATGGGGCGTCTAGAGAGGGGGATTTGTTTTGTGCAATCGGACAGACACAAGAGCAATAATTTAATTCCTGGTCTGTTATATGTCACAGTGAAGGCTGCACACTCCTCTCGTGTGTATATGGGTTTTTCAAGGTGATCCAAGTTCCCTCACGCAATCCAAAGACTTCTTTGTTAGGCTGCTTGGTACTAGTAAACTGGCCTGATACACAACAAGTGAGTAAGGTTCTGAGTTTGAATAATAGCCTGTCATCCCATTTAAGGCTGTTTCACAGTGCTGAAATAGATTCTAGGTGCCTACAACTCTGTAATGAAAAAAGGGGTATAAAAACAGATGGCTAAATGGAAGTCCCTTGCTCCAGGAGGAAAACACTTATCTTTAATATAGAGTATACAATATATTTTATTATTATTATTAAACATTATTGTTTTTTGTTTTCACTATTATTCTGTATCTGCTTTTGAGAAAAAATCCATTGGACTCTGTTAAGAGAATAGCTGTTCTTGTTCCAGAGATTTCTGCTTAAAGGGGAGAAAGGTACTATTTAAACACTGACTGTTTTATGACACCAAATATTATCTTAAAGTTATAAAAATCATTACCACAGCTTGGCACTTGAGAATAAAACAACTGTAGCACCTATTGAACCGTAAGCTTTTGAATTGTGGCCCTCTGTAACCTACCACCCTCCAAATTTTGGAGTGCTCTGACAGCTCTTGGAGAGGATAAAAGCTGGGGCATATCAGCTAACTACTGTGTTCATTTCTGTCAACTTTTATCTGTGTCTCCCAGAAGTGGCTCCTGAAATGGATTATGCACTGAGTGATTCTTTAATACAAGACAAGTACAAAATTAATATTTGTGTCATGATTGCTTTTTGTTGCGGTGTTGGTGGTGATTTTGTTGTGGTTGTGACTTTGAGACAGTACTGTAAATCTGTTCCATACATAAGGCTAGTGCGCCCTACCAGACACACAGACAAACAGATGCTTTGTAATGAATCTGAGACATGAAGCCATGCCAGGGAATACAAACTAAAGTGACATGTCTCAGAACAGGTTGGTCTCAAGCAACTAGAGGTGTAATTGCTTTCGGTTGATAAAAATGCCAATGTCTCTAAATCAGTATTGCATGTAGAACCCAATAAGTATTTGGATTTAGAACCAACCAGAAGTCATTTTTCAGTAGGGAAATCTCAAATTAATCCATTCAAATGAATGAAAAGATGCTCTTCAATTTCTGAACAAAGCCTTGTGAAATAACTGCTATCTCAATTATCAAAGAAAGATATTTGGAGAAAAGTTCTTGAGAATCATAGGTCACATAGCATCAAGCCCTCTTTGATCAACTGACAAGAAAAAAACAAAAACAAATTATACAGGAAATATGTAAATATTCCTCAATTTTCATGATCAAAGAAGATAAGAAAGAATTTGCACAAAACTGGAAAGTACCTGGTCTACATAAACTTAAAAACTTCTGATCAAAAGCTTTGATATTCTGCATCTTTACCTGAAAAGAAAGTTAGTAAGGTATTTAAAACTATCAGTCAATCACACACCCTTTATTAATGTACAAGACAGTGAACCTGTTTATCTCTTACGTATCTTACCACATCCTTTTAGATCAGATTAGATAAACTATTTTAATCTAATGGGGAAATTCAGATGCAGTTTGAACAGAATTGTAATGCAAGTTCAGATGTGGTGCAAAATAAAGTGAGGATACAAAAATTAACTTGTCATTATAAGATGGTATTAAAAATACCTAAAAAGAGAAGAAAAAATTATATTATGGCTTTAAACACTATTCCGAACATATGTAATACATTTTAAATTATTGCAAGACTCAGAAAATATCACACTTGAAATGAAGTAGCGTAAAATACAGACTTTGACTTAAAATTTTGAATTAATCACACATGCTAAGCTGATAGAAACTTAGATATAAAACTTTGGCCAGGCATGGGGTCTACAGTTATTTAAGCTTCAACAGTGAGAACTAAAAGATCAGCAAAGTAAAACCACATGATCAGAACAACTATAGAAAATAACCTGAAAATCAAGAAAACAAGTCCACAGACACTCGACAACAAACATTTACAATACTACAGTTAATCTTCAAAAAAACTAACTAGAGATGTCAAGAAATCCAGCAGATGAACTGAAAAAGCAGTGGCGCATGAAGCCTAAGAACAGTGTGTAGAATGTAGTCATCCCCTTCAAAGACGATAAGCAAGCTAATGATAAATTAATCGGTATAATATTAAGTTACAAAGTTACTAAGGATAAGTACTATCTTATTATGATCAGAGGAAAAAAATCTCTAGTTGGTGCTAAGGGGACAAACAAATACACTAAGCTCAGTGTTGATTTAAGCTCATTAAAGCTTCCAATTGCCGATTAAAAAAAATCAGTTCTATAAGTTAAAATCAAAGGCACTTCATGGTCTGGTCTACAATGATCATGATATGAAGTAGATTACAGAGTGACCTTTAGATGGCTGTAAAAGTCAGGGCTGAAAAGGCAGAGTGCTTAATATTGGCAGCACAAGATCAAGAGCATAATAACTAACACCACATATAATAACAAAACATTTATAACAGGACAAAATATCTCAAACACAATTAATATGTTTTAGAGCCATGGAAGACAAGAGCCTAGGCTATCAGCACTTGTTGTAAGGCTGAAACCACATCTGGACAGGGCACCATTAAGTTATTCAGTCACCCATAGTCATACATGGCTGAGTTAGAAGTGCCTTACACACACACACATCTTAGGGATGCTGGGGAAAAACTGAGTGCCTAGAGAAAATCTACACAGACAAGGGGAGAACAACCAAAGTCCACACAGAAAGTGACCACAAGTATTTGAGTCCAGGACACTGGATCGATGAGACCTCAGCACTAACCTCCACCTTCACCACCACAAGGAAGGTATATTTTTCAGAACAATGTGACAATGCAGAGTTTGTCATGAAAAGGAGTATCATAACATCAATGTCAGTGGTAAGCAACGTCAGTCCCAGAGGGCCCAGTGCCTGAAAGATTAATTCCGATACATTTACATAAGGAAAAGTCAATTATTGCTGATAAAGCACTTACTGCACAAACAACATATTTTGGCGTCATTTTAGTTGTCTCGCTTGTTCAGATTTCAACCCCTTATTCGCTTATTGAGGTATTAAACAGCTGAATTCATTATTTGTAATTGCCCCTTATTAGCAATAAGATGCAAAAGACAAAGGAACCAGCAGTTCCCCATCTAGCTTGTCTCCATTTACACTTGTGTTTATTCATAGTGCACTCTTTAGTTTAATTAAATACTTAGATGGAAACTGAAGAGAAAAAAGTGAAGGACTTAAAATTACTCATCTGTTTTAGGCTTCAAATCATTTGAAGGATATTCTCAGAGAGGAAAACATCTGAGATCCATGAATGAACTGACATGGAAGAGCTAAAACACTAACTTGCCATGAAGTTAAATAAGATCTGTTATTGGCAAGGATTGTTTTCTAATTAAGCAATGGGGTTGGAACAAAAAACTGTAGCCGCTGCGGCCCTCCAGGACTGATCTATGTCATTGTTTTTTCTCAGTGCAAGTATCATCAGCTTTCTATTTAGCCATAATGGAACAAATTTACAGAACTGGGATTGTTATGATTCTAGTTTGTTAGAGTCAAAAGAAACAAAGATGGCACCATAACAAATGACACAACTGTTCATATTGTTTCATAAAAGGGAACAAATACAATGCAAAGAGAAAAACCAGCACCTACTCATTTATGCGTTTATTCCAAAATAGTGCTAGCCACTCTTTCAAAGGTGAGTATTTTTTTTTGTGAATGCAAAGATCTTTAGTTAATATGTAATAACTAGATACGTAAGATTTGAATCAAAATGATTTTAGACTCTACAATGGCAGATGATACATTTAAGCTCAATAATCAGAAGCTAGGCTCTTGTTACCCTCAATGCAGCATTCAATAAACATTCAAGCTGGAATCCCAGGTAAAAACATAAACATTGTATTTTTAAGGAAGCTAAACAATTTTTTAAAAATTATGTAAATTATACATTTTACACCAATTAGCATTTCTCATCTATGTCTAGATCTAAATTAAGGCTGAATCAGTGCAAAGGAAGTTAAATATAATGCTGTGAAATGAGGTATACTACAACTACAGTGATTTTTGCCTACAAAATCCAAATACATTATGACAGAACAACAGTTTAATACATCAAAGTGATATTACAGGGAAAGTACATTTCAGAATACAATTTTTAGTGCATTACAACAATCTAGGTATACAACATTTGTGGGTGTAAATCTAACATTTATGTAACGGTTTTAATGCCACCTCAGCTGTTTGCTTTTTATATAAAGTCATTTTGTTGCTAGGTGCTTAATTATCTTTGAGTCACAGACACAGACTATAGGGGGCTTAACATGGCTCTCATGTAGAAACCAGTAGTTAACATGTTTTAGAAAGGCATTTCCTGCAGTTTTTTAAACGGGAAGCAGATGAACTGTTGGAGCTCTTGAATCCATGATAATAAGGTTGCAAAAATACATTAAGAACGCCTACTGCTTTGCTACTACACCAACTAGTAGTATAAAAAAACAACACATGGTACTTGCATAACCTTGGTTCTAAAGAGTGGACAATTTAAAAAAAAAGTTTTGGACTTCTAAAATGTTGTATACATAATAATCAATTGGCATTGTAACAGAATAAATAACTGTCAGTTATGTTAGTTTGTCATGGCCATCAAAATGTTCCATGTCTCCATGATACTACAAGATTGTTCAGCACATGATACATGTGAATGTAACCCATGATATCAAGGTGGACATATCAGGTAATACTGTTAACTTTGTTGAAATGATTAAAGAAAAACTTAGTGAGAAACCTTTGTTTATGAGCATTAATCTAGTAAGAAAATCATGGCTACAACTTTTGTTTCTTGACCTCTAGCTCCAAATGCGCAAAGCATACAATTATTCAAGTTAAAATGATCTATTGAGCGCATCTGTCTTGTTTAAAATTGTTCAAAATGTTTTCAGGGCAAGTTCCAACCTGCAAACGTTGCAACCAAACTCCAGCCTCATTGGGCCTACACCAAATTAACATCATTTTGGACCAAAATCTTTAAATGCCTTTCAGACAGCCTTGGTGTCACAATCCCTCCTAACCCATTAACAGCTGTGATTGCTGTACTCCCAGATGGGCTTAAAGTGGAGAAGGACAAATAAACTGCAATTGCATTTACTTCACTATTAGCACGTAGACTTGTTTTGCTCAACTTGAAGAATCCTAACTCTCCTCTTTTAAGTAAGTGGGTAACTAATGTTATACATTACCTGAAACTGGAAAAAAATCTAATTCTCACTTAGAGGATCTGTGCAAAACATTTTTAAAACCTGGCAGGATCTAATCAATAACATTTTAGAATAAGCATTTAGATTGAGGAAGCAGATTCTCTTCCCTTTTTTATTCTATTTATTTATTTTTCCTACTATTAAAGTTTTACTCTGTCTCTTTCTCATGGTTGGGGGTTGATTTGATTTGAACCTAGTTTTGTAATATTTGACTTGCTTGTATGGAAAATTATTTCATTTTAATAGATTCAATAAAATGTTTTAAAAAAAAGTTTTGTTTCTTGACTATGAATTTAGCAAACGCCTTTAATCTTCGTAATTCATCTATTAATTAATTGTGTTTTGAACTTGGCTACATCTGACCTCTCTTTTACACTGCTCTCTTAACCTCTTCCACCAAATTAACTAGAAATTGTCAGTCAGAACTTTTCTGGAAAAAATCCTGATGTTCATAACAATAACACTGCTACCTCACTGCGCTTGGACCCATTGTTTTGCAAGGCTGAATGCAGTTAACTTATTCTTCTCCATCATTGTCAGTCTGCTGCAGTCAACCAAAGATATTATTAAGTTAATTAGCAATAACCCTTTTTGCCATAAATGGCTTTGGGGTGCTAATATTCCATCAATGGACTATTTTTTCACTGTACCAGCTGGAAAAAAGAATTGTTTTCCACAATCATCAATTGGTGAAAGTTGTTATGAAGAGTGATGGATAATTATAATTAAAGATTCTCAAATACACCTTTGTTGTAAAAGAAAAGGCATTAAATATTTCCGATATAAATATTTACTTGACATTTTCGATGGTGGGCATTTGTTTGAAAAATATGCTCTTAAATAAATTACTGTCTTATCTTGTCTACAGTTGTTTTGCATATGAGCAACTTTATTTTTAGGCTTTAATCTGTGAACATATTAATAGCTCTATTAGCAATAGCCTATACTGTATTTTGGATGGCAGCTTGTAATGCAAAGAAGTAAAAAAAATCAAAAAAGAAAATCCCTAGCATTTAAAAAACATCCATTACCATACCGTGGGAACTACTGGTTATCAGAATGTGTCATATCAATTTATTTACCTCTGGATACTCAATTAAGAAATAAAAGTAGTTTGTACATTGGGGTTAGAGCACTCTTTGTTGCAAGCCATGACAGTTTTGATGAGAAAACATTGTCAAATAATCATTCTGTCTGACAAACTAAAGTAATTTAGTTAGTTATCTCAATTAGCTCTATAATCTGACAATACTTTGAAAGTTTCTTACTTTTCATGTCATCAAGGTCAGCACTGGCCAGCATCTGGGCTTCTGCTTCATCTGTAGGGACTTTCTGGTAGACAGCGGTCTCCATTGCTGTCATACTTCCAATGCAAATTCGTTCCCTCAGGTCATAGCTGGCTCTCTGGTTACTGGTAAACCGATGAAGAGGCTTCCTCCTAAACCAGCTTCTTGTGGTAAAATCAGATGAAAATCTGAGAAGGATAAATGAGGAAGTGTGTTGAATATGAGATGTCATATTGTTTTGCTCGTGTTCTAACTTCAAGTTTTACAAATAGTCTGAAAGCCCCATGCTTTTCATGCTTATTTAGTGTATTTAAATATTATTCTGTTGTTGTGAAATTTTTTTGTAAGTAAACTGTGAGATAAAGATAACAATAATTCTGGAAGGGTGCAAAAGGTGTTTCAGAATATAAAAACGTGTTAAAGAAGTTAGGGGATTATACATTGCAATGACACAAGTAAGTTCCAGTCTTGTCATTTACATTTACATTTACATCATTTAGCAGACGCTCTTATCCAGAGCGACTTACAACAGTCAGTGGCAGTATGCAGATGATGTTTCAGTTGTCTATCAAATCTAAATTTAATCTAATGAGTCAAGTTTCTGAGTAAGAGAAGCCACATGTTACATAAATCCTGTGAGCCCATGGATCCACCCTGTCAGGTGTCAACAATGAAGTCTAGTGATGGAGGTTTAGTATAATTTGGGAAGTATTTTTGTGGCATTCATTGGGTTCATTTACATGAGCGATATCTCAATGCAAAATAAATCTCCAAACAATGTTGTTGATCACTTGAATTCCTTCCTGGCACCAGTATATACATACAGTATACTGTGGCTTTTTTTAACAGGATAATACTGCATACTATATGCCTAAGAAAGGCCTGTAAAATTTCCAGAAATATGATACTGCATTCATCTTAATGCAGTAGCCTCCCCGATCATTTCTTCACAATATCATTGTGAGATGCAATAAACTGTTTAGAATAGAGATCACTCACCACCTACATTGTAATAAGTATGGAAATCACTAAAGTTAATATTAAGTACAATCTCCCTCTCTGACACACTTTTAATACCTTGTTGATTACATACCTAAATTAATTCATAGTGTTTAGGAAAATGAGGTAATGACTTGCCCATATATAGGTGTGCCCAGTGTGCATAATACCCATTGTACTCAGGAGGTCTCAGTAGTGCTCCAGTTATCAGCTGAGTGCTGAAATCTTATTTTCGTACTGTGGACTATACAATAAATTAGCTATGGAGAATGCGATCAGTTAGGAAATTGTATTTTAGGTAGACAAACTGCATCATACATGGAGACACAATCTAAAGCAAAAACCACGACATGTTGTACTTCTGACCAGTATCGCACTGAACATCCAGATTTTTTTTTGACACATACGCACTTAAGACACTATGTATGCAACACAAAAATAGCTATGCCATCATGCAGATGATTGTAATTCAAAGTCATGAACCAATGCTAAAGTTATGTAATAAGTTTTGGTCTCCATATTATTAAAAAATGTAGCAGCAGTGGAAAAAGATCAGAGCAGAGCAACTAGGCTCAATCTGTAATCAAGCGACACGAGCTTTGAGGAAAGACTGAAGGAGTTAACTATTTTAAGATTAAGAGGAGACACAATCCAAGTGTTTAAAATTATGAAGAAAATTAGCATAGTAGTGCATTGCTGAGACCAAGGCAAGGGCAGCTGCATAGGGCTTCTATTGATACTTTTTCCTCAAGTCTCTAATATCTTTTTTTATCCTCCTGAAGCTTGTCAAATTACCCGCTTCACTTTGTGTGCTGTCTTCCAGCTGCCTACAATGAATTCTTAAAAACCCAGTAATGGACAATAAAATAAACAAAAAATGTTTAAAATGTATTTTGAAAGACCCACACAATTTTGGTTTTCAAGGAGACCAAAGGGTTAAACAAAGGAGCTCAGACCCCCTCAGGACCTCCTGAATTTGACACATTGGATGTACATAAAAAATGGTCAGTAAGTTATATAGCAAACAGATAGTTTTAGTAATGACATACTGTATATCCCATGAAAACAATTTTATTTAATGATTATTTGATGGAAAAGGTAGATCCAAAAAATTAATAGATATAATAGGAAAGATTGCACTTTTGCTACACCTTTACATGCAGAATAATGCCAAAAAGCCTCAGAAATAAAAAAGCTTTGTTTATTATACAAAATATATTAAATAAGGAAGAAGGTAATGCATGAAACGATATTATAAACAAAGTAATCTGCCTCTTCGGCTACCTACCCTAAATAAGCTGGGACCCTGTCTGGTGGGGTGACTCTCCCATTTGCTCACCAGTACAGCAAATCTTTTGTATTACCCTCTCTGTCTCCCTCTCTCTCCCAACTCCACCCTTCTCCCACTACTGTACCAACTCTTCTCCTGAGTCTGGCTTCATCGTGCAGTGTGGCCTGAAGCAGAACTGAATCCTCCATTCTTGCTTACTCCTGGGTGTATCCAGGAAATTTGAGTACACTTTATGTTTAGTGAAACAACAATCTAGAAATTTATCTGATGGCCCCTGGAGTCTTTTAAATCAAACAGTTTGTGTGTGCTGCTCCCCAGAGACTGAGCCAGTGAGCACCATTGACCTACCAGTGCTTCTGACTTACTCTTAAATGGGTAACCCGGCTCCCTTTCCTAGCTAGGCATTCTATACTGCTATCTTTCAGCCAGGAGGTCTTAGTTCTTTCTCGCCAGGCTTTCATGACCTTTCTCTTTTCAATAGCAAGCCCGCGATTCTCGAAAGTATCGCAAATCCAAGAATGGCAATCACTTTCTGTTCCCTCCGATATTTGGAGGGATGAAATATCATGGAGGGTGGGTGCGTCCTGGGAAAGTTCATTTAATTAAATAAACATATTTGTACTAAAGCAGTTTCTTTTTGGAGCTGTGACTCATCTGGTTCTGGTGTTTCAGAAGCGCGTTGTAGGCGCCTTCGTTTATTGTTTTTATTCATGCAGTCTCTTTTTTGTTTTTCTATGGCTGTGATTCGCGTGCTGAAGTGACCATGGCGGCGGATCCGGGCATGGAGGGCCACATTACTAAACGATCGTGTGATATGCGGTGGTGTGGGCGGTCGCGTTCGGGCGGCTGTACAACCTGGCGTGCATGCTTTACCTCAGGTTTAGTTCACAGGTCGTAGCCATGGTAAAGTTTTCATTTAATATTTGTATTAAAGCGGTTTCTTTGTGTGGGTGCCTTCGTTCATTGTTTTTGTCCATACGGGCTCGTTTACAGGTCGTAGCCATACGGGCTTGTGTTTGTATTACTAATCGTTGAGCTCCTTCCATTTGGAGCCGTGCCTCCTTTGCCTCTGCTGTGTCAGAAGCGCGTTGTGGGCGTGCTCGTTCATTGTGTTTATCCATACGGGCTCGTTTTGTATTTCCGTTAGTTGAGCTCTTTCATTGTGGAGCCGTGATGTCTTTGCTTCTGGTGTGTCTGAAGCGCGTTGTAGGAGCCTCCGTGTATTGTTTTTATCCATGCGGTCTCGTCTTTGTTGTCTGGAGCCTGACTTCTTTGTGTGTGGTGTTTTTGTAGCGCGTTGTAGGAGCCTCCGTTTATTGTTTTTATTTATGCGGTCTCGTCTTTGTTGTTCTGTGTCGTTAGGTAGACATCGTTTACTGTTAGGAATCATAATTGAACATGCCACACAGACTGCCGGCACAGTGGATTAGAGCAAGTTTAGTTTACAGGTTGTGTTTGGGTGCCACCTACTGACTCTGGGGCGCCGCGGCGCAGTGCGCATGCGCTTCGGTGCATCCGCTGTGCATAGATGGGTTGTCTGCCTGCCTGCCTTCCAGTTTCCTTGGAGAATGAGATCAGACACCCCCCTGCTATCACTCGCTTTCTCTTGCACTAGTATTCCTGCCCATTTCATTTCCTATTTCCCTGACAATGTGTGTCTAAATGCTTTGTTAGGGTTCTTTGGGAGTACTTCTTTCCTCCCATTTTCATTATGGTAATTCTTTTATCTCAGTAACTTCTGCCAGCAGGGATGCCCTTTTTAATTATAAATTGATGCTTTTATTTGCACCTAGATATTTTATAGACTACACAGCAGTACATTTCTGAAATAAAATATTAATTTCAAATAATTATAAACCTACATTATCATTATGTTTAAGCTTTGATCTTAAATATTGCTTTATTTCTACTAAAGAACTCGTCCATTTTCCATTCAAAATTTTTTTTTAGTGGAGCAGGGCACAAGACAGGAGCTATCCTTAGATAGGATGCCACTTTATTGCAGAACTCACTAGAATTGCACAAGGAGAATTTAAAATTGCCCGTTAAACTAACACATATATCTTTATAACGTGGGCAGAAACCTGAGTTCCTAATTTCCAGATGGGAATTAAATCCAGGTCCTTAGCTCTGTGAGGCAACAAAGTTAATTACTGCAGTACTGTTCTGCAGTTATTTACATATTATGTCATGGTGACATTTTACACATATTTGGTGTGATGTGCCTTAAACAGTTCGAAATGCAGCTTAGGCTGTGATTATCCTACATTTCAAAACAGTTTCTCAGCCTCACTCTTCTTGTAGCTCAGTCTTCGGTATTATTAGTATATAATGCAGTTAAAAGAGTGAAAAAGTATTTGGTCTCCACTTAAAAGTTAACCTTTGGGTTACCATAACATTTTGACAAGTGAATTAATTTAATATTTCACAGGTAGCACTAAGCACCTCCATAGTTCAATGACTAGTGCTGCAGCCTCACAAATTTAGTAAGTCTGCTGTGGGCACTGACTGCATGGAGTCTACATAACCTCTTTGTATCCTCTTTGTCCGATTCTAGTTTCCACCCACCTCCTTAAATGAAGCAGACAGAGGTTCACTCACTGACTGGAAGCAGGATGTTCATATGAGTTGGTCTGGAATATTTAACATAGCAAATATTTCTGTCTTATACCCTTCAAAATCTCAGGGAAGTCACATGTTCAAGTCTGTTTTTAGACTTGCAAAATGTGCAGTATATTTTTAAAGAAGTGTGCATTTCTGCTCTACTGTACGCCTATTATTGCTGCAAGATCATCAGTGAATGACATTTAGGTGGGGTAAGGGTTTACTTCAACAGAAGTGTGAGAATATGATATTTTGTTTTGCATTTTAACAATTGCCAAGTTTGTATTTCATGTATTACATTTTTATTTAACTACTCTTCCATAAAGGCAATACTACTGAGCTTAGAGTGCAGTGAAAAGAATGCTTTATTACACCTGAACATTCAATGTTGAGGAAAAATAATGTTAAAAAACGAAGTCACAGATATTCAAACAACAGTTCTTTGTATTTTTTGAAATTATTTAGGTAAGGAAGAAGGAAGTTTTGAGGTAAGGTTGTTATACTCAATAATCATGGTGCCAGAATGTGATGACATGTTGCATGTTAGTTTCCACTTTGTACACATCATTTCTGGGATAGACAAAGGCACCCTGTAAGCCTGTACTAGATGAAAAAGAAAGGAAACAGATGGATACATGCAAAACTCAAAAGCTGTCATGTTCTGCAAGCAGTCTTGTATATTTTAAAACTCATTTACTTACTTACAACTTCACCAAAATCATCTAGAAATCTCATCTTACTCTAAAAAAAACTTACGGTAATCCAATTCAGTGTCACGGGACTGGAGCTTGTCCCAGCAGTACTGGTTACAAAGCAGGAAACCACCCTGGACAGAGCACCAGTCAATCACAGATCCATGTCACACTTACAAAAAGAAACTATGGAATATCCAGTGAACCTAACATGCTTGTCTTCAGAGTTCTGGAAAGAAAACCAGAATACCCGGAGGAAAAGTCACACAAATATGGGGAGAACATTCAGTCCCCCAATAGACAACAATAAGGTGTGGGATTTGAACCCATGAATCTGTGAGGTGACAGCAGTACTAATTGTGGCAGTGTGCCAACCCAATCTACAAATATTTGTAAAAATATAATTACAGGACATCTGATGCACTATAGGCAGGACAGCATATACATGAATTTACAAGACAGTGAGCTTCTAAACTGAAATGTAAGAATTAAGAATAAATGAGAGTGACAGTATTTTGAATTGGAATAAATTGAACTTTCAGGAAACCAACAGAGACTCAAGGGAGGGTTTGTCATATAGTGTTCCATGTGTCTCCCAGTTAATTTGAGAATATCTAGATGAAGTTTAAAATTTGACATTAATTTTGTGATTTTGCAAATGGAAATAATGGAAATTATTAATGAGAAAGAGTGTTCAAAATCATTCATAATCTTTCATGACTATGATCTGCTTTTGTTTTGTTTTCTCTGTTCAAGATTACTACAATGGTAATTGATTATGCTAGTTAAACTTTCTGATAATTTTTTTAAAAAAAATTTTGAAAAGCTTACTTCAGCAAAGTTTACTCATAATTCTCTTAAAAGTTTTTTTGTTCTTTTTATTTTCTGAAGTAGTTTTCTTGCACTACATATTTTTCTTCTGCATTAGCTTAACTTCCCTTTCTGTAAACACAATCAAATCATTTTGCAAAGCAGAAATATACTCCATCCATTATCCAACCCGCTATATCTTAACTACAGGGTCATGGGGGTCTGCTGGAGGCAATCTCAGCCAGCACAGTGCGCAAGGCAGGAAACAAATCCCAGGCAGGGCACCAGCCCACCACAGGGCACACACTAGAGACAATTTAGGATCGCCAATACACCTAACCTGCATGTCTTTGGACTGTGGGAGGAAACCGGAGTACCCGGAGGAAACCATGCAGACACGGGGAGAACATGCAAACTCCACGCAGGGAGGACCCAGGAAGTGAACCCAGGTCTCCTAACTGCGAGGCAGCAGCTCTACCGACTGCGCCACCATGCCACCCAGAAATATACTCCTGAAAATTAATATAGTTCTTTAGTATTTAGTCTGATACATGAAGATAACGTAGACAAATTTGCAGCAGTCTACAGTAGTTGAAGATGTAGCACCAAGGTTAACCTACACACTTTGTCAGCTTATTGAATATTTACATTTTAATGAAATATGATCTCACACAAAGTCATACAAAGCAAATGTAATCCATCCATCCATTTTCCAACCCGCTGAATCCGAACACAGGGTCACGGGGGTCCGCTGGAGCCAATCCCAGCCAACACAGGGCACAAGGCAGGAACCAATCCCGGGCAGGGTGCCAACCCACCGCAGGACACACACAAACACACCCACACACCAAGCACACACTAGGGCCAATTTAGAATCGCCAATCCACCTAACCTGCATGTCTTTGGACTGTGGGAGGAAACCGGAGCGCCCGGAGGAAACCCACGCAGACACGGGGAGAACATGCAGACTCCACGCAGGGAGGACCCGGGAAGCGAACCCAGGTCCCCAGATCTCCCAACTGCGAGGCAGCAGCGCTACCCACTGCGCCACCGTGCCGCCCAGCAAATGTAATGGGACATAGAAAACAACATTTGTGCATGATAGGACTACCCTGCAGTCACATTCATTATTTTCATATTTGTCTTGACACTATTTCAGCTTGAGCAGGCACATGGTTTCCATCAATACTGTTCAAATACAGTCCTGGAGAGCCACAGTGGCTGCAGGTTTTCCTACCTGCAGCTTTCTTAATCAGAAACCAATTTCTGCTGTAAATTGACTTAATTTCCCTTCACTTTAATTGCCTTATTTTTCAAGGCTCAATGTCTTCTTAATTGCTTCTTTTTTCCTTAAATAGCATCCAAACAAAGATGAGATGTAAAGTGAGACAAGAGATGACCAGCTCACGCACATCTACATCTACTGGGTCAACTTGCAATTGGCAATCACCCTAACAAGCACATCTTTAGCAATGTGGGAGGATAGAAGAGATATCTAGGTCACCATTTTTCCATTGAGTTTTACATGAGAGAATGTGTTGCATACTTTCCTAATCTACTTTTCAGTTTTAGACAGAGATCACAATAAAAAGCAACCTTCTGTAAAGAGAGGGCAGTAGCAATCTAAATAGAACCATTGTGCTCCTGGGTAGATGCACGTCTCTACATGGTTAAGATATCAGATGAAAAACAGACTGCAGCAGTATAGAATTATCATTGTCAGAACTGAGATTAGAATACCACCATCAGTGATAGTGAGAGCTCAGGAATTATTTTTAGAGTAAAAATTTGATGAAAACTAGTGGGAAACTGTTTGAGATCCCAAAATCTGTTGAATCTGCAACACAGATGACCAAAATGTAATGTATGGACCCTGGTTTATCAGTTTAGAGGACAGGGTATATGGGGTTGTTGCAGCCTCTTTATATTTTAGTTGGGGCTCAGAAGTACATAACCATCTGCATCCCACAAAACAAATTCTAGGCAAATGACCACATTGCTTCTGTGCAGCCTTTAAGACCCTGTGGGAGATGATCTCAGGATGGAGGTATACAGACACCCCAGCTCCAGCCTTCAGAAGCAAGGGCTCAACTGGTGGGAAAGAACATAGAGAGAGAGAGAGAGAGAGAGAGAGAGAGAGAGAGTATGGAAAGTGAAGAAAATGAGTGCTTACTTTCCCCTGGGGGAAATTTGGCCTTTTACAGAAGCTTATGAAATGAAAAGATAGATAGATAATTAATGATTCATTGTATCATTCATAGATAGATAGATAGATAGATAGATAGATAGATAGATAGATAGATAGATAGATAGATAGATAGACACTATGGACTGAACATACAAGAGAATGACTAATATGGAAAAAAAAATTGAAAAGATAGAAAAACTTCTGATTTGACAGTCCCAGTCACAGGTAGGTATTATGTTAGGCCTATTGCTGTTGGCATAAAGGAATGTTTCTTGACACACTTTTGATGAGTGATTAGTTTGCTGAACATACTCCATGTTAGTGTGTCAGAGAGAGAGCACTTTAGCACTTTTAGGTGTTAAAGTCCCCTATTCAAACCAAAGAGGTATAAAGAGGTATCAGTGTTTCGTTGCCAGTCCCAAAGGGATAAAAGGTAAATGTTTTCCTTGTTTATTATGGGTGCTTGTGTCATCCCTCCCTTGATTGCTTTTTTTTATAGTAAACTTGCCTTTTTAGTACTTCTTTAATCTTCTTTTCATTATCTGGGTTATTGAATGGCTCAAGGGAACCTTTGTTGTTTACACCTCATAGTATACTGCACATTGGGAAAACAGCAACCAAAAATATGAACAGTCTTTTTATTTATTTATTTTATTTACATACCGGCTCAAATCTTCACTTCTTTCAAAAATGTCAAATTCATCCTTATGAGTGCTGGCAGTTACAGGAAACTCAGCAGAAGGAGTGGACTCATTCTCCAGGTGGAAGGTCTCAAGGGCCGGAGCTTGGACAAAATCGTCTTCATTGCCAATGCTGAACTGTGCAATATACAAGCCATGAGACACACATTGCAAAGCTAATTTCTTTCACAGAAATGCATGTTATTGCAAAGGTTAAATACTCAAAACTATCGTTTTAAATCTGTGCTGAAATACAATTCCATTCCCCTGTCCACATGTGTACTTGGTTTGTGCTCCTGGAAATTGTATTTACATGAACAGAACATTTTTTCATTTTCTTATCCATTCATTCATTTTTAGAACCTGCTTAATCCATCATAGCTCAATAGCACTAGATGGCAAAGATCCAACCTTGAACAGAACGCAGGTGCATTGAAGGACTCACATCATACAAACATTCACAAAAACTCATAATGGGTCAGTTTAAAGAAATCAATTAACCTTTAGAATGTGAGAGAAAGTAAAAATGCATCTAGAAAATTCACATGGACATGAGCAGAAGATAAACAGTCAGCAAAAACAGCAAAAGAGGTCCAAATCAACTACTTCTACTGAAATATGAAATAACTAATCTAATTATTTTGTATACCCACATGGTACTATCATAATAAATTCTAAGTTATTAATATTGCACTTTTCCTCACAAAATTTTATATTTTTAATAAATCATAAATCAGGAATGCCTCCTATCTGAAAGTTGGCAAAAGGTTTAGTAGGGGACAGGTAAAGTACAAAGGATAGTGTTTGATATGTTGAAAGTGAAGTGTTTATATGCATTGTCAAGCACACACGCCTCGGAGATATCTTCAGGGCTCTGGTAAGGTAGACAATATCACCTTGAGTAGAGAGGGGGCACTTTCACTAACTCCATTTCCTTTTCCATTCGCAGTTTAGAAGCTCAATGGCCAGATGATGAGTGACCCAGTTCCTGCTTTTGCCATGAAGCCACACCCCTTTCTGGATGCCGCTATAGATACTGCAAGGCTACTAGAAGTAGGCAATTAATAGGGAACCTGTATTGGAGAAGGGCAAAGCAACTTATCCAAGTCTTATCTTCGTTTTGCATCAGATGGTGCCAACTTGTTTAGAAACTGGAAGTACTTTTTATTTTCTGTCTTTTTTTCATCTTCAATAATGAAATGGGGATTACTGTTTGGTAACACAACCATTCTACTGCTTAGCGATCTTTCATCTTACAGTGCTGTAGTTAGTAAGATTCACAGCTGTTATGAAACCCAAACAACCTCAACCCAATAGCAGGGGTGTAAAAGGAATAAAAAAACCGAATGGGAAAAATACAATGATATTTTTATGCTGTTGACTAATTGAGAAATTATCTTTCTCTATGCCTGCGGTGGGTTGGCACCCTGCCCAGGATTGGTTCCTGCCTTGTGCCCTGTGTTGGCTGGGATGGGCTCCAGCAGACCCCCGTGACCCTGTGTTCGGATTCAGCGGGCTGGATGATGGATGGATCTTTCTCTATGCAACAAAACTATAATCAATACTGTAGACAGATTGTATGATTCTGTTTATTAGCAGCTCAATCTATACAACTTCCTTTAATCAGTAATCAGTTGTGACAGTAATTTACAATTATGTATTATGGCAGATTGCCAGGGTCATTACCTGGCCGGGATGCCTAAAAGGACCGGAAGGTGGCAGGAATAGCTTCCGGGCCACGAGGGGGCAACCACCCTGGAGCAGGAGAGGACCACGGGAGAAGAACAAAGAACTTCTGGCCTGTTGGGACCCGTGGCCACCGCCATGGGGCGCCTCAAGCCTCGTAGGACTTGGAAATAGTTACTTCCGCCACACTCGGCAAGATGGCGGAGGTACCTACCAGGGACACCTGGAGTGCTTCCGGTGCAAAGGGCAGCACTTCCGCCACACCAGGAAGTGCTGCCAGATGGACGTCATCAGACACCTGGAGCACATCCGGGCAGGGATAAAAGTCGCCGTCTTCCTACAGTCTTGGAGCCAGAGTCGGGAGTGGGAGTAGGACGAAGCTCCCAGAAGGAGAATAGAGGCGGCCAAGGACTAAGAAAGGACTTATTTGGGGTGATTATTGCTTTGTGCATTGTGTGGTGTTTTGGAACTGTCTTTATTTATGAATAATAAACGTGTGCAATTTATAAAGTTACATAAATCCAACCAATTGAAAAGATACCGAGATATATGGCATCTTTTAAAAAAGAGAGAATGAATTTAAGTTTTAACAATACTTTTAGTAACCAGTATTCTTAGCACACACATCTTTGGCATGTAGAATATTTAGTTACTTGGTGGTGTTAAATTAATTTACTGCATGTGGCTATTTGTGTATCCTTGGATGCACATAAAGAACACACTGTTTCTCTACCACAAGGATTTAGGAAATGGGTATATTAGTGAACAAGTGGAAACAGCGGTAAGGGATACATCAAAATAAAGCACCACCTATGTACTGTGGAAGCTGATTTGCTTTCTCCTAAATGCTATCAGAGTATGCTCCCAACTTCTCTCTCTCTAAATGCAATGAGATTATGTATTTTAATAATTTTTCATGGGGTTGGAGAGGTGTGACATATTGCATGTTGATCAGATATACAAGTAACAATTTGACTCTGTACAACAAAACTATCTACTACTACTACTACTACTACTACTGCTGCTGCTGCTGTGCAGAATGAAATCATGGTTTACCAGCAACTGTTAACAGGATCAGATTTTTCTCCATGGCATTCCTAAAAGGAATGATCTGAATTCTAGAAAATTACTATTCATTAATTCAGTTATTTATCTTGTATTAATGGAAACAAGCTTTAATTAATTAATACCTTTCTCTAGCTGGGAATGTTAAAGTTAAAGTGACAAAGGAAACTTACAACAATCTGAAATCCAATTCAGTATTATAACTACAGAGTAGTTAATCATTAATTCTAAGTGACAAATGAGACCATTAACCTATTTTTATATTAAATTGTCTGTTCTTCAGAATTCACATTTACCTTTGGTTTCTCTGTGAGTTCTGGGCTGGGATCAATCCCTCGACCCTGCCCATCTACCTCTGACTCTGCCTCCTCTTCATCTACTTCTTGGATGGTGGGTGTAACATCAGAGGGTGGAACTGAAGTCTTTTTTTTCTTCCGTTTCTTTTTCTTACGCCTGTCAAAGTGAAACATTCGCTTTCGAAATCTCAAGGTTGGAGGAAGATGGGTTGACAGGGGATGGTGGGTGTGATGAGAAGTGTGGCGATGATCTTTAAAAAAGAGAGGAGAAAATGAAGAATAATGTTTCCATTTAATAAGTGTAGTTGTATTTGTGCAAAGTGATCAAAATTACAGTATTTTACCTGCTATAATAAAAAGGCAAAATCAAGAAAATATCAAAAATGATAAAATGTAAACTGCTTGTATGTGAATGGGTTTTCCGCAGATATCACAAAGTCAATTAGAAATTACACAATTAGGCCGCCTTACCTTATTATAACACAAACATCTATTTAAGAAGATTTTTTTTCCCCAAATGTTTACTCCTTTTAGACCTTACCTCAGTACTCCTATTACCACAAACAGGATCTCTACTATGTGACCACAGAAATTACTGCCTCTTCATTGATATCACTACAGAAAGTTTTACTACTACTGAGATCAGTGATTCGAGACTTTAAATAAGCCATTGGGTAGACAAGGAAAAAACTTACTATGACACAGATGACCTACTTTTAGAACTCTGATCTAACCAAGAGTATTAAAAATTTTCTGGCAGAAAGAAATTCAGAATATGCACCAGTTACAAACGGAATGAGGCAGAGTCAGCTGGGAGTACTTGCAGAATAATGTTGCTTGCTACAAAACAGCTTTTGTTCAAATCTGAACCTTTAATATATATTATATATTATATATTATATATTATATATATATATATATATATATATATATATATATATATACACCTGTATTTACAAGAATATACATCAGATAGCAGATGAATGTATAAATGTTTTAAACAATGAAATTTAACCTAAACACTGCAGTACATCTGTCTCTGACGCATATGTCAGAATGCCGTGCAGCATTTAATACCATCATCCCCCATCAATAAGTATACAAGTTGCATTTGTCTTCTATCACAGTTCTCTATACTACCCCTGTCATATTTTAAGTGTATTGTGCACTATAGCCATGGAAGAACATTTAATTGTTTTTAAGATTTGAATAAGTGCAGAATGACAGTAAAAATTAACTTGAATATGAACTTGAAATAGTTGAATAATTGCTGTAATAAAATGGCTTAAGCTATCTAGATGTCAGCCATCATTTTGAATTAGATCTTGAAGTTTATTGCCAGGTCACAGTTGCTAGGAGTTATCTTGGTGTTACAGACACGGACAACAAAAAGTAAATCACAAACATCAGTACAAATTGTAATATATGATACTGTATAATTATCTGCACTACATACACCAGCAGCAAACAAACAGCAAACATTACTTTATAGCAGTTTCAGAGTTGTGAGTTTGAATCCTGAGCCAATTATCAATTTATATGGACTATACATGTTCTCCTTGAATCTGCACAGGTTTTTCTCCAGCTACTTTTACCTCCTACATCCTATATTAAGTTAACTGGCATTTCTAAACTAGCCCTGAGTGAATCTGAGTGTGGGTGTGCTCAAAAATGGACTGGCCCTGTCCAAAGCTCGTCCCAGCCTTGGGAGATGTGTTCTAACCCACTGAAATGCTTAACTGGATTAAGCTGTTTTGAATAATGGATGGATGGATACAAATAGTAACCAAAATATGAACTTTCAGTGTTTACATTTAACTTATTACATTCCGTAGGATTCAGAAATAATCTCTGTGACCATTATTTCTACTCTGCGTGGTTGGTATGCACAAAGACCTACCTGTTCAACCTCAAACTGCTATTCACTTTTTGATTGGGAAGTCTAAAGTCCTGCCATAATAGCATACATCAGCTTAAAGGGTATATCAGACTAATCCATGTAGACATATCAGTCTGCATTTTAGAAAAAAATATAGGCAATAAAGCTTTTTGAAAATAATTAAATGTTTTTTTTTGCCACCACAATAAAAGATATGGAAAATTCAGCTTGGTTTTGCCCGAACCACTCCAGTGTGTCATTGGCTGTATGTTTTCTGACTTTCTCCTATCCGAAGATAAAATGTCTTCCACTTTGATAATAATAATAATAATAATAATAATAATATAGAAGAAGAGAAAGACAGAATTTGGTTTAACTTTGATATTGTATGTTTTGTACTGATCAACAATAAAAATCTGAATTAAATACATTAAGATGGTCTCATTCTGCCACAGTGAAATGTTAAAAAGTCAAGAAGTGAATACTTATACTCTCTAACAGATCCTTTATCTACAGTATAGTTGTGTTAACTTTCAGCCATTAAATCCACTTTCATTTTTTGCCAACTAATCAATGCTTCATGCATTTCATTGCTGCAAAACAGCCAGAAATTGTGATGATCGATGACCAAACCATAAAGTTTGAATGCTAGAGGTTTTAGCTACACTAAAATAAGAATGTGATGAGGGTTGCTGAGATCCTATTTTTTATCTAGGTGTTCTTTACATTTAATGTAATCAATGCAAAGCCTTCTGCTCATAATCTATTCTTTTCCTTATGTACCCTTTCTTAGTTCATTGTATGTAATTAACTGGATTGAGAGCTGACATGTTCTAAGGTGGCTTTGACACATGACTTTCCTCTACCCAATCTCTTCTAGTGTCAGTAACAATATAGCCAAGGAAAGCCATATGCCAATTTCTCAAATTGTGAGTCTTCCAGCATCTAATAATCTTCATTTCAGTGCTGTTAAAATTGTGCAGTCCAATTACCATTATATAGTGTAACATTACTTTACAGGTTCATGGATCTTATAGGTCAGCACTGTTTTGCCTAACATTGTCACAATTTGTTTTTCTGTCCTTTGTTGCTCTGTTTTTCCAAAGTGAATATTAGTAAAATTTTTAACTGAAAATTAAAAAAATATTTTATCACCTAGGTTCCTTAATTAAATGAATATATCATTGTTTTAAGCTGTGTAAGATGCTAGGGGTTGCTGTTGCCCGTGTAAACGCAACAGACAGACACTCAGGGCACAGGTTAAAAGCACCAAGAAGTATTTTAATACTTTTTCTTCTTGAAACAATGCCCTAAGCACCACAGCCACAATTTAACAGGCAGATAACAAGCACAATTCTTTTCTAGTTTTCCTCCACACCTCCCAGCAAGCATTGTCCACCTCCTCCCGACTCTGGCTCGCTTGCTGGGTCTTCAGCAGTCGTTTAAATAAGTCCTTGACCCGGAAGTGCTTCTGTCCTTCCGTTCACATGACTTGCTAGCACTTCCAGGTCAGAAGGAGAACTCAACTTTTCTTCTGCACGGAAGTACATTTATGGGTGAGACGTGACTCCGCTGGTTCTTTTGCAGCATCCCCTGGTGGCACCCACGGTACCCAGCAGGGTTGTGGTATTAAACTACATGTCCGATAGTGCCCTGCGGGAATCCAGGGCACCGCTACAGTCCAGGGAAGCTGACATCTAGCGTCTTGGAGGAAGTAGTGTCCCAAAGAGTTTGCCTTCCCTCATCCTTCCACATTGTGGCAGTCCCGGCCGGGTTGAGGTGCCGGCCATCTATCACAGCTGCTAACATCACGATACTGAGATGTCTTGATGCATTTTCCAATGAGGTCTTCAAAAATTGCAACAGTTTGTATTCTGCTTTGAAAAGCACACAAACCTGGCTAACAGTGTACATTGATTGAAAACCCACCCCAGTTTGGAGCTAATTTCTGTCAGTTCATTTTCTCAAGTACTGATCGGCTGTTACCAGGGGTTAGGACACCACTAAGATGGTACAAGGTATCATACACTCCCACAACAAGGTTGCAAAAGAGGAAGGAAGAGGAATTTACTGTGGCAAGAACAGAGCAAATACATATACCAGTGTGGGGAGTTTATGTGCTACTAGAGGGCAGTAAACTTTGAATTTGTATTATATAATCTAATTGGACCGCCATTATAGAAGTGATCAAAAAAGTGAGGTTGGCTGCAAACATAGTAGAGGTTCCTGAACCTGTATGAAGTGAGAGAGAGACACACAGGGGCACTTGTAATTAAGTTCTCATGACCCAAGGGTGCAACACACTGCAGGGCCAGGTTGATTATGCAAGAAGCAAACATGGTAAGCACTGAAAACAGGCCAGTACTGTAATGCCTAGTCACTAAGGAAAGCAAACAGTTTTCACTTTAAAGCAAAGGGCACCTGAGTAGTAGCCTGAGTGTCATGTTATTTATACAGCTATCAATGGCTAAATGGTTCTGGGACAGTAGAGTTTTTTTGCAGGGAGTTTCAGCTTTAAGGTCATCTGGAAAAACCAACGATGCCACTTGCTCTAGTGGCTTTTTAGGCTAGGTTAAGAATGACCCCAGGAGAACACTTAAACATCAGTTTGGGTGCTGAGGAAGAAGAATAGTGTGAGGTGAATGCTCACTGAGGGAAGAGAAGTCTTATTAGTGAAAAAGAAACAAAGAGCGAGGAAGAGATGAAAGGAGAGAAATTAAGTGTTTGCTGTTATTTTATAGGTACAATATATAGTATGTGAGACCCCACCTGGAAGACAGGAAAAAAAAGTAATTTAGGAGGGCAGAAAGAGTCAGCATCAAGTCTACACATTCTCCACGTCTGCACAGATTTTCCTCTCGTTACTTTGGTTTTCTTACCACATTCGCAGACATGTCCAAGTTAGGATAACTGGTGATTGAACTTGTGAGAGTCATAGGAGGTCTCTACATGAATGGGCCCTGCAATGGACTGGTAATGCCTTACACCTAATGCTGTCTAAATAGGATCCAGCCCCCTGTAACCTTGAGTTGGATTAAGCAGGTTTGAGAATGAGATGAGATGAGCCATTGTACTTTGAAAATCTTACTGGAATAGGTTTATTTAAACAATGTACCACTTTTAAACGTTTGGCCTCCTTGGAATTATTCTGCATGCAGGGGGTTGCCAGAACATATTCAAAAATAAATTCTCACCCAACGATAAAGACTCATCTAATTTAGGGGCTAAGCTACCCAGTGTTAGTCACCTCATCAAAATCTGCCTGAAGAAGTGATTATCGAAATAAATAATTTATTAGCATTATAAAGAATTCATAAAGGTTGATTTACTGGAAATAATTTAACTTCAATTTTATAATTAAAATTTTCACAAAAAAGTATTGATGAAGTTCCTTTTTGTAATTTTGGATATGAGTGCACTTAAAGCACTTACTGTATTAATCTCCTTATCTAAAGCCATGAACTGACAATATTTTCTGTACCTATCCAGGTAATTCAGAAAAGAACAAATCTGCCTGCATCCTTGACTGATTTTCCTTATTTGCCAATCACTTTTGTATTCAGTTGGCCACATTTTTGTACAGGTAAAAGGGAAAAATCATTCTTCCTGATGTAAATTCATAATGCATTTGTGAGTATAGCAGACCATACAATAAATTAAGTATTAAATGCTGTACCTACACTCAAAGTCCTTCTCGTTGTAGTTGCGCCCCCATATTCTCAGCATTTCGGGAGGAGGATTCAGAAATAAGATCTCCAAATCTTTCCACAGACAAGGCTTTTTCCCAAACTTCTTCTTGCCCTTTTAGGGAGTCTTTATCGCCATCAGCAAGAACCTGGAGAACATAGCCAGGCAGACTTAATTACCACTCATTCATAATGTTAACTGTTGGAAAATGTAGGAAAATTTTAATATATAATTGATTAATAATGGATGTCAGCTACTCCCTTGAATTCATATATTTTATTAGCATCTGCAACACCTCAGATTTTTTATTGTAATATAGTATATTTTCCAGAATGTCTCCAATTAGGGGTGTACAGAAAATAGTGCTATGATAATACTATCCGATCAAATGGAAGACACACCACAAAAACAATAATCTCTTCTATCCTCCAGTACATCTGTATTTTTCTATTCTTTTGAGACATAACCAGTTTAATAAAACTGAGAAAGCACTAGTGGTATGCATATACAATATGTTAACCGGTTTGAAGTTAATAACTTAATTTTAATGATACAAATCTATAAACAAACTATTTAGCTAAGCTGTACTATATTAATGTCCTGTAAATTCTGCTATGACAGCTGACATACAGAATTTATAGTACCTGATTCAATGAGCTACATGCTGTTTCCGTGCATTTTATCACCCAGTACTCAGAAGCACAAAATGCTTTAAGTAACCTTTTAATCCCCAGAGTTGTAGAGTGAGTAACATTCTTGCCATGTGAAATTTACCATTAATTTAGACTATGCTTCCCCCTGTTGGTCTCCAATTCATAATACGTGTTGAAATAATGAAACATAACAAGTGAACATGTTAGACAAGTTTTGTATAAAAATGAGATCAATGCCTGCAAGTACAAAAGCCTTTTTGTAAGTATAATACCTTATGCAAAAATGAAATGAAAATATTTTACCATATATCTTTTACAACTTTATTCTTTTAACTAGCATTGCTAGCTTACTGTAGGAAATTTTCTAAGACAATGAGCTTTGATTATAGTGCCATACTTAAATCAAATGTATTAGGAGTACTATGTAACTAACTAAGTACTTTTCTTTATACAATATTTGTATTCTTTTTAACAAGGGGCTAATATTATTAGTTCACTGTACCTCCATACCCTTGAAAATACTATATACAATTGCCCATGAGTAAAACACTCCTGCCAAAGATCAGTTACTGCTTTTCCAAAAAAGTATCCTTGGGTTTTATTGAGATTTTGTTGATCGATCTATCTATCTATCTATCTATCTATATATCTATCTATCTATCTATCTATCTATCTATCTATCTATCTATCTATCTATCTATCTATCTATCTATCTATCTATCTAAAAGAAAAGGTAAAAAGAGATAAAATATTGTGAACTATAAACAGTATCAACTCCCTCTCTGTTATGGCAAGAGGGAACCCTTTAACTGAACTGTGTTAGTGTTAAACTTACCAAAGGATGCCATGAGTCCTGGCCTGTCTTGGACCCAAGGACCCACTTCATTGTATACTTCTCTCACTGTCCCTTTTTTTTTTTTTTTTTACCAGTGAAGCAACACTTAAATTCACAACCTCAACACTTGGCACCTGGACTTGAGCTTTACAGTATGCTTGCTAACCACGTCTTACTTGAGCTTTGCCAAACATTCTTAATTCAGCTTCACAACTCACTTTCCATGCCACGTATCATCTAAATCTCCTTTTCCTATCCAGGACACCTCCCCTTCTTTACTCATCTATCCACCCTATTGGTTGGTGCTGCTTTTGTGTGCCCCACCCATCACTTCTTCTAGCGACCTTTATTTGCATGAAGTACTATTTTTCATACAGTTTTAGTGCTGTGCCATAAATTTGTAAACCTCAGAATGATAACCTACTCACTACTGCATTATTATCAACATATATATATAAAAAAAAAAAAAAAACATGGGTCAGGTGTTTTTCTTTTTTCTATAAAGTCACCAAATTTCAATCAAACCAGGCAAAGCATTTCTTTGGGATGCTTAGTTTTTGTATTATAGGGGTTGTTTTTACCCCCTAAATATTGATATATCAAAATGTCCATACCTACTGCCTTAAATGTACAATCTTACCAAACTTCAGCTTTTTACCTACACAGAAAAGAGTGTTTTTGTTCATGAGTGAGTAGGTGGGCGAGTGAATCAGTCAGCCAATTTTGTATTTTATATATACAGATTTTTGAACACTACTCTTTATTTAAAATAAGCTCTGTCATTTGTAACCGACCTAAGTAACAGATAATGCTTCCAGGATCTGCAATCTAATCTAATTTATCAAGTTTTCATTTCTCTATAATTTTCGGGGCACATCAAATAGTAACAGAGCTTAATGGTAGAACACCCCCTTATAAGTATCCCTTTGCACCAATAAAAACAACAAAGATGCAAAAAGATAACACACATTATGCCTTTACAAAAAATGAACTGCAGGGGAATGGACACTATCAACAATAAAGTACAAATAAACTAAGCCATAAAGCAAGATCTGTACCTTCTCTTAGCCCAGCTACAGTATGTAAGATTGATTCCCTGCCTATCAGTTGAAGTGGTTCCTCCATTTGTTCACCGAGTTGCACCTGTTATATTACCTCTAGGGTTTGATCCTTGACTTGCGCTAATTTTCTATTTTGTCATTTCTATTAATTGTGAAGTGTTATTTTTCATACGTTTATTGTTTTTATATAATTTAATTATTTTGGTTATGTTTATTATTTAAAGTTTATGTATTGTGTATATGTGTTTAAATAATGCATTTCTTGTTTCCTGTGGATTGAACCCCAAGAGGCAGGAGCACCATTATATCTCTTTTAAAAGGACTGCCTTCAGCCTGTATATTTCAGGCCAGGAACTCAGAGGTTTATTCTGTTATAAAATGCACCACATAAAAAGGTTAAAATAGGGTGCAGGCATCAAAATATCCACAACCAGACCAGCACTGCCCAGGTCAGCAACCATCGTTATTGTCACAGGTACAGTGTAAAGTGAAATTCTGTCATCTGCTAATCCACATGCAACACATTATCACTCTCTTGGACTGCGATTTAGTAAGCAGAAGTATCTTACCTCACAATTTTATTTTTTCTTACTTAAAAACCTCAGCAGAAAATTTACAACAACATCTACCTTTAAGACTGATAAATGGGGTAATTTTATAAATATATGTTACAGAGCAATTTTTTTAGTTTGGACAGAATAACAATATGGAGAGTACAAGTTGGCACTCATCCTGTATATTACCATCAAGTATGGTGAAGTATATTTCATCTAATGCGAGAAAAAAAAAAGGTTTTTGGTTGTTCCATCCATTGCAAGAAAAGTTCATTGGAATTCATTCTGACATACTGAACTTTATTCTATACAAGAAAGTTTTAGTTAGTTGTTTCTACCCTACATTCTGCACAGTACATCCAGGGTTCTTCTGTTTAAGGCAATTTGGTGACCATGTTAACTGCAGTTCAATTTCTGCACAATGGTTGAGTGAGATTCCAGAAAACACAAATACTGTAACTGGGAAATCACAAAGCAACACATCTTGAGGTAAGGTTAGAGACACTAATGCTAAACACTGAAAACATTGTACACAAAGACCGGCCTGTCTTCCAAACATATCCCCTAATTACTGCAAGGGCTACTGTGAACAGTATTTGCTATTTCTATTGTACAGAATATTGACTGCAATCCTATGAAGAAGGGCATACCTAGCCAGTACAATAAGGCATATATGACCTTTACACATCTTACTGGTACAGCACATATCATTAAAATATATTTTAAAAAGTATTCTGTTGTTTTCTGGTACATTGATTTTTTTAATCTTCACATACCAACTAGCTACTGTAACCAGGCAAGAAATTGAGCCTGAATGTTTCACTGGTAACATGCCAACCTAAATAGTATTCAAACTATGGAATATGTTCCCTGTTGCAATATTTGGAAACGTCTATACTGTATTGATAATGCATTTTTGTCTTTTGAACAAATAAGCTCCAAACTTAATCTTTCAGCTTCACACTTTTTTTTCCAATACAAATTAATAAAAGCAACTGACCCAACTTCCAGCAACTTTCTGCTATATCTATGCCTGAGATAATACTGCCTATTGTGGATGAAAATTCAGATAGCACCTCCATATAATATTTTCAAGGAATTTAATTTTACTGATCTTAGGTAACAAAGGAAAAGGGACCCTTCCATTAAAATTTCAGAAGAGGAATGCATTTTATAAAATACATTCTCTACACTGAAAGCACGCCATACTTCAACTTCAAAAAAATGCTTACATCTATCACAAGCATCTTGTCCAAAACCATCCAAAATGATACCCAGAGAAAGATTCAACCTATGTGTGATTTCATTGAACATCTACTTTGCTGAGTCACATGTTTTGAGAATATTCTACACTGAAACCATTTTGGTAATACCACATAGGTTAAAAGTGTGCTGTGAAAAATTGGTTGTAACATCCAATACCACACTAGTTGCACAAAGACTTATTTTGTTCAGCTGTAAGAATCCCAATCCAACTTGTGCCGCACAGTGGGAAAGAAATACCATATGCTATCTCAAACTTGAAGAAATCTAATCAAATACATTTAGAGAAAATTGCTTTGTGTGGGAGCTAAATGCTGGGCACTTTTTTTGGGATTGTTTTCAAAATGTACAATACTATTGTACTTGCCATGCTACTCTCATTTGTTTATTGCATAGTGTTACAATGTTTTGTTTTCATATAATAGAAACTTTATGCTCTATACAAAAAATCAAAAAATTTTGAAATTGTAGATATTGAAGAGATATAGGGATTTAAACAGCTTAAAGCAAATAAACAGCTAAGACCGAACATTTACTAAAGCAGTACTTAAACTGGATTCAGACAGTATTCTGAGCCCTTTGCTTTTTGCACACTTTGTTGTGTTATATGTTAATTTTAAGCAGATAAATTTGCCTTTTTGTCTATCAATCTACACTCAATAGCCTATAATGACAAAGAGAAAATATTTTTTCAGAAACGTTTGCAAATTTATTAAAAATCAAAAACTGAAATCTCTCATTCATGTAAGTATTCAGCCCCTGAATTTGGTACTTTGTAGAAGCCCCTTTGGCAGCCTTGACAGCTTCAAGTCTCTACAAGGTTTGCACACCTGGATTTGGGCAGTTAATCCCATTCTTCCTGACAGATCCTCTCATGCTCTGTTAGATTAGATAGGTTGTACCTGTAAATTGCTGTCTTCAGGTCTTTCAACAGTTGTTTTATGGGATTTAAGTCTGGGCTTTGGCTGGGCTAACCAAGAACAGTCAGAGATTTGTCCTGAAGGCAATCCAGCATTTCCTTGGCTGTATGCTTTAGGTCTCTGAAAGAAGAATCGTCACCCCATTCTGAAGTTGAGTACACTCTGGAGCTGGTTCTCCTTAATGGCCTCTCTGCATTTTGCTGCATTCATCTTTCCCTGAATTCTGGCAGGTCTCTCTGTCACTGCCACTGAGGAGCAGACCCACAGCATGATGCTGCCACCACCATGCTTCATTGTAGAGATGGTATTAGGCAGGTGATGAGCAGTGCCTGGTCTTCATCAGATATAGTGTTTGAAATTCTGCCCAAAGAGTTTATTTTTTGTCTAATCCGAGAAGAGAATCATTTTCCTCATACTCAGTCTTAAACTGTTTTCACTCATGAGAGACTTCAGTCTTGCCTCTCTGTAATAAACACCTCATTGATGCAGTGCTGCTGAAATGGTTGTCCTTCCAATAGGTTCTCCCATCTCAGCACAGGACTTCTGAAGGTCTGCTAGAGTGACCACTGGATTCTTGCTTACCTCCCTGACCAAGGCCCTTCTTGACTGGTTACTCAGTTTGGCTGGACGGCCAACTCTAGGAAGAGTTCTGGTGATTCAAAACATCTTATATTTCATAATTATTAAGGCCACTGTGAACACTAAAACCTTTACAAATGGTTTTACAATTTTGCCCTGGTCTACAGTGTGCTTCACTTCATTTTATCGTGGAGATCTACAGAGATTGTCTTGGAATTGATGGTTTGCTTTCTGCCCTGACATGAAGTGTGAATTGTGAGAACATATATACACATGTGTGTGCCTTTCTACACAATGTTCATTTCATTTTTGCCACAGGTAGACACCAATAAAGTTGTGGACACATTTTAAGGTTAATTAAAGTAAACAGGATGCACCTAACCACAATTTGGAGTGTCAGAACAAAGACCTTGTATACTTATATGAATAAGGAAATGGCAAATGAATCATTTTAAAATTAAACCTACAATACAATAAAAGAGTGCAGAAAGTGAAAGGCTCTAAATACTACCTGAATCCAATGTATATAAACCAATAAAGTATTTTTTTCAAATATTACTAAATTCCAGGGGATTTCTAAAGGAGCCACAGGGTATTTTTACTTCTTAAATGTAATTGAGATAAAAATATGACTAACAAATTAGGTAAACTAGTAGATGACACAAAACTACATGATTTAGCAGCGGTAATATTACTTGACTTGTACATGGACAGCATTCAGATTTCAGAAGATATGTAGCCTTTTAAGTTAAATGTAAATGAATGTTAAGATAGTTAAAATATATAACTGCAAGGATATGAACAACATTAAACACAGAACTTCTTAAATGGTCTTTTATGGGGCAAGAACACACAGAATGAAACAGAGTATTGTAGATCTAGTCAAGGCTGGCAAAATGAGAGGTAGACAACATGATGAGAACTATGTGAGTACTCTAACCTGTGGGGCAACAGCACTGTCCATTGTAGCAAAATTGCATCATTCAACTAAGTTACATTTGAATAGAACATATTAAAGTGAACACTACTTCATTGTGTATTGTAAGGTAAATAATGAAGCTAAAATGAAACACGGTAAAACTCTTTACAGGTACAAGCATATTCTTAAAGCACAAAATGAATCAAAGTCGGTTAATTACAATTAAGGCATGTATGTTCCACTCGCAGCCGTAGTTGATTACTAAGGAATAAAGTTTCTGGCAGGAAAACTTGTAGCCACTGCACCCCTCCAAGATCTGTGATTGATAACTCTGATGTAAAGAAACTCACTCTCAAGAAAGGTGAGTGACCAAGCAAAAAAACACCTTACAGAAACTGGTTAGACATTTAATCAAAAAGCAATAGCAGTGAAAGGGAAGAGAATGTTTTGACTAGGTAATTGACCTTGTCATTGGTATAAATATTTGTTTAAGACCAACATCACAAGGTATAAGAAACAAAGTTCAATAAACACCACTAAATAGCATCAGTGCTTGATAAAACGTAAACTGAATATGAGAACTCCAGATGGCTTTCTAATAAAACATACAGTGCTGCCTGTTAGAGGCAACAGACAAAATTAATACAGTATAATCTTTATAAGAGTGCTTAATGGGTGACTATCCTGCCATTTAAGAAATTAGCACCCACCCCTACATTAATAGTTGTTACTTGTGTAATATTACTACAACTTTATGGTTTCACATTAAGCGATTCCATAATCCATAATATGAAGTATATATCATGCAAAGATGACTCACTCACTCACTCACTCACCCACAAAAACCCCACCTTCTGTTTAGTTAAAAAGCTGAAATTTCACAGGATGGTATATCTAGGACACTAAGTATCTGCTAAGAAAGGACATTTTCATATATCAATATTTAGGAATAAACACCACCCAACAATAGAAAAACTAAACACCCCAACATCTCAAAAAGGCTTTGATTGAAATTTGGCAACATTATAGAAAAAGAAAATGAACAGCCTCCTGCTTTTTTTTATTTATCAATATTTGTCAATAATAATACTCTATCGAGTGTATTATGCTAACTTGCTGTGCAGCACTGAAAGAAGCCCAAAGAGAAAGAGGGGCAGCCACTCAGTGGCCTGTTTGCAGTGTGTATGCAAATGAAGGTCTCTGGAAGAACTAGTGAGTGGTGTTAAGGAACTGACCAATAGCTTGGACTGAAAAATGAAGAAGGGGAGGTGTCTATGACAGGAAAAAGACATGGAATTGGCATGTACGGTGCAGGAAGAGCTGTGAAGTGGATGGAAAGAGGAAAGTTCTGCTAAAAAAATGATTTTCATACACAACACCTCTTTCAAGTTTTATAAAGGGTTTGATCAATTACAGTGCAATCCCATTTGATTGATAGCTTGCCAATTCCACACCATATAGTATGTGTAAAAGCGGATTGGAATTGTTTATTTTATTATCTACTATTGTGTAAATACTCTACGAATGTATAGTATTAGGTTTGGAAATCCAGCATCAAATTGTCCAGTTTGTAGTGAGACAGTGAAAGAGAAAACAAGTTTTTTCATATAACACAAATGGTGACAAATACGATTGTTCTGTATATGAATGATGTGCAAACTCCCTCAACCTACAATGCCACTTATTGTTAGCTGCATCAAAACTTTTTATAAGTGTATTTGAGGTTTATCGAAATGCTGTAATATTGCTACATTTGGGGTAAATAGTCAGCCAGTTAAAAGATTGGGCTTCAGAAGAGCTTTATGTGGAGGTCATTTTGATGTTTACAAACCAATTACTACTATTCAAGCTCAAAATTGTTTACACCAAACATTGTAGTTAGTTATATTCTCTTGATTTCCTAATGTGACCAAATTATCTCAAAACTGCCCTAATAAAACAGGAAAACATAAGTGCTGTACTATATATACAGACAACATTAGAAAAATCAGTTTAAAAAATCTGCAGCTAAATATGTACAAAAGATCCGGACAGCAAAAGAGATGCAGCTGCTAAATATGCACAAAAAATACTAATGTGATCAGTTTTGCGACTGCTAAATACATGCATAAACATGCAGAAGCTTATAGAGCTGCTGTTTCTAAATATATACAAAACATTTTGATATGGACAGATAAACTTTTGCTTGACATGCAAATCAAAAGATATTTTCCATGGCTCAAAAATTGCAATGATGGGCTTATTTATAATTTACACATTGATTATGACTCCAATACAGAAATTCTTAAATGGTCCATGAATGTTAAATGTCCATCTTGATGTGCATTGAAATTGACTGATTAACCATCTGAAATGTGTTGCAAAAAGTAGAAAAATCAAATTAGCACCTTTTGAAGACTTAACCAGAGCCTATTAAAAGTTTAGTATTTGGTTTACACCCGGACTCGGAACATTTTCTCAGGACAAAACAAAAAATATTATAGTGTGTTTCAATTGGCATCATTTGAGCATAAAGAAGAATTGGAGGGAATTTCATGCCAAATTTTAAAATTATTTAAAATTATTCAACTTATAAGCTGACAATTTATTACCTATACCACTGAACCCAGGAAATCCTAGCTGCAAAAAAAAAACCAAAATGAAAATGAGACAGCATTTCATTAAATGGGACGTAAAGTATACATGAAGCCCTCTAGATCACCTTCCCCGGCAGAGGGATTTTTTTTTTTGTATTCTTCCATCTACAAACTTGCTGTGAAGACTGAATGGACCTGGAGGCATAGACCCACTCAGTTTTATTGTTTTATTCTCTTTGTCTTTCCACTTGGTCACTCTGCTGTCTGAATTATTCTGACATTTTTGCGGCTCCAAGGCTCTTTTTGGTTAATATTTTGCTATCTGTGTGTTTCTCTCTTTCATGGCTTTAGCCTGGGAGAAAGCTTTGACTTTGTCCTTTTTGAAATCATCTGAATAAGGTCTGAGCTTTTCTTTTATTTGATCATTAAGGCACCTGACCTCAGGGACCTCATCCACCAGACTAGTAGTAATCTGCACATTTTGCACAAACTGAATTCAGTCTGTAATACAATTCAACAATGATTACTGGTTACCTGACCTGCATAGGCAAGTTTCTTGCTACCTTGCTCTTGTGTCCATCCTTTACTGGAGTGCTCTAGACTCCCCCTTAAGTTCTTGTCTATATATGAGTGAGTTAGACATTTCTGCTTCTTCACCTAAGAAGGTTTTTATGAGATGATTGAATGAAACCATGTGACACTATAGGGCTACACAGGTGGCACAATAGCAAATGACTTCCACTGTCCCTAAAATAATTCCTAAGTCATGATAAAAGAGATGCCAGAATAGTGGACAATAGTACGTTATGACATAAATTGGCATTACTCTTGCATATGATATTGCTAACAATGGTGATATTGTTCATTGGCACTGTAAGAGAGTAAGCAGCTGCCACAATCTTTATATATAATATGCCACCGTGGCTGTTCGTTTGTCTGTCCACGATTTTAAATCACCTGTAGCTTGCAAACCATTTGACCTATTGACCTTAAATTTGGTACACATATACTATGTGATGTCTACTGTTCGCTTTCAGGGTGATGATTTTTATTCCTCTTTTTAATTTAATTTTATTTTATTGCAGAATGAGGTCTCGGCAGTGGCCAGCAGGGCGGCAGTGCAGTGCATTCGTACTGGCACCGTTCTCATTCCCTACCACTTTCACCGTCTATTCCCCTACCTTTTCATATCTTAAATCATTCTTGAGGCAGGTTGAATTGAAAAGTTAAAGTAATTGCAACACAAACATTGACTTAATCAGTTTTTAGATGCCAATGAAATAACAGAAGAAGTGCTCAGGAAGCAGCAAGCGCATCAACCGCTGAGCAAATGAATGCTAAACGTACAGAGAAAGAGTCTGAAAACTATATAAGTCAAGTGTATTCACTGCAAGTTATCGTGCTGTCCGCTGTTACTGGTATGACATAATTGAATATAGGGTGAAATTTAGGATGGTCAAGCAGACAAACAACTGAGACTGAAATGAAACAGCAAGTGACTTAGTTGCTTCGGTATGCCTGCCCATCTATCACTCAGTGTTAATGAATGAGGGTTTTGTACTGCAATTAACCACCCTGGTGGACTAGATGGATTAAGTAACAGAACAACTGTCAGCCTTTTTGCAACCAAACAATATACATTTAATGAGCATCTTTTGGTTGTGAATCATTTTAGTATAATGATCTTCTGAGAAGTCAAATGCCTACATTTCTAACTGTGTGCCTTCTTACAGTGGTACATCATATAGTATTCAGTTTAAGTAATATTTTGAAAAAATAAACTTAATATTTATTTATTTATAAGACTCTTTTACTATTTCATAGAAAACACAAAGCAAGGCCTCTTTTAAAAACTCAACTGTAGCTTTTACATTTTTGTTTGGAAGATGATACAAAATACACAACATGTGTCATTCCTTACCTAAGCTCTTACACATGACCAAAAGCCTTTAAAGATAATGTAAAACTTCAATGGGTGGTTTAAGAATTTATACTTTGTATTTTGTGAAAAATGACTTGAGTGTAAAATACATGCAATTTATAGGTAACACTAGGGAATGATTTGGGAGCTGCACTAACACTTAGCAGTTTGTTTGTTTTCCTCTTGGCTGTAAAGAAAATGACCCAGAAGAGCTTCTCTGATTTGTCTCCAAGACCCATAGTCCTGAAGACACTGCTGTCAGCTGTCACTTAGGACCAGCAACTAAAGAAAGCACACCTTTGTTATTGTTTCAGGACCTTTGATAACAGTGTCAAACTGCACAATTTAATTTGCCTTTGTTTTACGACTTTTGCCATTCATTTTCTTTGGGAACACCAACCCTTTGAATGTGTTGTTTTTCCTTTTTCACATTATAAGACATATATATTTAGAAATATATATACTTGTGTGTATATATTTTATTTATACTCATATATGTGCAAATATATTGTGACACGTGTGCGTTTGGGAGGTAACTTAAGAGGTCTGGTGATGGTAATTACCCGTCTGAAGTAGGGGTTGGCACTGACTAATGGCCACTCCACTGCTAATGTCAATTCTGTTGTCCACCCACATGGACCCGTCCCTTCCTGCAGACAGCCATTATAAATTGTAGACCGGACAATGCAAATCAGTTCTGTAGTGGACTCACATCTGAAAAGATGTCTTGTATATCTTTGTTTAAAGATTTATTCTTTTTTTGTTTTATATTATATGGGCCCACAGTTGTGCCCTAAACCTGTTTCTGTGTTCAGTCTTCTACCTTATTACAATTTAAATATATATATATATATATATATATATATATATATATATATATATATATATATATATACACAAACACATATATATATATATATATATTCATGGCATTCGTAGTCTGTGTCACAATCTGATTGTATGGGTGGTTACCTACCAGGTAACGCTTGTGGTTGGCCAGCAAGTCTGCTAACATCCGCCACGGTGCCCTCAGTTGTGAGAAGCAGATCATAGAATGGTTGAAATAGTTTACTGTCAAATAATGCAAAGAGTACACGACACGTGTTTCGCCCTAATTCTGGGCTCATCAGGCGTACACACTCTACTGCACTCCCTCTCGGGAATCGAACCTCGGACGTCAGCGCCAGAGGCGAAGCCCCTAACGTTGCGCCACGGCATGTGGTTCGTTTTTTTGACAGCTTGTAGATCGGGGTAATTACATTCACGGCATTCGTAGTCTGTGTCACAATCTGATTGTATGGGTGGTTACCTACCAGGTAACGCTTGTGGTTGGCCAGCAAGTCTGCTAACATCCGCCACGGTGCCCTCAGTTGTGAGAAGCAGATCATAGAATGGTTGAAATAGTTTACTGTCAAATAATGCAAAGAGTACGAATGCCGTGAATGTAATTACCCCGATCTACATGCTGTCAAATAAACGAACCACACGCCATGGCGCAACGTTAGGGGCTTCGCCTCTGGCGCTTATGTCAGAGGTTTGATTCCCGAGAGGGAGTGCAGTAGAGTGTGTACGCCTGATGAGCCCAGAATTAGGGCGAAACACGTGTCGCATACTCTTTGCATTATTTGACAGTAAACTATTTCAACCATATATATATATGTATACACACACACACACACACACACAGACACACACAAAGAGTGAAAGGTTGGATGATAGAGGCATTCTTGATCTGTTTATGACCCCAGAATGAATGCCAAGGAGGCCAAAGTACACAAAAAGTATTTTATTAACAAAATATTGAAAAGAAGGGATAACTCAAGGAAGTACAAAGTATCAAACAAACTGACAAAAACAAAACCCTAGTTGCCGCACAAGCATGGCTGGATATACCATCATGGTGACTTGGGTGCACACCCTGGGGCCGTTCTCGCAAAGCGGCCTCAGCATATGTGAGAAAAAATGCCTAATAACAGGAAAACTCCCCATTTCTGCCTATACAACACTCAGCAATCCAATATCCAAAACACACCCCAATCCCATTTTCATTAAAAACCTATTCAATCACACCTAAATTAAGAACTTTCAAAAAAGAAATATGAGTCATGGTTGGTTTATATGGGTGAGGCAAGATCTGAGTAGATGACTATACGTCACATTAAGGAGATTGTACTTGGATGGTCATTCAAAATGTGAACCCAGTGCTGCAACAAAAAGAAAAGAAAAAGAAAAACAGACACAAAAGATGCTGTTTTAATGAAAACTATACTTACATTTTCAAAAAATCAGCGAAAATTATGATTTTCACTAGCACTTTGAAAAACCCATGAATACTGCAGTTGAGACTGAACTTATAGATAGTCAGATCAGGAAAAAGTAAATATCACTTCTGGCGGCAACTTGCAGTCTGATTTTGCAATGTCCCATAACACCAACACAGATGTGGATGACAACAAAGCCACTGTTGGAGATATAATACATAAAACAACACACCAACCAAACAGCAACAAAACCTGAATGCACCACCATTTATTTTATTTGGTGCCAATATGCAAAGTGGCATAGACCTTTTTCAAATTCTAGATGTTCGTTAATTGCACTATCAAAAGAAAGTTGATTTACCACAGATGTCATGTTGTTCTCATCAGTTTGTTACATTCATTAAAATACACAAAATAACAAAAGTGAAGGTTAAGTTAATTCCAATAAAAAGTTTGAGATTTTTTTCTATTTCAATTCCTGTTATTTTTGACATATGTGATGTTCATAATGTGTGAGTTCATGCGTGTGCGAAGTGGGGTAGTGAGGAGCCTGGCCTACTAGGTCTAGTTAAGGCAAGGTTCTGTCTGTTCATCAAGGAGATTTAAACACCTTTCCAAAAAAAAATCAAAACCTTCCTTAATCCCATCTTCCTACCTTTCTCAACCAAACCTAGCCTCTGTTTCATAACCTATCTTCAAGTTAAATTATTAAAGGGCCAAAAGGGGCATTTTTAGGCATGGTCAGGAAGCATTTTGAGGACTATCCCAGGCATAATTTCCAATGTTAGGAATAAGCTCTTTGGAACTACTCCGGGCCATCCTCCTAACATTACTTCTGATGTCCCCAGATGTTCCTTCCACTACAGAATCCAGCTCTTTTCTGAAGAGTCAGGCATCTCCCAGGTCGCCTGCCCATTCTTATGGTCACATATACAATTGAGGGTCTCCCAGTTGTTTCCTTATATTTCTAGCATTCCCCATTGTCTCTGTACTGTACAGCTATCTCAGGAATACATTACTTCAAGAAGAAAACAGATTGATTTCTTGTCTTTCAAATGTTTGCAGCTCATAATTAGCATATGTCATGAAGGGGGAGAGGAAGCTTAAGAATATGTACAGTTTTAGGCTAAGCATGACCAGAAAATTACATTGTGCAAGTCAGTGAGCTCTGTAACATCATAATTCTTTTTCTTTTAGTTTTATTTGAGTTTCCTGAGAACCTTCCTGACTGTTTTGTTATTTTATAAGCGAAAACACAACAAAGTTAGATTGATCTGATTTGTTGTTTCTTTCATTTACATCAATTATATATTTAAAACTTGACCAAAGTGGGCAACTCTGTGGGGTGTCAGTGTATGGCAGGCCAGTGGTACAATATTAGCTAGAACCATATGAGGGGCATCTGGTCTTATATAATGACCCACAACCTAAGTCAGGCAGAGGTAACCCTGGTCTGACCAGGTCGGGTGCATTAAAAGGTTAGCTGTATTAGCTGTGTTAAAAATATGCCTGGTCATTTGGAGTCTACAGATAGCACAGGCTGATTGAAAACATCAGCAAAATACAACCTCTTAGACCCCTTTACTTAAGTTGCGCTTTGGACAAAGGTTACTGAAATGTGTCAAAATGCATGTGACAGATTATGGTTTAAATAAATTCTTTGCAGACATTCAATGAAAAAAATGCAATAAATGAAAAAAATGTCTCACAAAAGTTAATGCACGTATATGAAGGTAAATTTAAAAACTGTCAACATTTTTACAAATTTGTCTTATGCATCCTTTCCTTCTCATGTATAAGTAGTTGACCCAAAATAAATTAACCAAACAGAGTGATTACGATGAAATTGCATTTTAAACTTTTAATTTTTCTGTATATTTTGTGAAATTTCTAGCCTCAATAGGTCTTTAATCTTTAAGTCTAATGTTGTCAAAGCAAGTAATTACTACAAAACAGAGATATTTAAAGGATCATCAGTTTTATTAATGGTTTATTTTATTAGAGAGATAAACATTTTGATATGCACAAAATAAAATGAAGTGCTATGCTAGCAATATAAAAGATAAATCAATCGATCAATAATAAAATTGAAATAATAATAATCTGTAATATTGGTTCCAATTCAACACACAGCTCCAAAAGGACAGTTCTAAGAAGTCTAAATCACCTTATAAGCAGTCATGATCATAAAGCCAAAAATTGCAATCCCTGAATTTGTTCCTTACATAGAAATGATGAAATCCTTCAAAAGTGTGAATGCTACTATTGTCAATTATGTTGTACAACATATGGCACACCGTTTTTACAGGCAAAACAGATAAGCTCCACACTAACACATTTAACATTAAATGATATTACCAACAATGAAAACAGCTATATTGAAAGAATGTGTCAGTTGACTATTATATAATAAGTTCAAGAACATCGGAATGTGACTGACAGGTCATTGAACAGCACAATGAAAAAAGATTTTCTGTTCACTTCATTGTCCTACTGTCTGGAGTCACTAAAATACCAACACCAAAAAAATCTGTGTAGGACTGATGGATGATCCGAATTTGCCATAACATCAAACCAAGTGTGTGTTTTATAAATCACAATTTTTGCATAAGAGATGGCTTATGTTCATTTTCAAACATAAGCACATTTGATATATGAGGCTCCTGGTGACCTGTGTAGATCTTTTACTTGTCATGCACTTGATACTATCAGATGAGCTCCAACACCATATGACTCTGTAAAAGAAAAATCTGGCTCAGAAAATAATTTGGATTTTATGACCACAACAATATAATAATATATTGTGCTCATGTGTTTAATTGCTAATTGCAAATTTGATTTCTGTCATAAGGATCATAGTGATGGATTAAACTTCCTTAAATTAGGCAAAAATATCACCTCTTCCTAGGGTTTAAAGACACTCCCAGGGCAGCAGTGTGATACAAGCCATGCACAGAAAAGTACATCTATATCAGTAGAATGCAGTCCAGCATCTGCAGAGTTGCTTTGGTTACTGCTGTTCTATGTATCCTGGTAACAAAAGTACTGCGACTGAATTGGGAGGAATTGGTAATTGGGTCATTTAAAATGATAATGAGTAATTTATTCATTAAAAAAAACAATGGAATAAAATGTTTCAGACAATAAGTTTGTCATATGATGACTACTCTATGTGGTTGACATAAATTAAGAAAACACAGTAGATGTTTCATTTACTTTATATTATCACTGTTTTTAATATTGCTTGTGATTCATGTCGTCATGTTCTGCTTCTTGGCATAACCCCACATTATATATTGTAGGTAAGTCACCTTAATTGGAGGATATTATGCAGCTTTTCTTCCTTTTGATTATAAGGTTTTTTATATTACAATTCTAATTTTAAAATTAGTAAGGTCAATCAGCAGTATGGCTTAGTAGCTAATGTGTTCCATTGTGTACCACAAGGCTGAAGCTGAATCCCTCCATCACTGTGAGACTCTGAGCGAGACACTGCTATTGAAATAATGGATCACTGAGAATTCTTACTTACTTTAGAGAAAGTGTCAGCTAAAACAGATAGCCATTTAAACTTCATACTAATGATACACTCTGCTTAGTAATGACCACTCTTCATTACATTTTTTTTACATTCTTGGACATTGAAAACCGACTTACAAAGTCGTATTATTATCTATACATCTCCTTTGCTGATAAATTTCCAAGTACAAAATCTTCTTTTGACATTTCAAAATGACAGTCAGCATTTCCTTTAAGCCATAAGCTGTGTACAAAGCAACAAGACAATTTTTTAAAAATAACTTGTAATAGACAAATATGAGTATGCTACTGCAGCATATTAAAGCATAGCTATTGCCATTTTGTTATTGCTGCCAACTTTAAAATAATAAAACTATCAAAAGGTGCACTATGGCAGCACATTAGTCCTGCTGGTTTCTAGCTCCAGGGACTTAGATTCAATTTCCAGCTAGTTTAATGACCATTTAAACTTTGTAGATTTATGTATTGGGTTTCCTTGCATACAATGACAACTGTAGAACTGCTCCTTGATGGATTGCCATCTATACAGGGCGGTGTGCAAAATACCCCATGGTAATCAAGGGGTCACTCTTGTGCTCCAGTATGGATTATGCAAGAAATTACCCATGGAGAATGACCAGCAACGCACAAAACAGACACTTTCTGTTGCATATCCAGACTTATAAACTGTGTGGGAAAGGATGCTGCAGCTCCACCCTGCCTCATTCCTTCTGAACACTGATTCTCTTTAAAGTGCATGCCAGGTAAGGCCTCCACCATGCACCTGCTGACTTACTGGAATTTAAGTCCGCTCTATTAAAACAGTCAAGGGATCATCCCAATAACAGGCTTGATTATTGAGCAACAATAAACAGCAACACCAAAGAACATAACAAGACTTCTCTATTCTGATTTTATGGGTCACAGGAAACAACAAAACAACAAATATGAAATGGGACCAAGATGCATCTGGTCTCCTGATGTTTTCAACTTGAATGGTGTCAATATCACAGTACTGGCAAACTCCATCACACTCTTCATAATCTGTGAGATGATGCATTGCACTACCAGTGATGATGACCTGATTTATTTTTTTCTTGAATTCTCCTAATTTAAACGATGTTCTTCTAGCTAGTAGGATTGAGAAAGTGCTTCTTTCAATAATATCACAAGACCAAATTGGATTTATTAAAGGCATACACTTACCTTCCAGACTATGATGCCTGTTTGATGTAATATATTCACCCAAAAGGTCTAACACCTCGGAGATATTATTATCATTGGATGAAGAAAAACCGTTTGATATGGTTGAATTGCTCTACCTTTTCACTACATTGGAGAAATTTGGGTTTGGTCCAAACATTTGTGCATGGATTAAACTACTGTATACCAGGCAGAAGCTCCAGTTTGTATTAACAAGATTAATTCAGATTACTTCAAACTAGAATGTGGTACTAGATAAGGATGCCCCTTGTCACCACTGCTATTTGTAATCACCACTGAGCCACCAGCAGTTCACTTTTGAAATGTTTATGAAATAAAGGGGATTATCAGAGCAGAAAATATCACTATATGCAGATGATACAGTACTATATATATCAGATCCACAAAATACTCTGCCTGCAGTCCTAACAGCACTAGCAGAATTTCAAAAGATTTCTGGACTCAAAATTAATTTGAATAAAAGTGTGCTCTTTCCAGTGAACTCTCTAGCTCACAATATTCAATTGGACACCTTCCCTTTTTTTAACATTTTATTAATTTTATTAAAATCAACATTCCATACAAGAAAATCAAGGTAAACAAAACTAGGTTTGAATCAAATCGCCCCCACACCCACCATCCCTTTTATCATTGCAGCTCAGTTTAAATACCTAGGGGTAAACATCACAAGTAAACATAAAGCCCTTTATCAACAAAAGTTTGCTGTCTGCATGAAAAAACCTAAGCAAGAATTGCATAGATGGTCTATCCTTCATCTCACTCTAGCTGGAAGAATTAATATTGTCAAGATGAATATGCTTCCTAAGCTACTTTTTCTATTTCAAAACATTCCCATATATATTAACAAATAATTTTTTAAGAAGATTCAGTCATAACCGAAATTTATTTGGAATTCAAAATATCCACGCATCTAAAGGGTGACCCTACAAAGACCTACGGCAGAAGGTGACATGGTTCTACCTAACTTTCAATTTTATTGCTAGGTGGCAAATATACAAGTTATAAAAACCTGGACATTGACACAAATAGATGAACACACACAGTACTTTGTACCCCAGTAAATATGAGTTATTGTCAATACACTAACACCCCAATTGTGCTTCATTCACTCAGAATATGGAACCAATATAGGAAGTACTTCAAGATAGAGAAGCTTTTATCTGTGGCACCTCTGCACAATAACCACCTTTTTCCACCCTCTCAAATGTAAACAGTTTTTAATGATTGGAAAACATACAGGATTAAATCACTTAGAGATTTGTACATATATAACGTCTTTGCATCCTATGAACAATTACAATCCAAATTTAACTTTTCATCAACACAATTCTTTCATTACCTCCAAATTAGAAACTTTGCTAAACAAAATATGCCCAAGTTTCCTCACCTCCCACCATACGTCTATTCTAAAAATATTTTAAAGTCCATTCCTTTCAAAGATCCCAGAGTACAGTGGGAAAAGGATCTCTTACTAAGCATTTCAGAACAGGAGTGGAAGGCAGCCATGCACAGAATTCACTCTAACTCCATATGTGCAAAGGATATAATTATTCAGCTTAAAATCTTTTATCAAGCACATCTGTCTCGTATAAACTTATCCAAAATGTTTCCAGGGCAAGATCCAATTATTGCAATCAAGCTTCAGCCTCATTGGGCCATATGTTTTGGGTGTGTGCCAAATTAACATCATTCTGGACCAAAATCATTAAATGCCTTTCAGACAGCCTTGGTGTCACAATCCCTGCTAACCCTTTAACAGCTGTGTTTGGTGTACTCCCAGATGGGCTTTAAGTGGAGAAAGACAAACAAACTGTAATTGCCTTTACTTCATTATTGGCACGTAGACCTATCTTGCTCAACTGGAAGAATCCTAACCCACCTCTTTTAAGTCAGTGGGCAACTGATGATGAAAATAATCTATCTATCTATCTATCTATCTATCTATCTATCTATCTATCTATCTATCTATCTATCTATCTATCTATCTATCTATCTATCTATCTATCTATCTATCTATCTATCTATCTATCTATCTATCTATCAGAACAGGTGAAAAGAGAGAAAATATTGTGAATTATAAACAGTATCAACTTTCTTTCTTTGATTTTGTTAGGGGCACTGCCATTTTGAGTGCCCCTAGGGATACATCTGCAGGTTGTTAGGCACAATCACTTAAAAGCTGACAAAACAGAGTACTTGTCATCTAAATTTGTGAATACAATCTCTAGTGTTTAATGAGTTTGCTGTTATAGTTTCATAGCAAAGAAATTAGTGACTGTGCTACTTCCAATGACTTTAATTCATGTATTGATTTGAATGGAAGACTGGTTAGATTTATGACTTGCATCTTCATCTTCTGAGTCATCAATCTCTGCCCTTGTAGCCTGCCACTATTCATCTCTTGGCAGGGCACTGAGTTATTTGTAACATCATAACACAATTTTGATTTTCAGGCTATCGCTGTTTGTACAGGGGTAATTTAGAGGTTTGCCTCTTGATTCAAGGTCAGTTTCTTCATTTTGCTTGACAACTGTCTAGTTTAGTGTGATCCTGTGGGATCATAAAATAGATTTTTTAAATACTTCTACATAAAATGCTATATATCATATACAGTATAGTAAAATCTGTAAACAAGAGCTTTACGGCAGAATACAATTGCAATTGTAGTTTATTGTTAAATTCTTCATTCCGAAACTAAGTCAGACATCACTAAGCATGTCTAATCCAGTTAGAGAGTTCTAAAATCAAATTTTAAGTTGGTGTAAGAGAGCAAACAACTTTTGTAGTACTGATAAATGTACATTATGTTTAATTTTTTTTATTTAACGATGTCCTTCATTTTAGGCTCTAACTCTCGAAGAAACACTATAATCAGTTAAAAATGTTGACTGTGAGATGCATAAGCAAATTCACACATGTTGATTGGGGAAGCCAGAACTTCTGCCATTAGTACTGAGAACAAGCCAGAAACACACTTTGGTTAGAGGGTCACCTGACTGCATAGCACAAACATTTTGAAGGCTCTTTAGTATAAGTATGTTAATGACACAGCACCTCTGGAAATAGCTCACGATGAGCCCTGCTAAAAATACCATGTTTTAAACAAGCGTATCATATGCCACTAATTTTGACTTTATTAGATAGGATATTTAGTGTTTATTATTTAATGTGTTGTGCCTTTTATGCTGTTTAATGTTCCATCAGTTCATGACCTACTTTAATCTATACTTTTTCTTCATTCACAATAGCTGCTCTCTTCCAAGTTATTCTTATTACTCTCATGATTTAAACATTGTTTATTCATGTTAAATAAACTTAATTGCCTTTTTAGTTATTCTTTCAGTATAACAATTAACATTTATTATTGTCAGTATTTTTATGGAGAGTTTTATTAGGCCATTCTCTGCTGTTGTAAATTATTCTGTTCTCAGAGTAGACTGAGCCTCAGGCAATTACAGTACATTTCTCTTGCTCCTTGACTTACTTATGATCCTTATGTTTACTTTTTTTTACTACAAAGGCCATGCTTTGTCCTTACATTTTATTTGTGTGCCATCCTTTGCTTATTTTAACATTATTGCTATCTGAATCTGGATTATTTGCTTACTGTTATCAGAACCATAAAATACTGTGCAGTCATTATTTATGCATATGCAAGATAGTTTAAATCTTGTATAAAATGCAATACATATACACATGCATCTTACAAAGACTTATTGATGAAAGTGTGTGATTGAGGTGAAGATCTAAGCCATCTTTCAGTAAGCAGTATTCATTTAATTGTTACAAGTCATGACACTCAATTATCCTCACAATACAAATGTAAACCAAATGACTCAGAGAATAAATCAAGGAGTTTTTTTTATTTTATGGAAACTGTAGGATTTTTGTTTAAAGAACTGAGCAAGCTCAGTTTCATTTACCACTGCACTTTCAGGAAAAATGCTACTTCTGATTTGAAACTGAATGTGTCTGAAAACTTTTTTAAAACCAGGCAGGATTTTCTCTGTATCAGTCCACCAATCAATCAACCTTTATTTTTTATAAAGAACCAATAAAAGAGCAATGAAGGAAAATATTTCTGATTAGATACATTGTGTGCATCCTCAAAAGTCACAGGCTTACCTATATTATAGGGTCTGTGCTGAAGTGAAGTAGTCTGCCGATGCCTCATAGAACTTTGTAAGACTCATTGCTTGAGCACAGAGGAACCAGCAAACTCACTGCATAAAAGCAATGGGTTTGAATACATGATATGGCCATATAGCATATTTTATATACAGAAGGAAAATGATTACTTACACCCGTCTATTAAACTATGTTAACTTTTAGTGAGTTTATATATTGTATAACAATGTTGGCCTCTACAGAGAGAATATGAGAGGACCATCACTCTTTTCTATATTCATTATAATAGGCTTTTTGCAAATTCTTCTAGTAGTTCAACATACTACAGTGAACTAAAGCAAAGGTTATTCCTGTTACTGTTGCTTTTTTTTTTTTTTTACCTGGTGACATTTTGCCTAATCATCATGAGCATAGGAGCCTAGGAAGCTCCTTTATACCAACAGCAATATTGCCTGCATAATGCTTCAATGTGATTGGGACTGCCTAGTCAGAAGTTTTCTTTCTTTTTAAATTTTCTTCCTTTTTAATTATTTTGGTGTGTGTTCAGACCATACTGTGTGTATATTGTCACACACGTGCGCATGGGAGGCAGGCAGTCTATGGGCTTAACTAAGGGTAAAACGCCTTGAGGGGGTTGATGAACAAAAATAATAATAATAATACATTTTATTTAATAGGCGCCTTCCATAACACTCAAGGTAACCTTACAATGAAATTAAACAAAATTAATAAAACAAAAACAAAGTGAATGATAAAATCGAAAAGAAATAAGGTACAGAGGTAGTAGCAAACATACAAAGATAACAGGCAGTAACAGTGTTAAATTCATAGTTGGTATGCTATTTTGAAAAGATAAGTTTTGAGGGCAGTTTTAAAATGTGCTATTGAGTCTAGTTGATGGATATGAGAGGGAAGAGGATTCCAGAGTTGAGGAGCACTATGAGAGAATGCTTGAGCTCCCATAGAACAGGGTTTGATGTGTGGTACAGAAAGTAAAGCTGAATGTGAGGATCTGAGTGAGCAAGAGGGAGTGTAAGTCTGTTGGAGATCAGTGAGGTTGTGGAGAGCTTTAAATGTTAAGAGCAATATTTTGTATTGTATTCGGTAGTTAACAGGGAGCCAGTGAAGTTGAGAGAGAATAGGTGTAATATGTTCAGTGGATTTAGAACAGGTTATTATCCTGTGTGACAATGCGGGATTGCTGCATATTCCCATCTGCTGTCCAGGAGCCCTTAACCCGACACCGTTGGTAATGTTACCGATGAGCTAAGCAGTGAGGCAACAACATAGCAAGTGGATGGTGCAAAAGTGTCAAGTGCTTTTATTAAAACAACAGAACAAAAACAGTGTTCAAATTAAATAAAGTGCAGTGCCTTCCAAAAAGAGTCATTAATTAAATAATCCATAAAAACAGATGTGAAACGTGGAGGATAAAAACAACAGAAAAAGGTCTTCTTAAAAACAACAAGGTTAAAAAAATGCAGGAAGCACTCTTTTAAAAACACAACACAAAGCCCGGTGACTTTTTACCTAGTGGCTCCCCTGCGTCCTCTGTCTGGGCTTCTCAACAGGGGAGTCGCCCTACTTGCAGCTGTCCTTCATTCTGCCTACTTCAGCTGTTCAGTTCGCCTCGCCAATCCCTGGCTCCAGTAGGCTCCTCCTGACAGCGACTTGGGTTCCACAGCGACCAGGGCGCCCATGCTGGGGAATACACACCCCAAGTCCCGACTCCCGCTGCCTCCCGCGGCCTTACGTGGATAGTCATCCGTCTTCCGTTCACTCCTGCCCTTCAGAATCAACTCTGCGAGAGCGACCACTACTGCTACTCCTCGGGTGTCAGCCTAACACCCAAGTTACCTTTACAGCTGCAAGCGAGCCTGCACTCGCTCGCTCTCCCGCACTGACTTTCTCCTCCTGCTTCCTGAATTCTCCTGCAACCTCCGTTTCGTTCAATCTTTCATTTTTTTCTTCTTAGCCAACTCGCGCTTCTATTTATCAAGAGGGCATGGCAGCTGTGGCAAATTAGCAGCCCCAGGAACAATCACGGATACGGGCGGTCTCTCACCTGTGCACTTAGGTGAGAAATGCCCACATCGCGAATCGCCCTGAGAACCGCTTCAGCTACACAACCACCACGCCCCCTCACTAAGCCGCGAGCGCGGTGATTATTTTAAAACGGGCCTTTGATGGGAGCTGTGGACCCGCTATACCACATCCTGGCAGCAGAATATTTAATAAGTTGAAAGCAATGGATAAGTTTTTGTGGCATGCCAGACAGAATAGCATTATAGTAATCTATATGTGAGGTGACTCGGGCATTAACCAATACTTTAGTACTGTGTTGCGTAAGAACAGGTCAGAAATGTTTCGGAGATGGAAAAAGGCAGTCTGAGAAACATTACTTATATGGGAAAAAAAAGAGAGATTACTGTCTAGAATGACGCCCAGGCTCTTAACATGGGAAGAGATGTTTGTTTTAATACTGTTAATTAAAATAGAAGAATGGTTAACCTTAGCAAGTGTGGATTTAGAACCAATGAGGAGCACATCAGTTTAATTGCTGTTTAATTGGAGAAAATTGTGAGTCATCCATGACTTTATGTCTTGGAGAAATGCTATATCTGGAGGGAAAACAGAAGTGGATTTATTAGATAGATATAGCAGTGTGTCATCAGTGTAACAATGAAATTTAATACCATGAAGTGCACTAATGTCTTCTCTCCTTCCTCTGCAGAACTACATAAAAGGAAACTGACTATAGCCTAACCCATTTCCACTTTCTTTTCCAGACCACGCTTTCCTGCTGACCTCACTTCTGCCAGTGCCCTGTTGGACCCTCCTCTCCCTTTACAATGCCTATAAAAAAGCAGTCAGTTACCATCTCCAGTCAGTTCCTTTCAGGACTCAGTCTTTTGAGATTACTCTACAGAGCAAAACCTCAAACAATACATGGGGTGGATCCCCAAACCCTTTTCTTGTCTTTGTGTTCTCTTTTACAATATATATTTATTTATCTATGTATTTATTTATTTAAAGAGCTTCTGTTTTAATTTAGGGTTATTTGCAAAAAAAAAAAAAAAAAAGAAAAACGTATTTCACACAAATTCAATAAAATCATCTAGGAAATCAAATCACTAAACTATTGTTCCTGAAACAGCCATAGTCAACAATATAAACTTAAAAATTGTGCAAAGTTTTGAACAAGTAAAAAGGTCAAACTGTATGATAAAATGAAATCCATTAGTAGCAGCACAGATTTCAAAATGATAATCTACAGCAGGGAAGGGAAAACAGCAAATGTCAACCCAAATTAAAAGAACCAAGCAATAACGATGACAAATTAACCTACATTAGACAGACATAAAAGTATTTCCTTTTGCAAATGGAAAAAGGATTAAAAATCCCAATATCCAAATCAGTCAGTTGCACTCACATCACCACAAAAGAGAACTTGTTTTATTTTTCAACTCAGAGAAATGGATACAAATTTACTATTAATAAAAATGCCCTTGACAATAAGTATATGCTAAAGTCTTCATCAAGAGAATACCTGCAGACTCAGGTGTAACAAAAAAAAGAAACAATTTTGCTGAAATTAATGAAATCTGCCTTCATATTAATGAATCAAACCAGGAATGCTTGCCGAGTAAATCAGAGTTGTATAAAATTATATTTCCATAAATAGACTGTATGAATCATCTTTCATAATGCTTTTTTGTATGAATGTGATCGTGCCATTTATATAGCTCTGATTGCAAGACCCAGCTGCCCTAGTAATAAAGGAGTATGCAAAGAGCCCAATTAGTTATGCAATCAAATGCTTTCCATAAAACAAACAAAAGCATCAACATTCTCAGAAAAGTATGAAATGAAATATCCTTCTGTTTATTTACCTAAGTGAAATTTGCTTTTATTATTGTAGTTGGGGTAGCAATGCCCTGGTTTTCTCATAAATAGGCTCCTGCTCTGCCATGTGCTGGATGCATTGTACTTATATAAACATTCTCCATATAGGCTTTAAATATCTTTTGAAGGACATCATTTTCTGTAGGTTCTGTGAAGCTTTCAGATAGGTTTGAATGCCTGCTTCTGACATGGTGCATAATTACAGTATGACAGATACTAACTTGTAACCATCTGTTTGAAGTTTGCCCATTCTTACTGTATTTGTGTGGGGTTTTCTATTTCGTATATTTTGGAGCCCCATATCCAAATGATATATGGTTTAGGTTAATGGGGAGCTTTTAAATCAGTTCTAAATGGGACAAGGGGATGAAGACAGAGGCAGTGAGAAATTAATGGAACTAGAAAGTATGATAGCACAGTGTCTGGCATTGCTTCATTTTAGCTCCAGGTGTCAGGTGCTATCGCCAACTGACCCCATTTTGCACATTTATTATTATTTCTTTCTTTTTTTTTGCTAGTGATTATTGTTTGTGTCCAGGGACCCCATGCCTACTGGACATTAGGCACTTGAATGTGATTTTTGGTCAGGTAACTGTTGTTGATGAGACATTTATCTGTCACTATGTAGGTTTTCCTTGGGCTTAATTCTACATGGATGCTACTTTACTTGATGTTTATTATACATAATTGTGCCATGGACTTCCTTCTGATTACACCAACATTGCAGTCCTGTACTCAGCCCTGTAGGGATACGTTCCAGCAACTGGCTACCACATAGTGGGTTAGGGTGAATGGATGAACTGTCTGAATATAATTTTTTTAATATCTTTGTAGACAGTATTGGATCTTGGTGATTAAATATTTTCTGGTGTGGTAGGTGGAATATCTAAACCATGAACCTTGACCTAGAATGAAAACATGCATTTTTATTCTAATGCAGGAGTTAACAAATGTGCTGGATTGAGGCTCCAAGCTAAATACATGTAGCTGCTGTTATTATGAATTACTTCATTTAATAAACTTAAAATAACTAAGTTTATTTAATTTTTAGTTTACTTTTAACTAATGGATGTTTCTGTTGGTAACTATTCATAATGAATTTCAAAATATTTTTCTCCTTGCTGCATAAATCATATACAACAATAACTCATTATGAGCAGAGTTCATATTCAGAAACGCATTATTTATTTTGTCCGTCTTTATAAATTTGACATCACATACACACAGGTAAAACAAAACACAGGTGGCGCCATCCATCCATCCATTTTCCAACCCGCTGAATCTGAACACAGGGTCACGGGGGTCTGCTGGAGCCAATCCCAGCCAACACAGGGCACAAGGCAGGGAACCAATCCTGGGCAGGGTGCCAACCCACTGCAGGACACACACAAACACACCAAGCACACACTAGGGCCAATTTAGAATCACCAATCCACCTAACCTGCATGTCTTTGGACTGTGGGAGGAAACCGGAGCGCCCAGAGGAAACCCACACAGACACGGGGAGAACATGCAAACTCCACGTAGGGAGGACCCGGGAAGCGAACCCGGGTCTCCTAACTGCGAGGCAGCAGCGCTACCACTGCGCCACCGTGCCGCCATATATATATATATATATATATATATATATATATATATATATTTTTTTTTTGTTCTTTATTTCGTCTTATATGATTTCTCGTATTAGAAATTTGTTAGTTTTCGCATACCCCTTGGGGTTAGAGCGCAGGGTCAGCCATTGTACAGCGCCCCTGGAGCAATTACAGGTTAAGGGTCTTACTCAAGGGCCCAGCAGAGTAGGATCTCTTTTGGCAGTGACGGGGATTCGAACCGGCAACCTTCAGGATACCAGCGCAGATCCTTAGCCTCAGAGCCACCACTCCGCCCAAATATATATATATATATATATATATATATATATATATATATATATATATATATATATATATATATATATATATATATATATATATATATATATATATATATATATATATATATATATATATATATATTTTTGGCAAATATGACTCCTAGCAATACATTTATAACAATTGGTTGTTTTATCCAAAACAGAATCAATGCAACAGGGATGAAGACTTGAAAGACAATATGGCAGACATACACAAAACCAGAAGAAAGTAAAGAAAAACTGAAACACACCAAAACCTTTACTGCTAGCACTACCTACTTTAAAATGATATATTTACAGTGCCTATAAAAGGTATTCACCACCTTGGATGTTTTTTACATTTTATTATTACACAGCATTGAATCCTAGCATATTTATTATGGCTTTTTTGACCTTGATCATCAGAAAAAGACTCTTTAGTATGAAAGTGAAAACATATATCTGCAGTTTGGTCTAAATCAATTACAAATATAAAACACAAAATAATTGGTCACATAAGCATTCACTCCTTTAATATGACAAACCTACATCATCACTAGTGCAGCCAAATGGTTTTAGAAGCCACATTATTAGTCCAATGGGCATCACCTGACTGGGATTTCATTTGATTGAAGTATAAATGCAACTGTATCTGGTAGTGATGGGCAAAGTGAAGCCTCATGAAACACTGAAACATTTAAAGCAATTGTGTCGGAAGCCTTTTCAAGGCTTCAAAGCATTTGACACACCTCTCTAGTGACATCTCCTGGCAATTTTCATTAACGCTAAACAAACTGATATTAAAGTTCAATCACATTTTGTTAAACTTTTATCAGCTAAGAATTGGCAATGATGTAATCTCACTGAGCCAGACATGTAATAAATAAGTATGAAGACAACCATGAGTGGATTTTGCTTAAAAGTAGGTGGGAACAATAAGATGGCTAAATGTGTGTTGCGTATCTGTAGACCCCATTGCATGTGTTAAACAGAACTTGTTGCAAAGGAAAAAAACTTTCACTAACATCAGATTATACATTGGCATTCTAAGATATCAATAGACTAGTGGTAAAATTAAATATGTTGTCACAGGTACTATTTGTGCTCTGTGTTATAGATTTATGATGACAGTGTAGTCGATGTAAGGTTGAAATGATTGTCAGCTATGTTTGTGCAAATATGAATGGCAAAATATGCATTTGAAGTAAACAATATGTCGTACCCCATTAAAAGAAGGTCAAAAGGACTGCTGATAAGACAGCAAATTATGAAGAGCCACATGAGATGCAGATTTCAGTACTCTAAACACCTGCTTTAGCAAATCTGCCTAATGGTACCAGTAAATGCATAGCTAAGGCTGTATAGCATCCATCTTTTGACTGCACCATTAAATGAATAACTAAAGTAAATTAACATTACTGTCTATTTAGAAATGCAAATATGCCCTGGTAGAATAATGCCATTGCGTTTTAACACATAGCATATACCTAGACCACAATACTTAGCTCTATTTTCTATTGGTATGCCATATTGTGAGTTTAATCATGAAAATGACAGAAACATACAGTAGTAGACAGAAGCATATCTCAAGCATGTGTAGCCAAGTAGCTACAGTGATCTCTGTGTTGTGCGTCTCTCTTTTCGGTTGCCGCGCTCATTACAATGTACAAATCATTGAGCTTCAGTTACCTTATGCTATTAAGCTCCTGAAATGATAACAGACATTTTAAATTTTCATTTTCTTTCAGTGTCAAAAGCTTCATTTGCTCTCCCTGTAAACCAGATTGTTTAAAGTACACAGACTGGAGGTTTCTCTGCTATTCACTACAAACTTTTTAACATGTCATCCCCAGATGTGTATTCTTGTTTCAGAATCATGTTTAACCCTGTGAGACTAGTAATGACAAAAAACATTTTCAATAGAAGCTTCTAATGTTTGATGTCTAAAAAAAATATAATTAACATTGAGAGGTGGAATGTACAATGCGACAAGGAAGAGTTTTAGCAAAACAAAATAACTTCCTTGCTTATAGTGTTCTGCCTATTTTAATAAATATTTCCCTTTAACATTTGATCATTACTATCTCTTATGTTATTAATATAATAATTAGCCAATGTCTTTTGTTGAGATTACCTTTCGTTGACAATTGTTTGGGGTCACACAGCCCCAATGTTGTAGGTATAAAAAAACATAGAAAATTCATAATTAGCCTTGTTGTTTCCCCTCAATGTTTTCTTTGTCCTGACTCAACTAAAACTAAGCAGACACAAAATAAAGGGTTAACCCTTTTTTATGCCATATAATAGGTGAGCACATTTGAGAAAGAAGATTAAATCCTTAAATTAACATAAAACATTATTACATCAAGTAATGTGATATTTCAATTATTAATACTTTTTATGGGTTATATTTTGTGGAACTCAAACTTAATGAGCTTGCTATGAAGAAAAGACACTGTCACAGTCAAATTTGTAACTAATGCTGATCATGCCATCCTCTGGCTTAATTGACTAACATTGTTACTTTTCATAATTTGTGCATAGTGGGGACCCAAGTTCAAATCAAGGAAGCAATCTGGGATGAAAGACTCACCTAAATGAAAAGAACCCGATTAGGTATCATATATATGACTTAAATTGACAAATAAATTTAAGAGATGCTATGGAAGGATCACATAAGAGATTTCACCATGAAAAGCACGATTAATAATTTGTGAAAGTCACCTTACTTATTTACAATAATCCACCTTCTATTCATCGGCACTTAAGGTCTATGCATCCTGCCATTGTAAAGGATGATAACAAACCTACTGTGGCACATCAGGCTAAATTCAGCTGGCTTTGCTCACTGTGCTGTACATAAAACTCAAACCTGGCAATCTGGACAATGTCCGAGAGGCTAAAAGACACTGCACAAATGCAGTCATCAGTACACTATCACACACATAGGACACTTCAAGGTAAGCATTGTTAGTATTCAGTGATCTACCCTCTGTAGTCGATATTTACTGTATATTTAAAGTGTAATGTGATTAAAAGTATGTGCTGAATAACTAATTACAACTGTCATTCAAATAGAAAGAGTGCCATGGACACCAACAAACTCCTTTGTGGTGAAAGGAGAACTCAGTGGTTCTTATGGAGGTCTGCATTATGATCCATTCCAGTGCTGCAGCAGTAAAGTGCAGCAGGATAAATACATCTGGACATGCTTTCAAAAAAAGCATCTGACTTTATCAGCAACTTCCCTCTCTCGTGAACACATTCCTTCAAGGTCCAGATAGGTGATCATTAACAAAGTCGTCTTGGCCCAGAACTGTTTAAGAACTGTTTTCTTAAATAAAAATTATAGTTGTCCTGTCTGCACCATTTATAACCAATCTTCCAGTTACATAAGCACAATCCTAGTCACTAAAACATTTACTGTGTCCCCTTGTTCCTTAATAATCAAAGTAAGCACAAATTCCACCTGATTAATTTACTATTTAATAATTCAAACCCCTGAACCCACAATTTACTCGTTTTAGTATTGTTAGCCATAACTACAATATAAATCTTCAGTGAAATCTTTTGTTTTGTCTTAACTAGATGCACATTTACTTTTGATATATCTTTATCTGTTAGAAAATAATAATAATAACAGTGATAATAATGATAAGAGGCAAAAGGGGAAAACTTATGAGAAGAGAGTATTATGCAAAAGTATTAAACTTCATATCTGAGTTTTTGGAGCACTAGCATAGAAAGATCATTGATTTAAAGTCTGATGTTGAACTGAATGCACTGTATATTTTAGAAAACATAACATAAACTACTGTCGAGCAGGCTTAAATTTGTATTTTTGATTCTGAGTGCTGTACAGCACTTCCCTTTTAGAACAAATTGCTATAACCCGTTTCAGCCAATCAGTGCCTTCCAAACATCCAGCATGACAGTGTGAACCTTTATTTTTAGAGCTGTTAGACAAGCTGATATTGAGTTGTTACACTATTTACTGTTAAGTATTGTTTCAGGTACCATTTAGTATAAAAAACAGCTAACTTAGCTCGTAACACAATATGGAAATACCCATATGTGCCTGATAAATTATACACTGAAATATTTACATTTACAATGTTCATTTTAGGAAGTCATAATGTTTAACTCTTACCATTATAATGCATTATAATTCCACAGTGTCACATATTACTCATCAATACTCACGAGTCCTGCTTTATCGAGTTTTTGCCTTATGTGCTGTAAACACACATTTTAAAGGAAACATTTGATTGAATCTACTGTAAACACTTGTAATTTTCTTAAAATGACTATGGTATTAACAAATAAATATAAGAACAGAAATCAAGGAGTCTGTGAATTTATGTGGATTGTGCTGTAGTTTTTTGTGATATTTTCTCAATATAGAGAGGGCGTATTTGTGCTAGATTATAGCTCATGAGATTTTTTGATATTTTCTAAAGGAAAATGATTTAGTTAGTTCATTAATATATTTTGATACTGTTTTATTTTAATTTAATCTGAATTATTTTTTAAACATATTACCCATGTTCACTGTTTTGTGCAGATATACAGTGGTGTGAAAAACTATTTGCCCCCTTCCTGATTTCTTATTCTTTTGCATGTTTGTCACACAAAATGTTTCTGATCATCAAACACATTTAACCATTAGTCAAATATAACACAAGTAAACACAAAATGCAGTTTGTAAATGGTGGTTTTTATTATTTAGGGAGAAAAAAAAATCCAAACCTACATGGCCCTGTGTGAAAAAGTAATTGCCCCCTGAACCTAATAACTGGTTGGGCCACCCTTAGCAGCAATATCTGCAATCAAGCGTTTGCGATAACTTGCAATGAGTCTTTTACAGCACTCTGGAGGAATTTTGGCCCACTCATCTTTGCAAAATTGTTGTAATTCAGCTTTATTTGAGGGTTTTCTAGCATGAACCGCCTTTTTAAGGTCATGCCATAGCATCTCAATTGGATTCAGGTCAGGACTTTGACTAGGCCACTCCAAAGTCTTCATTTTGTTTTTCTTCAGCCATTCAGAGGTGGATTTGCTGGTGTGTTTTGGGTCATTGTCCTGTTGCAGCACCCAAGATCGCTTCAGCTTGAGTTGACGAACAGATGGCCGGACATTCTCCTTCAGGATTTTTTGGTAGACAGTAGAATTCATGGTTCCATCTATCACAGCAAGCCTTCCAGGTCCTGAAGCAGCAAAACAACCCCAGACCATCACACTACCACCACCATATTTTACTGTTGGTATGATGTTCTTTTTCTGAAATGCTGTGTTCCTTTTACGCCAGATGTAACGGGACATTTGCCTTCCAAAAAGTTCAACTTTTGTCTCATCAGTCCACAAGGTATTTTCCCAAAAGTCTTGGCAATCATTGAGATGTTTCTTAGCAAAATTGAGACGAGCCCTAATGTTCTTTTTGCTTAACAGTGGTTTGCATCTTGGAAATCTGCCATGCAGGCCGTTTTTGCCCAGTCTCTTTCTTATGGTGGAGTCATGAACACTGACCTTAATTGAGGCAAGTGAGGCCTGCAGTTCTTTAGACGTTGTCCTGGGGTCTTTTGTGACCTCTCGGATTAGTCGTCTCTGCGCTCTTGGGGTAATTTTGGTCGGCCGGCCACTCCTGGGAAGGTTCACCACTGTTCCATGTTTTTGCCATTTGTGGATAATGGCTCTCACTGTGGTTCGCTGGAGTCCCAAAGCTTTAGAAATGGCTTTATAACCTTTACCAGACTGATAGATCTCAATTACTTCTGTTCTCATTTGTTCCTGAATTTTTTTGGATCTTGGCATGATGTCTAGCTTTTGAGGTGCTTTTGGTCTACTTCTCTGTGTCAGGCAGCTCCTATTTAAGTGATTTCTTGATTGAAACAGGTGTGGCAGTAATCAGGCCTGGGGGTGGCTACGGAAATTGAACTCAGGGTGTGATACACCACAGTTAGGTTATTTTTTAACAAGGGGGCAATTACTTTTTCACACAGGGCCATGTAGGTTTGGATTTTTTTTCTCCCTAAATAATAAAAACCATCATTTAAAAACTGCATTTTGTGTTTACTTGTGTTATATTTGACTAATGGTTAAATGTGTTTGATGATCAGAAACATTTTGTGTGACAAACATGCAAAAGAATAAGAAATCAGGAAGGGGGCAAATAGTTTTTCACACCACTGTATAACCTTTGGTGGGAATAAACAAAAAAGTAAAAAAACATAGTAGATATAGTCATTGTTTGTCTGAAATGTTATGCTCTGTAGATTTATGTCTGGCAAGGGAATGCTTCTTTATATAGTCAATTTATTACACTTGTATATTGTCAGTATTCTCCATTGCATTTAGTTGCAGTATAATGCATATCAATGTGGATACAATAGACTAAGAGCAACTAATATATGAGACGGCAAATGACATTCCAAGTAATGTGAGACAAGACACCTCTTCAATCTGATGCTCAGGCTCATCTAATAAATATTCCCATCTTGTGTTTTTTTTCTTCATTATTGTCTCTTGACTATTATTATTAATACACATGTGTAACAGCCATTTCCTAGTTACATAAGATTCACAAATATTTTACTAGATGACAATGCATAATCTATGGGAGATTCCTATAATTCCCAATAAGTAGAACTGAATTGGTATATTCTTACCATTTCTAACAGCTCTGACTAAACTTTATTCTCAGTTAGTGACCAGCCTTGCCATGTGTAAGGTGTAGTGGGCACATGGTTTTAAACCGTGCCTACATGCCAATGGGCCTTTTGAGTGTGTGAAGTAACTTGTAAGAAAACAGCACTTATTTAAGTGCTGCGCCGTACTCTTATAGTGTACAGAAGTAGAAGCTAAGAATCTTTAAGTATAGAAGAAGAAGTAAAGTACTTTTAAGTACAGAAATAACTAAAGCTTTTCCTTTTTTTGCCTTTTATTCTATGTGTGTAACTACTTTTTTCTTTATTCTTGTGTGGATTATTTGCTTTTAATTTTCACTAAATATTTTTAAAATGAACTTTTGGACTGAGAGATTTCTTTCGGCACACGTTTTACCCGTGCTTGAACTCGCCTTATACTTTGACAGCTACAACATGTATGTAAAGAAAATATGTATCTTGTTTTATGTATGTAACAGATAGGACGATAAAGCGTTGGATGAAATTTACAGTGTTGACGATTTGCAACAAGTGACAGTCGGTGGCTGCTATGGGACCATGACTGGTAAGGGGCAGGGAAAAAATATGTCAGTAACTGGGGATGTACTTGTGTGACTGGTAGATGGATTAAGAATTCAAAAAAGGAATACAGCTCAGTCTTTCATTAATTCTATTTACATAAATGATTCATTCTGCTGTGCTGGAGTTTGGATGACTTCTTTTATACTGATCCCTCCACAGGCTTTGACAAGATGCATTCACAAGAAACAGATTTTGCTATCAAAGTCAGATGCTTATTTGGTTCCAAATGTGCTTATCCAGCTGTTTATCCTTGTTAGTACTTGAGTAATATTCATGTTCATCTCTGTATGAATCCACAAAATATTTTTAGACCTTTTTTGACTCACTAACACAGACGTCCTGAGGCTCCCACAAATTGCAGAAAATACTGTTGATGACACCAGTTCTGTTTAAAAGACAATTTTAATTAGTTATGCAGCACATGCTTGTATATAAATTACATTTGGAAACTGACATTACATATCAGCTAAAGATTTGAAAATCGCTGAATATAATAATAATAACAATAATAATAATAAATTACATTTCTATAGTGCTTTTCTCGCTACTCAATACATTTTACAAAGACAAAAGGAAACCACTTCAACCATCACTGCCTGGATTATACAAATGCAACCATTTTGAGCCAGTACACTTACCACACATTAGCTATTAGGTGGTGAAGAAGTGAGAGAGATAGCCAATTAGAGACAGGGTATGATTAGGGGACAGAATGGAGAAGACCACGGTAAGCAATTTAACCAGAACATTGGGATAAATCCTAATATTTTTTAAAAGATTCCCAAGGATCTTTAATGATCACAGAGAGTCCTTGACTTTGCATCTCATCTGTGTTCCCATCACTGCTACTGGGGAAACTGTTATCCACACACAGACCACATGGTAAGCACCCACTGCTGGCATCACCAACACCTTTTCCTTGTTGGTCTCCCATTCAAGTCAGTTTTAATTTTGTTGATAAAAGCTAAGGCAAAAATATTAATGAACAACAATGTAGACTAAATAAAAATGCACCTTTAATAATGAAAAATTAGATGAATGCTTTTAAAATTATTTTTGATGAAATCTAAACAAAATGAAAATGATCCAAACAGGCGATTGGACAATGAAACTCTTTGCACATCTCTATTACTTATGATATTACACAACAAATAACGACCATGAATGCAGTGGTGCAATTTCAAAAATGTGCAAGCATGCTTGTAATTGGATAACACTAAGTTTGGGCACCATCAGGAAATCATCACATCAGCCAGAATGCTGCTCCACTCCACTCTGCTATCTCAGCCAACGTGATACTTGGGCGAAAAAAGTGGTCAGACGTATGGACCAACTTGAATTACAACACTGATGAAAATAAACTTCAGTGTAAGCCACCTGGAATGAAGCTCATGGGAAAGAACATCACAGACATGAAGAGTTTGTCTAGAGGCACGTCATGCCAAGGTATATACTGTTATCTAGATGGCAACTTGCCCAATGCCAATAATATTTGTTACCTCTGGCTCTCGTTCACCCTGCTGACACAAATGTGTCGAGTGTTAATGGGGAAAACGTGCATAATAATGAAAAAAAAGTCAACACATTGACACACACAGGATTTTGTTGTTGCCAGTTTTATCCCCTTACGAGTTTACTTAAGAAACAGATTCATACAGCTTTGAGAGCACAATCAGATGCACTCAGCCTCAGATGACAGTTGTAACTGTTTAGCTTGTAGTGTCATGCATTTGTTACAGCAGATGAAATAATGAGGGGATTAATCACTTTTAATGCAGTGTTCTACACAGTCCCGATAAAAGAACGGAAGATTCCCAATCATTCTTTGATTGTGATGAGTACGTCTACACTTGATTGTCCGTGCAACCATCCATTTCGTAACTGGTGAATATAGTTCAGGGTTGAGGGTGAAAGTACCTCGCACGCATCCACTTACACATACGGGCACAGTGGCAGTGACAACAACATTTGTAGCAATTAAAAATCAAGGCAAGTTTCAAATTAAGTGGCTATTTCGCTTGTCTGCATCATCAATGAAATGAGGTGCTCCATTTGTTAATACTAACATAAAATGTATTTAGGATTTCAGCCCCTGAAATGCTTGAAGTGCATCTCATCAATTAATATGATATGTATATGTACAGTACGGCTAAACAGCACTGCTTCATTCCTGACTACGATTCTGGAGACACTAAATTTGTGTTATTAGTTTGGTTTTTGAGGGCAAACTAATATTTACGAGTATAAACCCTAAAATGTGAAGAAAACAGTAAAAGCAATTATGTCATATATTAAAATGGTACGTTAAGTGAATGTAATGGAGTTTCTCAGTTATGATTAATTGACTACAGGTGACCTTTGTAATTGTGGATTTGAACACAGGCTAAGCAAAAACAAAATTTGATCACTCATTTCACTTTGGAAACAGAACAGCAAAGGCTCTTTTACAAGAGTTCTTAAATACTGGAAAAAATATATCATGTAAAAAATATGACTCATCCATTAAATGTTACTCTTTAGTGAGTTTTTTAACAAGCTAACGGTGTGAAAATAAATCTTACCATAACAAATGTTGCAAAGCTAACTAAGTGATTATCTGACAAACCAGATTTTAAAAGTATCTGTTACAAAAACAGCTTTTAAGGGTATGTTTAGATGTAAGTATTCTAAATTATTTTGGAATTCACCAGTTCAACAGTACAAATATAATATTGTTTGAATTGTTATTTTTAGTATTATTTTAAGCAGAATTTTACAGTTGCTGGAGAAAATAAAATTAAAATGTGCATATGGGTCAGATAAATCAGGTAGTCCATGATGATCTTATTCTTTATAAGCCTCATGCTGAAATGAAAAATGTGCATTACTTGGTGCAGCCTTTTTTGGTAAAATCTTAAAGCACCATAACTAAGGCATGTTGAAGGCCAGAAAACTGTGATACCAGAGCAGACCTGCCATTATCTGACCAAGAGCTTTTGGAGTAAATCCTTTCTACACCTACTCTTCATTTTCTATTCAATAAAGTACAGATGGTTTGGCTCCTTAGTGTACATGTTAGTATAATAGTTTAGAGGTACAGTATATTATGTGCATATTCATATGTTAAACAACATATCCATCTGATTTTGACTATTTGACTTTTTAAATTTTACTTTTAGTTGACTAAAACCAATTTACTTTTTCTCAACTAAAATTAATTTATTTCTGTCGACTAAAACTAACAATAAGTAAATGACTAAAAATGTGACTAAAACTAATATGCAATTTAGTCAGAAGACTAAGACAAAACGCTAAATCCACTGGAATTCAATGTTCTATAAAAATAAAATGTGAACAATTTGAAGGTGATGAATACTTTTTATAGGCACTGTATGTCCAATCTCATTTTTAAATTACATATGTCTGCATTAAATGTGTTAAATTTTAAGGTGGAATAAGTTAGAGCTTTTTCTTAAAGGACTACCTGTGACGGTCTGGGTCAGCACCATGCTCCATGGATGCTTCCGGGAGCCTCTTCAACCTAAAACTGTTGATAGTTATAAGACAAAATGAGCTGGGCAAATGAAGGCACACACAGCTGGCAAGAGGTTGGTGCAAAGAGCTCAGTGTTTTTATTAAAAAATAAACAAAAGTGTCCCAAAGTGCAGTGCAAAAGATCTTCTTCATTAAATAAATTAATCCATACCATCAAAATGTCAAGTGGATGTTAAAAACAAGCAATAAATAATTCCAATAAAACAAGATTAAAATGTCTGGCTTGGCCCCAATGCCTCTTCCTAATATATGGCATCTCTTCTGCTTATCCCATCAGGACCTTGCAGCATGAGGAGATGCAGGTGCAGTCATTCACTTATCTTGAATTCTGGGCCTACTGCCAGTCCATTGGTGTCCATATGACTCCCCACTGAGCCCCAGTCATGTCTCCCTCAGCCAGTCTGTCGATGTCTGTAAGGGAGACAATGCATGACAAAGCCGTTCCTACTTCCTTTGTCCAGCCCCACATTTAAGAGCAGGCCTATGTTTGCTTCACCAGGGCATAGTCCTGACTCCACTCTTTACAATACAGGCTCCTCACTCTCTCTTCTTTCTTAATCTCCAGTCTGTTTTGTTCTCTTATTTTCTCCTCCTTTTCTGATCTGGTCCCCCTTTCTATCATGTGAGCTCCTTTTATACTGCCCAATTGAGTGCAGGTGTTATCCCCCACTTATTCCAAGATGTAAATGAGGCACCTAACTGACACACTTGCATTTTCACATGAATGTGAAATAAGCCAAGCACCCCAAATCAACCTTGAAGTGGCCCTTGCACCCAAAATCACAATTCACCAAGGACCTCTTATCACACTAACTGACAGTAGTCACACCAACTGTTTCCCACAACTTGCACTACCAAAACAAATGGCTGGAAAAATTTAACAAATTTAACATAGAAATTCATTAACACGTAGAAGAGTAATTGAACAGAATTTTTGAACTCTCATACTAGTAAAAATGGGTAAAGCATTTTTGAAATTACATACTTAAAGGAAGGTAAAATGGTGAACATGTCATCACTTTGGTTACATGCACACTGAATTACATCCAAGCATGTATGTGTAATGCAGACAGCATCATATGTCACACTGCAGTGACATCATAAAAACTTATTCAACACGATACAAAATATAACCAAACGTGAAATTTAAATAAAACAATTAATATCATATTCAGATGTTTGTACATTTATTGCTATATTGACACTTAGAAAAGCAGATAACTGCCACAACAACAATCAGTAAATGCAGAACATTTGTAGTGTGGGAGATGGCCGGTCGTTCATCCCGGCCAATACCCCCAGGCCGCTAGATGGAGCCCTCCCTGTAGCATGGAAGTGCCCCAAAGACCAGCAGGGAATCCTGGACAATGGAGTTTTTATTCCCGACCCTGCTGGACACCATGGGGCCCACCAGAGGACGCTGCAGGGAGGCTCAAGGACTTACATGTGCCCTATAACCCGGAAGTGCGTCTTAATTATCGCGACAGAGGAAACGATGTATTTCCGGGATGAAGAAGGAGAGTTTTCATCCGACCCGGAAGTGCTAAACAGTCACATGGCCAAGGGTTCAGGAGCACTTCCGGGTCATGGACTATAAAAGACTGTGGGAAACCCAGACGAGTGAGCTGAGCTGGGAGGAAGGGTGGCTAAGTGTCTGGAAGTGGAGGATTAAGTATTGGTGATTGATTATTGTATAGTGTATGAGTAGTGTGGAGTGGAGGGTGCTTTGTGCACTTTATTATTATAAAATAAAAAAGTCTTGGACTTTTACTTGGTGTTTGGCGTGGTACCTGAGGGCTCAAGGGAGCAATAGTGCCCCCTACTGTTACGCTGGCATAGCCAGCAGGATTCTCTGGCCGTCGATTTGGCAGAGGACCTGTTTTATAAAAATTTTGTGTACAGAAAACCCTAAGAAGGTCGCATCAGAACACACAGAGGTAGAAACACCACACTATACTGAGAGCGCTGCGATTGTGAACCTTGCTAGACATTGGTACGCAATGGGGAAGAAATCGGGCAGAAAGAATGGGAACAACCCGAAAAACAGACCCTAACTGATGCCGAGTGATTGTGGACATACCTGACGGGAAGTGAGGAAGACAGGGCACTGATAGATGCTGAGAGAGCCCGAGCGGTACGGCAGCGGGAAGGCTGTCGGATATCGGACACACCGGATTACATGCATGAACTTGATACACGCCGACAAAGTCCGGAGGTATGTGCCGGGAAAACGACCGAGGCGCCAGAAACTTTTTTTTCTTGTTTTTCAGAGGCCTGTCTGTAGAACTCCGACAGTGAGCCAGACGCATACCTCATACCCAGGCAAGATGGCCGCAATAGCGAGCAGTCGAGCCACTCTAGGGATCGGCAGGGGAGAAACCCATTCGATGAGAACAGTCACGTGGACTATCCTGGGGCAGGCTGGGTAAACCGAGAACTAAACAAGGTGACACCTGACCAGGAAGAGGCCTGCCAATTCGCCGAAACGAGACACGTGACCTCGCTCGAAGGATGTCGGGAAGGAGAAGGTCACCATCAGTCCATTGGTGAGGTCGTTTATTCCCCGACAGATCCGAACTCCCTGAAGGGGAAGGGGGAGACGAGCGAAGCAGCGCCAGAATTAAATAAAGGTAAACAGGAGCGGGATGTGACTGAACGGTCCACCGACAAATTAGAAAAGGCGGATCGCAGTCGGCCGGTAGCAGCTACCCGATCCTCTAGAGACTCCAATTCCCAAGAGCCTCCACAAAGCCCGTCAGAGCACGTGCCGACAGCAGACGTGCTCATTGGCTCCCGGCCGGCAGGTAAAGAGAAGGCGGAAGTGAACTTGCCTCCGGCCGAATTAAATAACTTTATGGACGTGCGGGTACTCGAAAAGCTAATCGAGCCCGTACATAGTTTCTTACAGACGCTGACGCCGATTCAGAAGATCGTCGGGGAACTGGGAGAGATGGCCGAAGCGCCCATTCGGAAAGTTGATGAATTCCTGCGGCGTATAGGACGACAACCTCCCGTCTTATATGATTTGGCGGTACAGGTGGGTAATGCTGGTACCGTACATTATAAAGGGACGCAGTGTGATCCGGGCCTGCAATCAATAAGTAGCGGGTGCCAAGTCACTGCGAAACCAACAAGGGAATGTTGTGTGATGACAGAAGGGGCGGAGGAAGCGCCGATAGATCCGGAGCAGCTGAAAAGTGCTGTCTCCCGGAGCAATGCGGTGCTGAAGACGCCGCCGCCGATTAGATTAAAATCAAAGGGCATGCAGACAGTGAAAGGGCTCTCTTCCTCTAATAGAGAGACCCAAACTGTACACAAGCCCCAGATTAAACAGGAGATCACAAAAATAAAACGGGGGTCTCCTGACAAGTTGGACAGCTCAAGAGCGGCCGATAAATCCTCCTCAGCGGAGAGAAGGGTGGAGCCAGAAGTACCGAGGTGCTTCCAGTCTCATGAGAGAGAATACCAAGGGGACCGCGGCTGTGCTACGAATGCCGCAGGCTGGGCCATCTATGGAAAAGTTGTCCTTGGAGGAAGAGGGATCAGAGGGATTCGTGATACAACGTTCCCCCTAGGTTCTCCAGGGAGTCTAGACAACGTAGCCCAGGCCCGTCCCATGGATCCTCTTGGAGAAAGACGTTCCTCACGGGGCTGGTCGCCCCGAATTATAATTCTTTGCTGGGTGGGGAATACTGTGGGAGATGGCCGGTCGTTCGTCCTGGCCAATACCCCCAGGCCGCTGGATGGAGCCCTCCCTGTAGCATGGAAGTGCCCCAAAGACCAGCAGGGAATCCTGGACAATGGAGTTTTTATTTCCGACCCTGCTGGACACCATGGGGCCCACCAGAGGACGCTGCAGGGAGGCTCAAGGACTTACATGTGCCCTATAACCCGGAAGTGCGTCTTAATTATCACGACAGAGGAAACGACGTATTTCCGGGATGAAGAAGGAGAGTTTTCATCCGACCCGGAAGTGCTAAACAGTCACATGGACAAGGGTTCAGGAGCACTTCCGGGTCATGGACTATAAAAGACTGTGGGAAACCCAGACGAGTGAGCTGAGCTGGGAGGAAGGGTGGCTAAGTGTCTGGGAGTGGAGGATTAAGTATTGGTGATTGATTATTGTATAGTGTATGAGTAGTGTGGAGTGGAGGGTGCTTTGTGGACTTTATTATTATAAAATAAAAAAGTCTTGGACTTTTACCTGGTGTTTGGCGTGGTACCTGAGGGTTCAAGGGAGCAATAGTGCCCCCTACTGTTACAGTAGTGAGTATCATTCATGATCTCATACCACCCATTCTTCCTTTTAATATAATGTAAAATGAAGGTAAACACAGACATCTCCAGAATGGCCCATTAATATAAGCAACATAAAAGAGAAGAAAACTACATAACAAATATCCTAAATAAAGCATGGGACGGAAGGCCTATCAACTCGCCTTAACATAATTACCACCTAGATGATACATTCTTCTGTCCTACAGTTTGAGACAACATTCTTCTATCAATCAATTATGGCTTATAACTTCATTTATACAGTAGTATACAGTAGCATTTACATAACTATACACTTTAAATAAATACAGACACAATTGGTGATAATAAAAATAACAGCATTAAACTAGGGAGAGCATGGCAGCATATGGGATTCAATCCCAGGACACTGCATCCAGGAGACAGTAGCTCTAAAACAGGATATAGCATAGCAGGCTTAAAATGAGATGGAACCTACTATGTAACAACATACCTATTCATAACAGCTAGTAAACTACAAGCAAGTATTCCTATAGCAGTTATAGTATCAAGGTGGTCATACAAGACACCATCTGTAGTAGTTCCTTTTAAAATGGACAATTTAATACATTCTGCAATAATAATGTGGTTAAAAGCAAGTCAAGTGAACTTAATTACTTTAAATTTAATGACAAAAATGAAAAAACAGATTATTCATCTACTACTAAATGATTAAGAAAACTTAAGTCAATGGTTAACAATGGTATTAATAGAATTAAATAGCTATATAGTATGAAACTGCTGTAATATTTAGGTCTCAAATCTTTAACAGCCTCATTAAATCTAATGAATAGGTCCTTCATAGGATCATAATTAACTGCAGGCTTTGTAGCCATCCAATATCAATTTATTTTTTAAACATTGAATTTAAATATATTCTTATCCAGCCATGAGCATTTTTAATAGAAGAATTTCTTAGAATTTTAAAGGGAGCAACATCGTCAAGGTTTACTGCCACTGATGGCTGCAATTACATATTATCTTATTAAGATTTTGAATGAGTATCACTATTATGAAGTTGAGTACTCAAGGTAAAACTTAAGAGGCTACAAACCTGAGTAGCTGGCACATTTTTTGTTCCTCCATGACTCATGTCATAAAGAATTTGCAGTTCTACCAGTGTACGTAAAAAAGTGCTGCTTGTAGTTAAAAATGTGAATTAACTTTGAAATGCAATAGAAACATCATGGTCTCTGCAGGCACCCTGTTCCTTGTACCAGTTTCCTTTATTATTTTATTTTTTTGTTAATTACTTAGTGATTTTTGTCAATGTACAGTAGAACCTCGGTACACGAACGTCTCTGTACATGTACAAATCGGGTTCCGACCAAACTTTTGCATCTGTTCACGACCACACACTCGGTATACGAACAAGCCAGTTTCCCTTTCGGTTTGTGCGCGCCAATGATTTCCGCACGTTTTCAGTCTCTCCCTGTGCATTCCCTGTGCAGCGAGTAAGCGAGAGAGAGAGAGAGAGAGAGAGAGAGAGAGAGAGAGAGAGAGAGAGAGAGAGGGCTGGCATAAGGCCGAGAAGGCAATTAAAGAATGCACCAGGCTTGTTTTTAAAGAGACTGATTTGAGCATTGTATTAAACTCGTATTTAATGAAGACTTTTTTCTATTGGATTTTAACCTCCACTTCACTTTTGTTTACAGAGATCGGTTCGTTGCGTGCATTGTTGCAATGTTACTTTTCTTGGTTGTTTATTAAATTACGGATTTTCCAAATGTTTATTTTTTTCGCTGTGCTTAAAACTCATTAAAAAAAATGTGTTTTTAGCGAGCGGTTCGTAGCACTATAGTGCGAACTCTTACAATGTTAGTTTTCTCTGTTGTTCAAGGTTTTCTCAGTGTTATTCAATGTTTTTACATTAGTTTACTATTACGCTGTGCATTCTATGGTATAATGATCTATATTTGTGCTTAAAAATCTTAAAAAAATATATATTTACATACAATTCGTACGGTCTGGAACAGATTAATTGTATTTACATACAATCCTATGGGGGAAATTACTTCGGGTCACAACTAAATCAGGTTACGACCAGAGTTTTGGAACGAATTACGTTGTGGCCCGAGGTTCCACTGTATATGTTTTTGCAAATTTCGTTCATTAGATGTTTTATTTTGTATTAGCTGTTTTTTTTCTTTTGTTTTTTTTTTATTCTGTTTTAGAATCATTTTGTGGTTACTCTTTTGTCTATTAATAATTAAATAATTAAATTAGCGAGTGTGGACCACGGGCACTACAGTTTTAAAGGGCCCAGCATGCTTCAGGAAAATTGCTAAAACATTAGCTTTTTTGGCCTATGGCTTATATTGTTTGGCCTCCTTTATGATCCCTCTCTTCAGGGGACCATTCCATAAAGCAGAATTAGTGCAAAATCCAGTTAATTAAGTCAGGACTCGCGGAAATCGGACTAATTCAGTTCCAGAAAACTTGGATTAGGCCAAACCTAAATTTCTACAACACATGTGGCCAGAATTATGTTTTCCATGAGACTAAAGATGTGGTTAACTCACTAATACTGCTTTTTGGAACAGGCTCAGGATTTTCCTCTTCCTTAAAGAAAGATTTGACAAAATCCAGCTCAGTTATTGGGACAAACATCGCTCTGAAACTAACCTCGAAAAGTAAAGGTCTAACACGAAGGATTAATGCTAAGCAGCCTCATAAATTAAGGAGCAGAGAATCCAGCCATAAAATCAATATTTGTAAGTATCCTGTCTGAAATGCTAATTCCAGCTGCACTATTTAAGAAATAAAAAAAAGACGAAATGTTGAAAATAGAATGAACAATCGACACAGAATCACAGCTCCGGTACCAAATTCTGTCCAGAAAAAGGTAATTAGACCCCAATCTGAAATCCTGACATGCCCATTGAAGGGTCTGCATGAACATTACCATTTTATATTCAAGGCTTTAATATAGCTGAGCAATCTTCTAAAGCATGTCATGTTCAGTGTCACACATCATGGTTTTAAGCTGACAATGCAAATCACTTTTTTTTTTTTTTGGTAAAGGGCATTTTTCTTTACAACAACAGAGATGCCACACACAAGCGATCGCAAAGGTACACTTGATTTTGAGGCAGTGAGTGCACAAACAATGGGTTATCAGTCCAAGAAATAAACAACAAAAGTAAATAATCACCATCAAAAAGGAATTCCAAAGAGTTGCAAGTAGGGCAATCGAATTTAAACAGCTGCAACATTTTTGAGCAATAATAACTGATAACAGACATGTGGGTGGATCAAGCTGCCCATCTTCATCTGTTCTGCAGTCTTTCTTTGTCTTTTAAACAAACACCTCTGAAGACTCACCTCTGCAGCAGATAGCTATACCCAATATGATTATGATTATTAATGCAATTTTGATTTGAGGTTCTGTAATGAAATAAGGCAATGATATTACTTCTGTATTGTATTCATTTAGATGATGATTTTTATGAATGACACACAAGTACTGTATGTATATCAAATACTCAGTACAAACAACAATATGTCCTCTTATCCACTCTTAAAATAGTATGAGAGCCAATGCACATAATTACTGTACAAATGTTGAAGCCAAATATCTGTGGTCCAGGTTTGATCAGAGTAAGTTACTGTTCAAAGAGCGGGCACTGTGAGTCTTCTATTGCAGAGTTGTATATGAAATTAATTAATTAATCTGATTTTGGTCTCGTCCGTTGCGGGAGATGGACGTCTGAAGCTGAGCTCCGTTAGCAGCGGTGTTATTATTTCTTATTTTCCCGAGGTATCCTGTATTTATCAAACTCAAGGGTTCTATTACAGTATATGCAAGCATATATAAACATGGCCGGCAAGAAAGGTGGTCAGAAAGAAACGGAACAGAAACTTAAAGTTACATCCAAGCCTAAACAGGCTAGTCCAAGTTCAAGTTCAAGGTACACCCTATCAGAGACTGACCTGGAACAGACAGGCGAAAGCCCAGACTTCTCTGGACCATGGTCCGCTGCATCGTCTCCAGTTGAGAGAGAAAATGGGAGCGAATGTGCAAGTGATGCAGGTCACGATAGCTCGCCGATTAGAGAAGATCACTTGAAATTGGAAAAGGCCTCCCGGTCCGCGCTTTCACCTAGTCCTTGCGAGCCGGGAACATCACCTGTAATAGAGCCCACCGCTCTACCAATGGTGCACGAAAACAGAAATGATCTGTCCGAACTGAAGGTGATGATCGCTGAGCTCAAGCAAGAGATAAAGAATGATATAAAGAAAGAAATAAATAGTATGCTCAAGACAAACGAGAGGATAAGTGAGAAGACAAGCGAGAAGACAAGTGAGAAGCTGCGGCGGGAACTGCAAGAGCTGCGGCAGGATAATAAAGACTCGGAGAAATGCGCATATAATCGCTTTGAGGTGGCCTTTAAATGTATGCTGGAAAAAATTGAGGAGCACATTCAGGAAAATACATCTAAACTGAGCATATTTGCCGATCAGCTGGAGGATGTTAAGCAGACATTCACGACTCGAATTGAAACAGCCAAAAATCTAGCATCCACCGCTGATGGAAAAGCAACAGCCGCAAATTCCGAATGCAAAAAACTCGGAGACAGACTTGCTGCTCTGGAAGATGAATGCAGAAGGAATAATATTAGAATTGAAGGTCTACCTGAGAATCGCGAAAGTCCAAACCCAGTGAAATTTGCAGCTGTACTATTCTCCAAAATAATTGGTGAGGACTTTAAATTAGACACCGAGATAGCTGCAGCTTATCGCATACAGGGATCGAACAACTCTAAGCATAGGACTTTTATTGTGCGCTTCGAGAAATTACAATCAAAGTTAAATGTAATGTCACTTCTCAGACAAAAACAAAAGATTATGTTTGAAAATAACCTATTTCGTATTTTCCCCGGCTTCTCACCCTCAACAGCTGCTAAGCGTGCATCCTTTTATAATATTAAACAGCGCTTACAAAAAGCCGATATCAGATACAGCCTCTTGTATCCTGCCAAACTGAAAGTGGAGATTCAAGGCAAACATTACATATTTACCAGTAGAGAGGAAGCAGATAAAGAGTTAAAGCTGATCCCGACACTTTCCTGAAATAAGACCGTGAGTTGCACCCTGTCATGGCATCGTAAAGAAGATAGCAACGGCTGTCTGATCCGCTTGCAATGACACTGGTACCGTAATTATACATCGTTTTCCCTTCTCGTCACTATTTGTTTTTATTTCAATTACAGTTATACACGTTTATGTTCAGTATGTATGTGTGGAAGAAATTAAATTAGTAACCCTTTTCTTTCTTTTTTTTACTATTCTAAATGAGACTGTTTAACACCATTCCCTGGGTTTACTATCTCAACATTTCAAGAATGTTGAAGATTTTCTTATTTCTTTTTTTTTCTTTCTTTTTTTTATATTTTATGCTTATAGTATTTAGACTGTATTGGTAATAGATATCTCTATTTTAATTCACATACACCACTGCTGGGGGCTTGTTTTGTTTTGGATGTGCTCTGTCTCTAGGTATGTCAGAGGACTGGGACTTTGTGAAGTGTGGTTCAGCCTCACGTGGGGAGGCAAAGCGGGGTGGAGGGACTAGGGAGGGAGAGAAAGAGAGCAAGCTATCTCTAATCTATTCTTTTAATCCTTATAATTATAATTACCAATGTAACAACAGACTGCATGGCAATAACCCCTAGGAAAATTTGAAATTAAGGTCAAAGCAGTCTCACTTTTGGTTAAGACTACAAAATGACATCAGAAATTCAGAATCAATGTCCCCAAGACGGGACAGTTAATTTTGTGAGCTGGAATGTTAAAGGCCTGAATCACGAATTAAAAAGAAAGAAAGTTTTCTCTCACCTAACAGGTCTAAATGCTAAAATAGCATTTTTACAGGAGACCCACTTATTAAGCAAGGATCAGTTCCGGCTGCAAAAAGACTGGACTGGCCAAATGTTCCATTCCAGCTTTACAAAAAAAACTAGAGGTGTGGGAATTCTCATACATAGAACAGTCTCATTTGTAGTATCAGATGTTGTATCTGATCCTGAAGGGAGATACATCATTGTTATGGGTAATTTATTTAATTGTAAAGTGATTTTGATAAATGTTTATGCACCCAATTTGGACGATAGGGAATTCATCCAAAATATATTTGCATCCATTCCCAATGTGAACACTCATAAAATTATAATGGCTGGGGATTTTAATTGTGTTTTAAATCCAGACCTAGATAGGTCTCCTGCCAAAGGGGCGATGACATCTAACACTGCAAAGACAATTACACAGTTTGTAACTGACCACAACTTATCAGACCCCTGGAGATTTCTAAACCCAAATTCAAGAACATATTCCTTCTACTCATCAGTGCATCATTGCTACTCAAGAATTGATTATTTTTTTTGTAGATAACAATTTCTTGCCTACGATTAAATCCTGCAAGTACGACGCTATTGTTATTTCTGACCATGCCCCTCTGATCCTGGAGATAAATCATTATGCCCCACATACTCATCTCACAGATGGCGTCTTAACCCACTTTTATCAGCAGACGAGGACTTTACAGAATTTATATCAAAACAAATCAGTTTTTTTCTAGAGACAAATATATCCTCAGAGGTCTCTGCAGGGACATTCTGGGAAACCCTGAAGGCCTTCTTAAGAGGACAGATTATCTCATATCTTTCCCACAGAAATAAACTGGAAAGCAAGCAGGCATCAAAGCTAACCAACAAAATTACTAGAATAGATGAAGAACATGCCAGGTGTCCAAGTGAGGCTCTTCATAGGAAAAGGCAGGCTCTGCATTCAGAGCTCAACCACTTAACAACTAAAGAAACTGAACAACTTATTTTTAAATCAAGACATAATTACTATGAACATGGAGAGAAAGCGAATAAGCTTTTAGCTCAACAAATCCACAAACAAGAAGTCTGCAATGCAATCCCAGCAATTACCAACACAAATGGAGACATAATCATTGACCATAAAAATATAATGCACACATTTAGAGACTACTATAAATTCTTATATTCTACTGAGTTTAAAGAAGACAACACACAATTTAATGCATTTCTGGATGCATTACAGATACCACAAATAGATACTCTTAGTGCAGAGGAATTGGATAAACCTCTAGTGCTACCAGAATTACTAGATGCTATAAAGTCACTTCAGAGTGGGAAAGCAGCAGGCCCCGATGGCTACCCTGCCGAATTTTATAAGAAGTTCTCCACTCAGCTAGCTCCGCTCCTATTACCAACGTTAACAGAAGCTAAAGACAATAAAATTCTACCTCAAACTTTTCGTCAAGCATCAATCACCGTCTTTCCTAAACAAAATAAGACCAATTTCACTTCTGAAAAATGATGTTAAAATACTTGCCAAAGTCCTAGCTAGAAGGATGGAGAAAGTGCTGCCTTCAGTAATATCACAGGATCAAACTGGATTTATTAAAGGCTGACATTTAGCGTCCAATCTTAGACGCCTGTTTAATGTAATATACTCACCTGCAAAGTCAAACATTCCAGAGATTTTATTATCCTTGGATGCAGAAAAAGCATTTGATATGATTGAATGGAACTACCTTTTCACTACATTGGAGAAATTTGGGTTTGGCCCAAACATTTGTGCATGCATTACTGTATACCAAACCAGAAGCTTCAGTTTGTATTAACAACATTTATTTAGACTACTTTAAACAAGAACGTGGTACCAGACAAGGATGCCCCTTGTCACCACTACTTTTTGAAATTGCCATTGAGCCACTGGCAGTTCATTTTCGAAATGCTTATGAGATAAAGGGGATTATCAGAGAATGACTTGAACAGAAAATTTCTTTATATGCAGATGATATGGTACTGTATATATCAGACCCATAAAATACTGTGCCTACAGTCTTAACCCTTTAACCGCCAACTCCCTAAATATTCCCCACGCCAGGCGAAATCTGAACAATTTTTGTTTTTTTACTTTTTTACATTTTTTTTACATTTTTTACATTTATTCAAGCAGTATTGACCACTAAATGTTGTGCAAGTTGCCAGTGTATACACGAAATCTATAAATGTAACCTGAATTCTCAGCTAAGCAAAACATCTTGATACCAAACCGTGCCCTTTTCAATGGTAGATACTGTCGAAACTGTAAGCGGCCCTTCCACGACAATAAACTTTCATCAACTGCAACTGACGGTCCTGGCATGTAGGGCAACTGAAACGCTTCAAATAAATGATCAATCAAAGGACATAGCTTGAACAAGTGGTCGTGGTTTGGATCTTTCTTATCTGGCTCGTTTCTGTTGTCATTCAAATGAAAGAATTTCAGCAGCAAAGAGAATCGGTTACGTGTCATGACAGCTGCAAAAATAGGTGTTGCATACATAGGATCTGTAGACCAGTACATCTCAATATCTGGTTTTCTGATTATTCCCATCAACATCAAAATCCCAATGAATTTTTTCATTTCGTTTTCATCAGTGTCAAACCAAGCACGAACACGGGAATGTGGAGGTAAATTGGGATTTTTCTCAATAAACTGTGCTGCATACAGATTTGTCTGATGAACAAAATGTCTAATCAAATCAGGTGACACAAACAGCTCATAAAACTGCTCAGCAGTGTAATTGTTTACATCAACAATAAAGCCACACGTTCCCTCAAACGAATGCAGAAAAGGTAGTTCACCACGGGCAGCAGCCCAGCTGAGATGCTGGGGATACACCCACTCAGCGCCGTCATCCGATGCGTCTTCATTCACAATATCATGCAGCGCACGTTGCTGCTCATCACTGTCACTAAAATCTTCTTCAGAACTGCTACAATCATGATCAGAACTGTCCAAAATCGCCTGCAAAGCCTCACTTGAAGTCAGTTTACGTTTCGCCATATTCACAGCTGTTACATGCGAATCACGTCACATGACCGGCCAAAACAACCACAGACTTGTCGAAATACAACGTAGTAATAATACCCACGCCAAACCGTCAGTTATACTACTTGCCAGACATTCATATAACCACAGGCAAATGTGCCGGATAATTCCGGCAGTATGGCGTTAGCATTAAAACAACGGTGCCGGATATATCCGGCAGAGGGCGGTGAAGGGGTTAACAGCACTAACAGCATTCCAAAAGATTTCTGGTCTCAGAATTAATTTGACTAAAAGTGTGCTCTTCCCAGTGAATTCTCAAGCACACAATATTAGATTGGACACCTTCCCTTTTATCATCGCAGATCAGTTCAAATATCTAGGGGTAAACATCACAAGTAAACATAAAGCTCTTCATCAACAAAATTTTGCTGTCTGTATGGAAAAAATCAAGCAAGACTTGTATAGATGGTCAACCCTTCATCTCACTTTAGCTGGAAGAAGTAACATTTAAGATGAATATCCTCCCTAAGCTTCTCTTTTTATTTCAAAATATTCCAATATACATCAATAAATCGTTCTTTAAGAAATTATATTCAACCACAACCACATTTATTTGGAATTCAAAACATCCACGTATCCAAAGAGCGACCCTACAAGGGCCAAAGGCAGAAGGTGGCATGGCTCTACCTAACTTTCAATTTTACTACTGGTCAGCAAACATACAACATATTAAAACCTGGACATTGACACAAATAGATGAACATATGCAGGCTTGGTCTGCAATAGAAATAGAATCCTGCAGTTCATCTTTATATTCCTTGCTTTCCGCCCCAATAAATGCAAATTATCGCCAATATACTAATAACCCAATACTGCGTCGCTCACTCAGAATATGGAACCAATGTAGGAAACATTTTAAGATAGAGAATCTTTAATCGGTGGCACCACTGCACGAGAACCACCTTTTTCAACCATCGCAAACATATGCAGTTTTTAATGTCTGGAACACATTTGGGATTAAATCACTTAGAGATCTGTACATAGACAACGTCTTTGCATCCCATGAACAGTTACATTCAAAATTTAACGTTCCAGCAATACATTTCTTTCACTATCTTCAAATTAAAAACTTTGTTAAACAGAACCTGCCCAATTTCACTCATGTCCCACCTCCCTCTATGCTGGAAAATATATTCATCAGTTTCAAGGACTTAGACAGCACCTCTGCAATATATAAAACCATTTTACAGTCCCTCCCTTTCAAAGATCCAAGAGGACAATAGGGAAAGGATCTTTCCCTCAACATATCAGAAAAGGAGTGGAAGGTAGCAATGCAGAGAATTCACTCAAGCTCCATATGTGCAAAGCATACAAATATTCAACTCAAAATTAAATATCAAGCACATCTGTCTCGCTTAAAATTGTCCAAAACGTTTCCAGGGCAAGATCCAACCTGCGAACGCTGCAATCAAGTTCCAGCCTCACTGGGTCACATGTTTTGTGCCAGCACCAAACTAACATCATTTTGGACCAAGATTTTTAAATGCCTTTCAGACAGCCTTGGTGTCAAAATCCCTCCTAATTCACTAACAGCTGTGTTTGGTGTAGTTCCAGATGGGCTTAAAATGGAGAAGGACAAACAAACTGTAATTGCCTTTACTACACTAATGGAACATACTCTTATCTTGCTCAATTTGAAAAATCCTAACTCTCCCCTTTTAAGTCAATGGGTAACTGATCTTCTTCTATAATACGCTACCGTGGCTGTTCGTTTGTCTGTCCAGGATTTTAAATCACCTGTAGCTTGCAAACCGTTTCACCTATTAACTTGAAATTCGGTACACATATACTACGTGATGTCTATTATCCGCTTTCGGGGTGATGACCTTATTACTCTTTTTATTTTATTTTATTGTAGAATCAACTCTCAGCTGAGCGGCCGTGCGGCACATACATACGGGCGCCGTTCTCATTCTCTACCACCTTCGCTAATCATTCTTGAGGCAGATTGAAGACTTAAGTGCCAGATTAAGTGAAAAATTAAAGAAAATGTACTAAGTAATTGCAACACAAAAACTAACTTAATCAGTTTTTACGTGAAAAGATGCCAACGAAAGAAGAGAAGCAGAGGGCTGCTAGGGTAGAGTAAAGAAGAGCTGCTCAGGAAGCAGCAAGCACATCAACCTCTGAGCAAACGAATGCTAAACGTACAGAGAAAGAGGATGAATACTATGAATGCTCAAGTCAAGTGTATGCGCCGTTACTGGTGTTATATATTATTTGAAATTAGAAAAAATAAAATTCTCACTTAGAGGATCTGTGCAGAAATTTTTCCAAACCTGGCAGGATCTAATCAATAACATTTTAGAATAGGCTTTTAAAGCACTGAGGGAGCAGATTCTCTCCCTATTCTTTTTTTTTTTGTCTTCTCCATTTATCTATATTCACTTATTACTTTATCTATTTGCTTATTTTTACTAGGTTTAAGTTTTATTCTGCTGACCATGCTCTCTTTCTCAGGGGTGGGGGTTGATTTGTTTTCAATCCTATTCTTTAAAATTGATGAATTTGTATGGAATGTTGTGTGATTTCAATAAAATCAATAAAAAATTTAAAAAAAAAAATGAATTAATCTTTCCTTTCTTTTGTCATATAATTACTGGTCAATGTAAGGTTCAATACAGACATCTCTTGCAGTAACAACAGAAAACAATTTTATGTATGCTGAACACTTAATTTCATGGGTCTTATATTTTTTGATTATGTTAAAATTGCAAAAACAGAAAATAATGTTTACTTGAGGGCATATAATGTAAAATAAACTAGAGTAATGTCACTAGGGGTATATTTTACGCTATGCAAAAATTTAGCACATAAAGCTTACAGTAATTTCACTGAATAACTATTTTACACATTAATTCTATCAGGGATATTCCTCAGTGCCATCTCCCTTTCCTTAGCTGAAATTTAGGATTATCTTCTCTTCCTTTTTGGACCGAACTCTAAGTTTGTGTTTTCGTATTATCAAGAATTCCATAGAGGGTAATTCCATGCCGGACCAGGGGGTGGCAGAGTGCACTGATCCTTTCTCTTTTAACTCTGGTGACTAACCACGGGAAATTCTGCCTGGGCCCGTCTACGTCACTTCCAGTTCCTGTCAAGATGACATCATTTCCCCTGTCCGGCTTTAAAACCGCCATGTTTTTCTGTTACCTCAGTTCTGTTGTGGACTCAAGTCTTCAAAGACATTTCTCATATTTTGCCTTTTTTCAAACCAATTTTCAAGTATACAGGGTGGCTGCCCAAAACGTTTTTGTTGTGACTTTTACATCCTTTCACACCTTTTGCTTTTATATTAAGGATTTTAGACTGATCTGAGGAGGGATGTAAACAATAACAACAATGACGTGTCCAAACTCTCTGGGCAAGTAATAGGGACTGTAGCAGTAGAGGCATGTGTCCACCTCTTGAACCCTCAGGTACCACTCCAAACACCAGGTTAAAGTACAAGACTCTTTTATTTTCTTCTTGTACAGTGCACCAAGCACCCTCCACTCCACACTACTCATATAAACAATAAACTAATCACAAAACCAATCCTCCTTCTCCCAGACACTTAGCCACCCTACCTCCCAGCTCAGCTTAGTGTCTGAGCTTTCCCAGAGTCCTTTTATACACCCTGACCCGGAGGTGTTCCTGCCCAACAGTCCACAGTTCCTTATTCCTTCCGGGTCAGGGTAAACAGTCCTTATCTTCAACCTGGAAGCACGTCATCTCTCCTGCTCACGTGACCAGGACGTACTTCCAGGTTATAGGGCACATATGAGTCCACGGGCTTCCCGACAGCAACTATCAGTGGTCCCCAAGGTATCCAGCAGGGCTGGATACTACATAGTCCATGAGGCCCTGCTGGAATTCGGGGCACGTCCATGCTGTTGGGAGAGCTCCTCCTGGCAGCCTGGGGGTGAGGGCCGGAATAGGAAGCCGGCAATCCACCACAGGACACAGACTTATGGCCAACAGTTCGATGTCCCTTCAGCAAGTGGAGATTTTGACGTTTATATGTCCAGAGTTGCATGACTTTGTATTCACATAGAGAGCGAGTCCTCCTCCTTTCCTATTTGCATCTCTGTCTGCTCTAACTGTGCTAAACCCCGGTAGCTCCATGTTAGCATCTGTAATGTTAGTTGTTAGCCACATATCACAAAAAAAACAACAAACTGCATTCTCTGTAGGTCCTGACATTTTTCACCAGCGCAGCCAGTTCATCGATCTTATTTGGTAGTGAGTTCAAATTTCCCAGCATAACAGAAGGCACCGAAGGCTTATATCGCCATTTTCTCGCTAGCCACTTAGCTTTTAGCTTAGCGCCGGCTCTGCTGCCACGATATGACCTTCTTACCTCGTCGGGTAAATAAGGAACCACACCGGCACGGGCCTTTGTTCTCAGCGCTTGAAGTTGACTACCTGAATAGACGAGTGTCGGCGTGTAAAAATCCATTTCCAAGTAGTAAAAAGTGTCCAGGGAACAAGTCCACATAAAAGAAAGTGGTAGGAGTGATCAGTGAAACAGAGAAAAACAGAGAAAAAGGTAGAAAGATAAAGTCATACACGGAGCTGCTGGAAAGGTTGCCACTCGCGGTGGCGCCGGAGTTGTATGACTTCTTTGCAACTAAAGGAAAGAAAAACACGTGAGCCACATTATGTGGATAAACAAGAAATGAACAGTTTGTTAAGAGTTTCATACTGGAAAAAAAGGCAAGGATGGTGGGGGACAGAACTGTTTGTAAAGACTATCTACAGCTTTCACCACTGTTCTGGCCAGGGGGCACACCTTTACCAAGGTGCACTAGCTGGTGCTTGTTCCCATTAGAAGGACTGTTATAACACATTGTCTGCTTTCTCACATCATTACAGAAGACACCTTTACCATTCTGTTTCTCTCTTTCTCTCTCACATGTTTTTAGCGAAAGGCTCTTGACCATGCTACCACACTCCTGCTTCAATTTTACCATCACCTTCCTTCTCCCTCACCATTGTTTTATCATTGGTTCATGGCAGCTGCTCATATCCTGCATATTGCTCCAGTTGACAGTCCTCATTTATATAGCCAACTTGCACTGTCACCTTCCTATTTCGTCTTGGGGCTGTACCACGCATGTACGGTATTCATAGCTGAGTCTATGCAGTTGTGGCAGGTGGCCGGGTGCGGCCCTCAATCAGCCGCCTATTTAAGGAGCCGCCGCCCTGCAATCAAGGCTGGAGTCGGGTGAGGAGGTGGACGAGGTCAGAGGAGGCGGCAAGGAGAGGCCCTGAGAGTGTGTGTAGTGAAGAGATGGCTTGGAGGAGAAGCCAGGACTTTGGGAGACTGTTGGGGTTTGTTGGTGGCGGTGCACTTAGTGACTGTAAATAGTGAGTAGTGTAAATAAACGTGTGGTGATGGACTGCAACGTGTCTGCCTGTCTGTGTCCGGGCTGTACCCTTCTACAGTGGCGTAGTCGGCAGGATGCTGCACCTGGCACAAGGTGCGGACCTGCATATAGTGAATTGTCTGTGGAAGGCCCGGCACAGCAGGCGAGCTCACCCACGTGCCGCAGAGGCGGCGTGCACCGAACCCCGCAGAGAAATGTGGAGTCGCAGACCATGAGCGGTCTGCTTTCAGACTTTGTGTTTCAGGGGCAGCTTGGGAGCGCGGCGGCAGCTAGGAGAGCTGCCTGGAAGGAGATGCTGCAGCCGCAGCAGCCGCGGAGCTGCCCAGAACCTCGCCCTCGAGTGTGGAATGAGGGTGAGGAGGCCGCAGACCGAAGGTCCCTCCTCGTAGCAGGCACGGGATTGGGCAGCGTGTCCTGTCCTCCCGCCAACGATTGGTCAGAGGCGGGAGCAGGGAATGTCCGTCTCGTGCCGAGAAGAAACCCGAGTGGGCAGCAAGGAAGTGTCCACAGAGAGCAGTCGGTGAGTGGAACTACTCGCGAGGTAAGCCCACCGCCGTCTGCTTCTCTCTCCTTGGCGGTGATATTACAGGAGCTGCAAGAACAACTGCGCCTTGTGCTGTCGCCGCCGGCCGAGCGATGTGCCCTCCGGGCGGAGACGCTGGACTCAGGAGGGATGGCAGTGGCGTCGGATCGAGAGCCGCAGGCAGAAGAGGATCGGCGCACTGCAGGAGCTCCTGGACGGAGAGGCACAGCGGGGAAGGTAAGGGAGACCGACCCCGTTAAGCTCCGGACGCCAGCGAGGCTGGGTCTGCCCTCTTACAATGGGCAGATCCGAACCGCTGTGGCGTCACAAAGTAAACGGAGGAAGCGGCTTGGGGAAGCCAGTTCCTCCGATAAGCGAGGACATGCTGCTGGGTGCGCGTGTCCCGCAAAGGGCCGTCCTCTGCGGAGGCAGAGGAGAATCCCGCAGCTGGAGAGGTGGAAACAGAGCGTGATCCCACTGGTGATTCCGTGGCGGGGAGCACGGACTGCTCGGGCTGGGAAGCCGAGAAAGGGAGCATCGGGGCGCCGATCGGGGCCGAGAGCGTTGGCCCAGCTGAGGATGAGCCGAGGGGCTGCGTCAGGGCAACGCCTCCGCCCTTGTTTTTCTTTTGAGTTTACAGGATCGGGCCCTAGGCTACAGTGTGTTGGCTTGCCGCCGAGGGGTTCCCGTCCTCCCGGAATGGTTCGCTGGTCCCAGGAGGTCTCAGCTAGCGGGGGAGTCATGTGGCAGGTGGCCGGGTGCGGCCCTCAATCAGCCGCCTATTTAAGGAGCCGCCGCCCTGCAATCAAGGCTGGAGTCGGGTGAGGAGGTGGACGAGGTCAGAGGAGGCGGCAAGGAGAGGCCCTGAGAGTGTGTGTAGTGAAGAGATGGCTTGGAGGAGAAGCCAGGACTTTGGGAGACTGTTGGGGTTTGTTGGTGGCGGTGCACTTAGTGACTGTAAATAGTGAGTAGTGTAAATAAACGTGTGGTGATGGACTGCAACGTGTCTGCCTGTCTGTGTCTGGGCTATACCCTTCTACACAGTATTAAAGACTCTCTTGGCCAATTGTATTGGAGAATGTTACTTTTAAAAGTACCTTAGTTACATTACTCATTACTTACATAAAAAAACAAATAAATATGAACATCCTACCTAAGCTGCTATATCTATTCCATCTATTTTCATCTCTCTCTCTCTCTCTCTCTCTCTCTCTCTCTCTCTCTCTCTATATATATATATATATATATATATATATATATATATATATATATATATATATATATCAACAAATTACTTTAAGAAACTAGACTCAGTCAAGACAAGAGTCATCTGGAATGCAATATGGCCACACATCCAAAAGGTAACTCTACAAAGATCTAAAGCAGAAGGTGGCATGGCACTACCTAACTTTCAATTTTACTACTGAGCCGCAAATACACACGCAATAAAATCTTGGAAATTGGCAGAAATGAATGAATTAACACTGGCACAGCTTGCAATAGAAAACAGCTCTTGTTGTAAATATACTTTGAATTCTCTGCTTTATGCTCCAATCAATACTAACTATCCTCAGTTTACCAACATTCCAGTCATCCACCAATTATTTAAAATATGGAACCAGTTCAGCACATTTCATGCTCCTATACACTATAATTACCTTTTTACCCCTTCTCAATCCTACTCATCATTTAACATTTGGTAAATCTGTATATAGACAATGTATTTGCATCTTATATACAAATATATTCTAAATTTATTTTTCCAGCTACATAATTTTTTCTTATTTAAAAATTAGAAATTTTGTTAAAGAAATTCTACCCAACTTTCAACACCTTGCATCTATATCTCTCTCAGAGTTTATACTAGTTAGTCTTGATGAAGACTCAGATAGCTTTTTAACAATATATAAATATATTTCATAAGGATCTACCCTTCAATGCCCATAGAGCATGGTGGGAAAGGGACCATCCAATTAGCATATCTGAAAAAGAGTGGAACTCAGAAATACACACTTGCCAATAATTCTATAATTCAACTAAAAATCTTCCATCAATCACATCTAATTTAAAATGATCTAAAGTGCACCCAGGGCAAGATCCTGTGAAAGCATTGCCATCTAGCCCCAGCATCACTAGGTCATATGTTTTGGGAATGCACTAGATTAATATATTTTGGACACAAAATCTTTTCATAATCTTTTCATAATTCTCAGATAGAAATGATGTCACAATCACTCCTAATCCATTAACTGTAATATTCAGTATACTCTCAGATGGCTTTCAGGTGAATATGAAGTACTAGGGTGTTGTACCGTGTTAGCCATTATGAATGTAGAGAAAAGCCAAGGAAAATGACACCTTTTATTGGCTAACTAAAAAGATTACAATATGCAAACTTTCGAGGCAACTCAGGCCCCTTCTTCAGGCAAGATGTAGGTGAATAAGAATAAATTGTAATATTCTAAACAGTAAGAATCTCAACCCACCTTTTATAACTCCGTGTGTAAGCAATGTTCTATATTACTGTAACTCAAGTTAGAAAAAATCAGTTATTAGGATGTCTGAAACTATTTTAAAACATGGAAAAAATTAATTTATATTCTTTTTCTTTCTTTGGTCCCTAGCTGGTGTTTGGTCTGGACCTGGTCCTAAGCCCGTACACTGCTGTGGGTGCCAATGGTTGTCGGATTTCATTTTGCAGGCGTTTCCATGCAAGGTGATCCATGGCGGCTGTTCTAGCCTCGTCGAGGCTGAGTCGACGGTTTCTGATATCGTCTTCAACCTGCTTGAGCCATGTTTTCTTTGGTGCCGTTCTTTGGATTCTCCACTGGGTGGGTCGATCGCACCAGAGGAGTTTGTGTGGTAACCGGCTGCCTTCCATTCTGCAGACGTGACCAAACCACTGTAGTCGTCGTTGTTGAATTTGCTCCTCGATTGTTGGCTGCTGATCACCCTGGCGACAGATTTCCTCATTTCGTATTCGGTCTCGGAGTGAAATTTGTAGGATTTGTCGCAGGCATCGCATTTGGAAGACCTCGAGTTTGTTGAGGTCTTGCTTGAGCAGTGTCCACGTCTCGGATCCATAGAGGAGAATTGGCAAAATTAGAGTTTTGAAGAGTCGAATTTTGGTCTTGTTGGAGATGTTGGTTTGCTTCCACAGGCACCACTTTAGGGAAGCAAATGCCGCGGTTGCTTGACCAATTCGACTGTGGACCTCTACTGTGGACGCCACTTTCTTCTCCTGGACCAGCGACCCAAGGTATTTGAATTTTTGGACCTGCTCGATCTGCACATCATCGAGTTGCACATTTGTCTGCGATCTGTCTGTTGTCAGCACTTTCGTCTTGTCTATGTTTATTTTCAATCCATATGGCTGGGCGATGTTGGCGATGTTGCAGAGGATGTCTGTGGCCTCCGCGTCGTCGCCGGCCAGGATGCCACTATCGTCTGCGAACATGAGATCAGTCAGGAAGCCATCCTCACCATACTGGAGTCCTTGTCTGCCTTCGAAGACCTTTCTCATGATGGCGTCGACTACGACGTTAAAAAGTAGTGGAGAAACAACATCTCCCTTGCGGACTCCAGTTCGGATGGTAAACTCATCGGATAATTCATTACGGATGCGTACTTGGCTGGAGGACCCAGCGTAGCTTTCCTGGAGGAGTTTGATGACTTTCTGAGGCACAAGTTCGGTCTCCAGTGCTTTCCACAGTGCTGGCCAGTGGACGCAGTCAAAGGCAGATCGAAAGTCAATGAAGACAATGACTGCTCTTTTCCCGCATCGGATTCTTTCCTCCATCAGTTGACGGAGGGTGAAGATTTGGTCACTGCAGCCGCGGTTTGGCCTGAATCCGGCTTGCTCCTCCCGACTGGTCTGTTTGCGGTGCTGCTGCAGCCTTAATTGTATGATCTTCATGAAGACCTTTCCGACAATGGAGAGCAAGCTGATGCCTCGATAGTTCTTGCAGACTCGATTGTCACCTTTTTTGTGAATTGGCATGATGGTGGCCTTCTTCCATGATTGTGGTATTAATTCAGTACGCCAGATGGTTCGGATGAGCAGGAGCAATCGGTGGAGTAATGGGTCCCCACCAGCCTTGATTGCTTCGGCCGTGACTTGGTCCTGTCCTGGTGCCCTGCCATTTTTCAGTGTTTGAACGGCGGTCCGGACCTCTTCCATAGTTGGCTCAGCATCAGACATTTGGACCTCTGGCAGGTCGATGCTTGGTGGTTCCAAAGGTGCGCCTTGTGGTGGGGTGTGATTGTGGAGCTCCTCAAAGAATTGTTTCCATCGTTGAAGGCGCTCTGTTGGTGATCGAACGAAGGTTCCATCGGCATTTTGGATGTTGTCATTTGTTGACTTGGCCTTTCCACTCATTCGTCGAAGAGTTCGGTAGAGTGTGTGGTACTCGTGTTTGGAGGCTGCCTGTTCCAGGTCGGCCGCCACTTGGTTCCAATAGGCCTCTCGCTCTTTTTTCATCTGGCGACGGATTTCTCTGTTGAGCTGCCGATATCGTTCAAAATTGGACAGTTTGACTAGCTTTCGTTCGTTTTATATTATTTATAATTTATATTATATTTATTTATTATATTATATTTAATTTATTATATTTATTTATTATATTATATTTAATTTATTATATTTATTTAATATATTATTTATATTATATTTATTTATCATTTATATTAGTTTGGAATAAGCATATTGGCCCTGTGATTAATTCTTTTATGCTATTAATTGGTGTATTATATTTAAATGTTAGATTTTTTTTTTCTCCCATCAATCATCTTTTTGTTTTTCTCTTGGGCAGTGCCCAAATCTTTTTTCTTTTTTTGTATTTGTTTTCCCTGTATTGATTGTGAAGTAAATGGTTGTATCTATTATGCTATTACTATTTATTTGGTTATTGAGTAGTATGCAATTGTAATTTTCTGTTTTTCAAAAATTTTATAAAAAAATTTATCATAAATACTAGAAGAGATTTCTGCAGAACATTAAAGCAGATGCAAATTAAACTAAAAGAACTGATTTCCTTTAAATCAGCAGGTCTTTTTATATAACTATACAGTAAACTTGTGGTTTTAATCAAATAACTAGAATATATGTGACAGGGCTATTAGTACCTGTTAGTGCCAAGAGTTAAGGACATCAGAGACAGCTGAATAGCATGATCAAAAAGGCTAGTGTATTAAAGGACCAACCCTAGACTCACTAAAAACTATAAAGCATTTTACTGGAGCACCTATCACCATCACCTCATTCCACCGCAGTGTGATAAAAGGCACTACAGAGGCTCCTTTTTGCCCATAGCTATCAGACTGCATAATGTCTCTGTATCTTCATATGCTTAATTGCTTACTATCAGAAATTTTTTTCACAAGGATATAGGTAATGGGAAGATATATGAAAATTAAGATATTTATTTGAATATATTCTTATTTATCGTGGAACATGTTGGTAAAATAATTTCAATGAACTCAGTACAAGTGACAATAATCCTAGCCATGTGCATGTTCTGCTAATAGGCAATTTCATATTATCCTGATGTGAGTGTGAGCGGACAGGCACTCTGTCAAGGGATCACTCCAGCCTGGAGCCCAATTCTGCAGGAATAAGTTCCTGTTCCTTTTGACACTATACTGAATTAGGCGAGTTTGAGAATGTTACATGAACAAATAAACAATACACTTTAGAAAACAGAAAATAATATTCTGGTTTATATGAAAAGCACCAATCATTACTTATAAAGCACTGAAGTTCCAGCTCAATATAATTACAAAGCATTTTAAATAGCAGAAGACAATTTAATTTAAAGTATATTTTCAAAGTTTAGTGTGTAAACTGTGGCATACGGCCAGGGTTCTTGCCCAACCGGGACGCATCTATGCTGGAAGGACTGGGGGAGGGAGAGCATATCCAGGGCATTACCTCCCCTGGAGCACTAGGTGGTAGCCCCCCTGGGTTGCAGCGGTGTCTCGGATTCCCACAGGGCTCCGTGGGAGCAGGAGTTTGGTGCAGGCTTGTTGGGTTCCATGGGCGCCACCAGGGGGAACTGCAGCTGCTGCTGAGCCCTCGATTGCAGCTCATTCCGCCACACCCAGAAGCGCTACCAGAAGTAGACCAACGAGCACCTGGAGTACTTCTGGGTGTCTTATTAAAGGAGCCAGCAGCAACTACTCCGCAAGCCAGAGTTGAGTGGGAGAAGAAGAATAAGCTTGCCAGGAGGAGTGGAGGAAAAGAGAGAAGAGTAATTGTAGTGTGCTTTTGGTTTTCTGCTGTGCTGGAACTGAGCTTTACATGTGAGAAATGAGGGAAGGCATTTCCCACGGGGAAAAAATAAAAAAAACATGTGCCCTGAACTTGTGTCCCACGTCTGTATGTGTTGGGTTTGGCCAGTGGTGCTCCCAGAGTGGTCCACAATGGTCAACGTGACTTATAAAAGGCCATATGCTGTGCCAGTAATGAGATACAAAGCAGTCTTTTTTTATTTCGAAGACTAGCTCTGTAAACATATAAAAACATTGTTGGGAACAATTATGAACCATTCTATTAATACTTCTGTTATGTTACTATCACAGTGTAACTATGCAGGCAAATCAATGAGGGAACATTAATTAATATGTAACAATGGTTTATAATCATAATTGCTTTAGATAGATAGATAGATAGATAGATACTATAGTCTAAGCACATACCATACTGACTAAAAAGGAAGAAAATGAAAAAGAAAGAAAAATGACTTGGCAGTCGCAATGAGGCATTATGCAGGCATATTTCTGTTGGTATAAAGGAGCCCCTGTAGTGTTTCTTGACACACTTCTGATGAATAATTTGTTGGCTGAAAGTACTCAGTGTGTCAGAGAAAGGTTATGCAGCACTGTTCAAAATAGCACTCAGTTTTGTTTTCATTCTCTCCTGTGCTACTACCTCCAGGGGGTCCAGAGTGAGTCTAATAACTGAGTGAGTCCTAATTGAGCCTGCCATTTTAATTACTTTGTTGATTCTGCAAGCCACTCTTGAAATGATGTTGTGAGTTCAGCACACCACAGCACAAAAATCACACTGGCCATCGCAGAATTGTAGAAGATGTTAAGGATATCACTACCCACATCAAAAGAACGCAGTCTCCTAAGAAAAAAGAACCTGCTCTGTCCTTTCATATATAATTCCTGTGATACAAGACCAGTTGAGCCTGTCGTTAATTTGGACCCCCATTTAAAAATACATAACTATAAATATAGATGTAATGGACTAGCCTGAAATTATAAAATAGTGGCCACACTCTTCAGAAGAAGGTGATACCTTTGCGGTGCCTCAATCTCATGCCACTTCCTCCTTCTCCCCATAGGATGTCATAGGAACTGCACTATAGAAATTGTGCTGTTCCAGGAACTTCCTTCAGTTGCTGTTAATTGACATGATATGCCCAGATAGCTATTAATGTGTATTCTTTCTTATGTGGCATGTTTTGTATTTCATTGTAAAGGAAATCTAGTAAAGCTGCAATCTTTACAAAAATACATTTCCCAGGGAACATGAATACAAAATTATTATAGTTGTTACTGTTATTCTATTTTAGCCATGCTCTGTAGACATGCAGTTAAGATGTTTGCTCCAGTGAAAGTCACAGTGCACGTGTGAGTTTTTAAGTTCGAGTGTATACTGCATCCCACATTGCACCCATTGCTGCTTTGGTAGGTTACTGCCCTTTACAACACCAAACATCGAGTATAAAAAATCTATGTAAGGTCTAAGGTTTCTATAATAGCTACCTCTGAAATTATTCATGCAGTAGAAAAAGAACTGCAACTTGCAACTGCCCTATTTTTCAAATACTCATTTCTTGATTTTTTGCTCTATTGCTCAGCAGGTTGCCATGACATGTTTGCTTGAATGGATAGCTCCTATGATCAAATGCATAATTTTAAATCACACACTTGTTACCTAATATATAAAAGACAGAAACTTACAGAACATGTGCAGAACTGCTCACATGGTATTTGTTAAAAGTCCCTTTAATATTCTTTATAAATATAATGGATATTGGCTGCAAGCTCTGGGCTCAAATAATGATCAGGATTTCTGTTCTCTTTGCTTCAGCAACTGCCACAATAATTTATTTACACATTTTAAAATCTTTATTTATTTTTTTTTTTCAATAATTTTATTGATTTTATTGAAATCACACAACATTCCATACAAATAGATCAATTTTAAAAAAATAGGATTGAAAACAAATCAACCCCCACCCCTGAGAAAGAGAGCATGGGCAGCAGAATAAAACTTAATGCTAGTAAAAATAAGTAGATAAATTAATTAATATGTGAATAAAGATAAATGGAGAAGAAAAAGAAATGGGGAGAGAATCTGCTTCCTCTGTGCTTTAAAAGCTTATTCTAAAATGTTGTTGATTAGATCCTGCCAGGTTCTGAAACATTTCTGCACAGATCCTCTAAATGAGAATTTGATTTTTTCCAATTTCAAATAATATATAACATCAGTTACCCACTGACTTAAAAGAGGAGAGTTAAGATTCTTCCAGTTTAGCAAGATAAGTCTACATACCAATAGTGTAGTAAAGGCAATCACAGTTTGTTTGTCTTTCTCCACTTTAAGCCCATCTTGGAATACACCAAACACAGCTGTTAATGGGTTAGGAGGGATTGTGACACCAAGGCTGTCTGAAAGGCATTTAAAAATTTTGGTCCAGAATGATGTTAATTTGGTGCAGGCCCAAAACATGTGGCCCAGTGAGGCTGGGACTTGATTGCAGCATTCACAGGTTGGATCTTGCCCTTTAATCTCAATTTTAAATGAGACATATCTGCTTGATATACAATTTTGAGTTGAATAATTGTATGCTTTGCGCCTTTGGAGCTCGAGTGAATTCTCTGCATTGCTACCTTCCACTCCTTTTCTGAGATGTTGAGTGAGAGATCCTTTTCCCACTGTCCTCTTGGATCTTTGAAAGGGAGGGATTGTAAAATAATTTTATATATTGCAGAAATGCTGTCTAAGTCCTCGAAACTGAGCAATATTTTTTAGGGCATAGAGGGAGGTGGGAGGTGAGGAAAATTGGACAGGTTCTGTTTAACAAAGTTTCTAATTTGAAGGTAGTGAAAGAAATGTGTTGCTGGCAAGTTAAATTTGGAGTGTAATTGTTAGTAGGATGCAAAGACATTGTCTATGTACAGATCTCTAAGTGATTTAATGCCACATGTTTTCCAGACATTAAAAACTGCATATATTTGCGAGGGTTGAAAAAGGTGGTTCTCGTGCAGAGGTGCCACAGATAAAAGATTCTCTATCTTAAAATTCTTCCTACATTGGTTTCATATTCTGAGTGAGTGAAGCACAATTGGGTTGTTAGTATATTGGCGATAACTTGCATTTATTGGGGCACAAAGCATGATGTCACAGTTGGAAGTGTAAGGAAATCCGTAGGGAAGAGATGAGGATCTCCATAAGCCTTAAGGTATATTCTTCTTATTTTTTTAGAGAAAAAGTATAGTTTGTGATGTGAACACCCATTTAAGACATGGGACATCCACAGTAGTTAAAAAAAAACAAAAGATCCAAACCCTTATGATTATGTGAGCCCAGACAGGGAAAGTAAAGTCCTCAGTTCACTTCATGCTGCTCTGCCAAAAGAAGCTCCACCTAAACCTAGGTGTTTTTTAGAAATTGCTCCCTAATCCTGTTATTTAGAGAATGAGCTATAGTCAGTAACTATCTTTTGTAAGACACTTGTGAAGAGAGACCAATATTAAAAAAAAACAGTAGAATAATGACAGAGACTGGGACTCCTAAATATCTACCTTAAAGAATGTCTGAACTGAATCAGTTTTAAAAAAATACTTTTACATTCAACTTGGAAACATATGTGAATTTATTCTTTGGTTGGTTGAGCCCCCCTCGGTGTCACTCAAAATTTCTTTTAAGACCTGTGCAGTAAAAGTATTTAACACTGGTTGCTCACGCTGCTAGACTCTAGCAATTTATTCTAATCCCTATTTATTCTAACACATTTGAAAAGCTTGCCAGGTCATGCGATTTAACTTTGAATATTTTAGTTACTAGCCTTGGAATACCCATACTTATTGGAATTTTCATGTTTCCCAGAAATAAGAAGGTGTTTTTGGACTCACCATGAAAATGTATGTACGTTGCCTTTATGCAGCCATAAATGTAGTAAATAAGTAATAAATATTGAATGGATATTAATTAACAAAATAAGAGATTTTACTGTAAAAGTCAAAACAGGTTCCAGACCCTCCTACCTGATCCACAGCAGTAAAATTGTCACTCCCATCTCCACCAGCAGCCATGATTGGATGGAGAACACCAAAAGAAGTGTGGAGTTTTGGGGGAAGGGGGCAAGAATCAGCCCTTCTCTTTTACTGTTGGGTTTCCAGTGAACCTGTGGGGTGGCATAACCTTAAAAAGGGAAACACAAAAAGATGCCTGTTAACTACTGTACATAGTATTAAAGGAAAATATACAAAATATATGTTTTGTTTGTGGTAAAACACTCTATGAAAATTTTCTGAGACCTTATTTTTGCTTCAATAGCTTATACCTTTTAAAGAAGACATTTAAACATCCAGCTACAGCAAACTGGAAAGGTGTTAGTGTTAAGTAGGTATACCAACTACATAGGAGCTACAATAAATCAAATTATGAAATGTGTAAAGTTGAGTTTATTTAAATTCAGTACAGTATACTTTGGCTACCATAAACAGTCCATGGGGGACACAGTGAGTGCAGATTTTATTATAGTCTGAGATTTCCTCAGTGGTATCTGACTTTTACCTCAGTGGTGTCTGACTTGCACATAGACAAATAATTTCCCAAGTACTGTAGGATTTGAAAGGCTCAGTGACAGATTTGCATCAAGAAACACTGTGACCTTCTTGGTGTTGGATGAAAGGTTGGAGTGAATACATTAATAGCATTTTATTCCTGATATACAACTCTATCTTCTGATATTTCTTCCAGCTTAATCATTCATCTCTGTATGTATCACTTTCTCCAATACTTTGTTGCTGGGACATGGAGCCAATAGAATCAACATCAGACATTAGGTAGGAACCAGTGTTAAATGGGATTTTCATCCAATATAGGGCTAAATAACAAATGTTGCGTCAGTTTAGAGCAGTCAGTTTGTATGCCTTCCAAATAAGGAAGAAAAATAGAATAAACCCTCTCAGAAACATAAAAAATATAATCTATAAGCTGTCAGTGACTCAGTTAAGAATTAAATCCAGCTCTCTGCAGCCATGAATTGGTCCACAGTTGTGTTAAATTTATTGCCAGCCTACACACCGTAAAATAAAATTAAAAGCTGAAACGCAACTGGTCTTATGAGGGAACGTGCTTAAAAATGCTTGACTCAGAAGTGTATTTGGTCATATTGTAATATCAAGTGATCATCTTAAAAGGGTCTAAATGAAACAGTGTTTCTTTCTTCCTGGTACTACTTTGGCCAGTATGTTCCAGTGTTTCCCCTATGGGAAGAAATACAGTACATGCTGGGTCCTAGAACAGAAAAACACTTTTATAGCTGCCACCAATCTGAAGATATGCATATGAGTATCCTACACCCCAAAAATGGGCACATCCCTCTCCTGAACTTTCCCCTCAGGCTTTTGAATTATGTTGTTTAAGGATTATTGCTTCAAAATGGAGCAGTCCCTAAACAAACACATTTCTTTTTAACTAGATTTTCTAATTCATAGTTATTTTAACAGTGATGATTCTAACTGAACTCAATGTTTTAATTGCACTTTTCTGTTACATTTAGTAGGACTGAGTTCTATTCAGCAACTTGTAGTTGGTAGAGCTGTATTCTGCCTCTTAGAGTTCCTGTTGGAAATCTGTTTCAACATGGAGGACTCTAAGCGCAATAAATAGATATGACACTTAAGGATAGATATGCTGTGGAGGTTGCTATTCATTACCATGCAGAGGCAAGTCTCTTGTATGTAAATTGTCTCTAGTTTATGAAAGGAATAACAGCAAAATCCTTAAAACTCTGAGGCTGAGCAAAATCTTGGCTAAGTTTCACAGCTCTGGCTTATTGTAAATTCAAATATCAATCAAACTAACTAGGAAAGAAGAAATCCAACTGAAAATAGATTCTAGTTAAAACCAATAATCGGGATCTGATTAAGAGATGGGCGGCACGGTGGCACAGTGGTAGATCTGCTGCCTTGCAGTAAGGAGACCTGGGTTCATTTCCCGGGTCCTCCCTGCATGGAGTTTGCATGTTCTCCCCGTGTCTGTGTGGGTTTTCTTCGGGTGCTCCAGTTTCCTCCCACAGTCCAAAGACATGCAGGTTAGGTGCATTGGCGATCCTAAATTGTCCCTAGTGTGTGCTTGGTGTGTGTGTGTGTGTGTGTGTGTGTGTGTGTGTGTGTGTGTGTGTGTGTGTCCTGCGGTGGGTTGGTGCCCTGCCCTGGATTGGTTTCTGCCTTGCGCCCTGTGTTGGCTGGGATTGGCTCCAGCAGACCCCCATGATCCTGTGTTCAGATTCAGCAGGCTGGAAAATGGATGGATGGATGGCTGATTAAGAGATTGTCCCTCCTTAAACTGAACTGAGTAGTCTAGCATGCCATTTTATATTACTTCTAATTATTATTCAGCACATAAAAATAATGATTATGATATAAAAGACGTATTTATAAACTGAAAGGAGAAAAGACTTTTAGGTCACAGTAATGCTGGCAGGGGGTGGAGGTCAATCTTATAAAACTATTTTTGGCCTGTGTGCATAGAACAGCATGGTCTGGTTATATATAGCAGAAAAATAACTTTGCTTAAATCCCTTTCAATATGTGACATTTTCAGTTTATTTTACAATCCAGCCAGCATTGCTGTCGTACAATATCTATTCACTGTGACCTGCATGCCTTGGTGTCTGACTTGCACATAGACAAATAATTTCCCAAGTACTGTAGGATTTGAAAGGCTCAGTGACAGATTTGCATCAAGTAACACTGTGACCTTCTTGGTAGAGGATGAAAGGTTGGAGTGAATACATTAATAGCATTTTATTCCTGATATACAACTCTATCTTCTGATAGTTCTTCCAGCTTAATCATTCATCTCTGTATGTATCACTTTCTCCAATACTTTGTTGCTGGGACATGAAGCCAATAGAATCAACATCAGACATTAGGTAGGAACCAGTGATAAATGGGATTTCCATCCAATATAGGGCTAAATCACAAATGTTGCGTCAGTTTAGAGCAGTCAGTTTGTATGCCTTCCAAATAAGGAAGAAAAATAGAATAAACTCTCTCAGAAACATAAAAAATATAAACTATAAGCTGTCAGTGACTCAGTTAAGTATTAAATCCAGCTCTCTGCAGCCATGAATTGGTCCACAGTTGTGTTAAATTTATTGCCAGCTTGCACACCATAAAATAAAAGTAAAAGCTGAAACGCAACTGGTCTTATGAGGGAACGTGCTTAAAAATGCATGACTCAGAAGTGTATTTGGTCATATTGTAATATCAAGTGATCATCTTAAAAGGGTCTAAACGAAACAGTGTTTCTTTGTTCCTGGTACTACTTTGGCCAGTATGTTCCAGTGTTTCCCCTATGAGAAGAAATACAGTACATGCTGGATCCTAGAACAGAAAAACACTTTTATAGCTGCCACCAATCTGAAGATATGTATATGAGTATCCTACACCCCAAAAATGGGCACATCCCTCTCCTGAACTTTCCCTTCAGGCTTTTGAATTATGTTGTTTAAGGATTATTGCTTTAAAATGGAGCAGTCCCTAAACAAACACATAAAGAAAAGATCTGTTCCTTTTTTGGCCTCAGATTTCTCTCTTTCATCACTATAAAGGGCCTATTATTATGTAGTAGCAGAATCCTGTTCTTTATAAAAACGGACAGAATATGAATTACAATAAAAGCACAATACTGATTAAAACATTTGAACTAATATTTATTATTATATTGCCATAATAGTACAAATACCATTGAAAAAAGTCTCACATAGTATTTAAGATGCTACTTTTTTGTGTTATCACTTTTGCTATGTATACAGGACAGGACAAGAGTAACTAACAAATGCGTTTTCTCCTATGCATCTACCTCTTGATAAACTCACTTACTCTTTATTTTAGGGAGCCAGTTATGCGTGTGTGTGCATTATTTTAACAGACAGCAAGGAAAGCAGATTTTTTAACATTAAAATCATGTTCGTATCATACTGCAAAGATGCAACTATACAGTCAGACATTGAACAAGTAATACTGTGGCAAAGAAAATTAACTTTCAAAAGACAGCATCATTTTATTAAAAAATGCATAAATTTTGCATACAACTTGCATACATTTCTGCTGGTAAAATGCCATAGGCGCCACAGATATCTGCTAAAAATACTCCTTTGCCTGTAGTGTGAGGCAAAGGTTTTAAGCCAGGGAATTATGATTTTGAAATCTTCCAACACGTATGACTCATTTTTCCTAAGAGTTTGGGTAACAGCTTGTCAAAATAACCATAAATGAATCAACTGTATAATGTCATTATTTAAAGTAGATTATAATGGCCTTCCAGTTAAGTGTGTGCATTTAATATATTTGAAATGCAGCATATAAATACCCAATAGGTGAATGGTCCCTAATAAATGACAAATTTGGGCTATATTAGTGGAGGTCACACTATTAATTTTATGTTTACCAGAACAGTGAACTAGAGAAGACTTTGAAACAGAACCCATTATACACATGTAGTGTTAAAATTAATCTCTCTTTTCAAGAAGTTTTATGGGCACACCGCTACACAGCACCAGAGTCAAGTGTGCAGCTGGGGGACTGCATTGTGCATTGGAAGAAACACCTAAAGGCCTCCTCTCTCATCCCATTGAGGACAGCATGCATATATAAAGAATAAGAGCAATCTCTTAGAATCAGGTTACTAAATTATTAAAAACAATGTTAACTCACCCTAACATCAGATACACTGGTGTTACTAAATCAGTTCTATAAAGTAACTTACCTATTTGTGTACAAAACAATAAATAATGCTTTTGAGGGGTTTTCGGAATTTAAAAATATTAGGAATGTCATAGGTAAAAACAAAATGCATAAAATAAATATCCAGAATAGCAAAGATTAGAAGTGCTGTCTCTCAGCTCCAGAAGCCTGGTTTGGCTTTTAATTTTTTCAGTATATTTGGTTTATACATACTCTCTCTCAAATTAATAATTTGCTAAGTTAAATGGCAACTCTAATTTGGTCTGGTGTAAGTGTGCACACACATGTGGTTTGAGATAGGTTTGGCATTCAGAGTTTGCAGCTGCCATGTGTTCAATTACTACTCCATCTAGCCATAACATCATATTGGATAACAATATTAATTACCTTTTAATCATTTAGTTTTTACTTTGTTTTAATTATTTTGACATGATCTGTTACATAATTAAATTGGACATGATTTTCACTGAATTATAAAATACTATCCTACAAATGCTTGTTTTAGCACATTGGGCCTCGTTAGAAAGCAGGAGTATAGTCCACATATAATATATATATATAATAGTCCACATCACAAAACAAACTAACTGCACTCATTGCTCCATCTCAACAACTTAAGCTCTTTCTGCAACTTTTGCCCTCAACTTATTTTCTGCTGCTGAATTCAGTGTGTTTGCCCAAAGCAGCTATTTTAAGATCACTAGTAGTTTTACTGGTGTCCAGAGTCCCCTGAACCCTAACCCTGCTGTCAAGAAGTTAATGGAAAGAGGGGTACTCACAACTTGTGAATAGGCAATAGGGCCCCAGTTCCTTCTGGGTATTCTCTATTAGCATTATTCAACTTCATTACCATGAACAAAAAGCAAACAGATCTTTTCATTGGGTTAACATGAAATTTTACATCATTTAATATTTATATTTCTTAACGACATTTCCTTGAATCCCATGAAACCTTCACTATATTCCATTATTAAGCACTCCAATCTTAATGCCTGCACAAGACTACTCCTTCTCACTCGTACTGGTGAACTGAGTGACTTTCCTTCCACTGGTGTGGATATTTTTCATACAAGTCTGTAAGAGGACCTTCCTAAACTTGACAATCAGACAACCTGCCACATGTATAGCTTCATTATTAATTCCATATTTCCTTGTTTCTGTTTAATTTTTAAATGGATTTTTATAGAAACATTATTAAAACATGTACATGGTCTGCAAATTCAATGTGTTTTAATGGTCCAGCAAGTGGCATTAAAAAAAAGTGCTAAGAACAACTTAAAATATTCTGTGCATTCAATGCATTTCCCCCATTGTGAAAAAATGCATTGATCGATTAATAGAATATGCCAAAATGTAAGTAAAAAGTAAGACCTCATTTGATAAAAGTGTTTTTTTGGGGAGGGCCTGTATATATTTGTAACTGTACTCTAATTACAATAGTTTGTCGCCATTTATATATTACTTTTAATTAATGTCTGTTTCTAAATTTTTGCCGATGTGGACCTCAAACATTGTCCATAATTCAACACAACAGCAGGTTTAAAAAGTATCCAAACTGAAATTATTCTGTCAATTATTTATACCCAATGGACTTCTCAAAAATCTTCATCACTGCAATGGTGATATATTAATTATATGTACTTCACCTGCAACTCTTTATGACAAGTTATTTTAATGATTAACCTTGTTTTCATTAGTCAAAGGAAACACCATTAATCAGACAGGCCATGTCTACCTCCTATTAAAGTACTTGTATGGATTTTCAGCTAAGAATATGTAAACATTGCTAAAACCTGCAGACTTTCAGTCTCAGCTCACTTCAGTTTATACCACTTTATGACATCTTTTGAAATGACTTTCAGTTTAAACTCAATGGGTTGTAAATGAATTAATGATTTACCCACAAATCAGCATAGAAGTACATGTGTTTGACTGTTCCGTTCTTTCTACTATGTCAAACATACTTTTAAAATAGTCCCTTAACATGTGACAAAATACAGCCTTTGGTTTTCCAGCATTATTGGGCTGTTATCAATACAGTGTATGCTTCAAACATGGAATTGGCAATCCATCCAGTTCTTCCTTTTCTGAAAACACTTGCTGTAACTTGGAGTTTCTAGGAACTGAGCAATTCTAGCCACATAGTGTATAAAGCAAGAATCCCACCCGGAATGGAAGACCAATCAACAAGAGGGTACAGTTTACTCATTTGTGAGAATTTACTCACACCATGATTTCTCCAATCAACCTAATGTATGTTTTTGGGATGAAAACCTGATTGCCTAGAAGAAAAGGCATTTGGACAGAACATGCAAGCTCTGCACAGATAGTTACTAAGCTGGCATTTAAACCCTTTCTGTTGAAGCTGTATGCCAGCAGCACTAAGCAATGTAACCACTATAAACTGACAATACAAAATTAAACATTTACATTAATGAAAATAGTGCACTACTTCAGTAAGTTATCATTCCCACACTGACAACACCTCTCAGTCATCTCAATGACTTTAGAGAAAAACACTAAGATCAAGATTAAGATAATTAAAGGATTAAATATCAACACTACATGTTGTATAATAAAAATATGATGTTTCAAGCCATATGGAGTGGTGTATCTTACTGCGGTAACTCATTTAGAACTGTGTCTTTAACAGGTTGGTATAGAGTATTTACTGTATTAGTGAACTAATGCTACGTAAAGAAAACAAAACTTTACTAAACCTTTGCCACTTACACAGCCATAAGTGACAAGCAGATGCTCCTATTGGTAGCCCCCATTTATAGGGCTTTGCAAGTCTTATTAACACCAAACAAAGTGCTCATTACCATCTTGTTACACAGCAGAATCTAATTAACAGACACACTGTTTTTAAGTGAGGTATATAAAGATGTTTTCATTTGTTTAATTAAAAATATTTTGATTTCCTTATGAATATTATTTTCCAACTGAGTAACTAGTAATATTTTTAGATACTAAGGATTGTATAAGAATGCAACCAGATTGCCAAAAAAATGTCTCAAAAATCAGATGTTAAAATTATACATATTTTCTATTTAGGCCTTGAAATCTGGAAAGCTAAAATGAAACTATAAGAAATTTCTTTTGTTTACATGAACAGCATGGCACTAGTCAAAGTTATCACTTTCCAATGATTTCCTATTTAAAGCCTATCCAAGTTAGAAAAAGGGCAAGGTTATTTCCATACTAAGAAAAAATAAATGGAATATTCAAGGCATATCATTTTGCTTGCTCATCAGGTGTGTCTGTAACATCTTTCCTTTATTTTGTTCAGTGTGCATTCAGCCTTTGCTTATTTTTAGCTTTTGCATATGCAAACTCACACAACCCTTCACCTTCATTATCTAAATAGGATTTGTATTCTTATTTTAAACATCTCTAGAACATGTTCCCATGAACTGATCAAAAGGCAAAAAATCTTTTGATTTTGTGCTTTGCTCATTTTGCACAGTTTTGTTTGGTTCACATTTTAGATTGCTGACAACATGGATTACTGCTGCCTGCCTTGCACATACAGAGGTATTGGCTCAAATATGAGGATTATGGATATTCTTTACATGTCCACATTTTTTTTCAAGTACCAAGGTTTTTTTTCCATATCCTTAGGATATAGGCTAAGATAATTAACAACTCTCATCTGACCCAGCAAGAGTGCCCCTGTGACGAAAGGGGCAGATTCCTGCCTAGCGTTTAGAGCTACCAGGATAAGCTTTCACTCCCACAACCCTAAAATGGATTATGTGGGTTTGATAATAGATACATCAAGGGATAAACATTTCAGACTGTCACTCACAGTATTCAGTTTTGTGATTGTTCAATATTTTTTGATCTTTTTTCCATGTTTTTCATTTTCCATTATAGGGTGGAAAGGTACATGAAGCCTACACCAGTAGCATTGAACTTAAGGCAAGAGCAAGCCCTTTGTATGCCACACTATTGCAAGGCACATTCAAGCACTATAATAATACATTTTATTTATATGTGCCTTTTCCATGATGACTAGACTAACTTGCACACTTTTAGGAAGAAGGGGGAAACCATAGCACTCCAAGGAAACCCCACAAAACCATAGATGGAGCATGTAAAGTGATATAAACAGTAACCAGGCTGAAAACTGAACTCAGATTCCTGCACCTGTAAGGTAAAACTACTAACCACGTCACTTCCCTTTTAAGAATGTTTATGTAAGATCATGATTAACCTACATAAGTTATTTGAAAGAAATACATTTTTATTGATTACATATCTGAATTTTTTTTTAGCATATGGGCTTTGTAATATTTGTATCTCCTTCCACATACAAGACAGAAAATGAATCGCTGGTGTATATACACATTTCTAACAGATTTAAAATCTAAGTTTGGTCATCTAGTACATTATCATAACCTTTTTAATTTCCAGATCATTCCACTGTAAAAAAAGAGAGAGATTTGCAACCTTAAACTTTGTACTTAGCAATCCAAATACCTCTGTAAATTTTGAAGCAGGCAAAGAATAAACTAAACTTCTGCACTGATATACACCCACAGCTGTCGGCGCCTAAGAACAAACTTGTTCTAATTTAAGACTCCCAAAGACTGATTTACCACATACTATGTCCATATTGCTCACCTTTTTCCTGTGTCAACAGTGTTTTAGTCCTCTATGTCTCCCTTTTGTTTCTTCAAAAGTTCATTGCTCCTTTGTTTCTAGTATTCCAACCAAATAGTTATAACAGTTTCACCAGGGTCTCGACTAGAAAGATCTGGAAAAGGAGATTCCTCATCTCTTTTTAGAACAGCAGATGAAGGGCTTACACTTGAGACTTCATCGCGGCGGCTGTTGACTTCGGCCAGTGACAGCTGTGGAATGTGAACTTCTGTAACAAGACAAATCTGCCCACTGACACTGTGTGTCCGAACAAATGATTTGGATTTCAAGAATGCCAGTCATTTCTGAACACAGGATGGTCATCACCCAGAATGTTAGCTTCCTTTGTTGCTCAGATTCTGTTAGTATTAGTCACCGACAAGATTTTTTTAAGTGCAGTCAGAAGTTAACAATACCAGGGCCTCCTTTTGTATTTTATAGTCATTCTGCAAGCTGTTCATCATAACTGCATGAAAGATAATCTTGTTATATTGTAATTCATGTTTATGTAGGAGCTCAGAGGATTTGTTATTAAAGGAGTTGCCACATATAAATAAGGACAGGACACCATGTTTATGTCTTGATTTAAATTATCAAGACATGTTACATATATTACAATTTTGCTGTCTACTTCCATAACCATAAATAGACTACACATGAAATGTTATGCTCTGAGTGTACACACTCCAAAACCAAAGCCTAAACCCAGCCTAAATTTGATCAAATGTATGATGATATGCAATGCTGAGACATGAAGAAAACTCCACAAGACCATAATCATAAAGGTGACACAAATGGTACTGTGCACTGCCCAGAAGGAACTTAGTGGTCTTTTGGCTCTGGAGGTTTATTTTCCAGTATTCAGCTGGCTGCAGTTTTTGTTTTTTTTTTCTCCTTCCTGGCCCTCTGACCATAACATTTGTACATAAAGCTGAATATTTTGTTTTTCATTTCAATTATGTTAAAAACATTTTATAAATAACAATAACAAATAATTAGTTTTTCAATTTCTTTTTGTAACTATTTTAGTTGTTATTATTATTGGGCACCACCTTGAGCTACCTTCATGTATGAAAATCTGCTATATAAATAAATGTTACTGCTGTTGTAGGTGTTTAAGTGTGTTTGATGGTGGTAGGATGGATTAGTTTACAGTCCCGAGATGTTGCAGTTTTGACTCTACACAACACCTGGGGAGTATCTAATAATAATAATAATACATTCTATTTATATATCACCTTTCCCATACTCAAAGCACTTATTTAAAAAGCAAGGTATATGTAACATTAGGTACAAATAAACAACTTTGGGTACAACTAAACAGATAAACACAAACAATAAACCAGAGTAAAATACTAAAATTCAATACTATAAGAACAGCCTGAACAAATCACATAATTTGTGATATGACACTACACACAGAATCTCCTGAGCATCTGGACAGAGAGGTAAACTGAAAGGAGTTAAGTTAGGTTAAGTTAAAAACCTTCCTGAACAGATGAATTTTAAGTTGTTTTTTAAAGGAATGAATGGAGTCAGCTATCCTGATTAATTTCATGAGGTCATTCCAAAGTCTGGGGTCTATACAGCTGAAGGCTGAAGGTTAGTGTGGGGCAAAACAAGATTGCTAGAATCAGAGGACCTTAGTGGGCGAACAGGAGCATAGCGATGGTCACTGATGTAGTCCGGTGCAAGGCCATTTAAAGCTTTGTAGGTTAATAATATAATTTTATACTCAATTCCTGCCTGGCACAGGAAGCCAGTCGAGGCGAAGCAGGATGGGTGTTATACACTTACTGTTGATGGTTTGTGTAAGGACTCTTGCAGCAGAGTTTTGAATCAGCTGGATCTGTGATATAATATTAGAAGGGACACCTGCCAGTAGGGAATTACAATAATCGATGAGAGATGTGATAAAAGCATGGACACGTTTCTCAGCATTGGAAAAGGAGAGGAATGAGCGAACATATCTAAAAAAGTGTTCAGCTAGACACAGTAACATTAACCCTGTTTTTTTTGTGTTTCTGTTTTTTTGATGTAGTTTTGTAGTTGCTGCTCCTTTTGTAATAATTTTTCGTGTTTTATGTTTGACTGTTTGTATTAGGATTTTGGATTTTTGATTGTCGACTTCAGTCTGATTAATTTACTTTACTTTTCTCTAATAATGTTGCATATTTTCATTTTTGAGTTCAGAATTTTGGATTTGTTTTTTATCTTTATTTAATTTAAAACATTTGATTAAATAATTAAGAGTTATGTTTATAGTTAGTTTTTTATGACATTTTCTGTTCTGTTTGAGAAAATAGGCAGGAAAGATATTGCAAGTAGGACCAGGAGATGGATGAGACCAAAGCATGGTTGTTAATACGTGGTTGTTAATATACTAAATTAATCCACAAGTCCTAGCATACAAACAAAAAACAAAAAGTTGAGTAGGCACGCAAGACACATTAACTATCATTAGTTTTTTGTAAATGTAACTAAAAGTCTGGACAATCAGGAAGTATGTAATGCTATCTTTTATTCCAGTGTTTCATAAACCATGGGTAGCAACCCAATGTTTGTAATGAGTTATCGCATGATCATGTAATAAAGTTAGCTGAACTCATCCAAACGTGAATTCTGTGTTCAGTGATATACTGCCCTATATTTGGTGTAACAGTTACTTCGATACTATGTAAAACTAAATTGTTAATGCATCACAAAGTGCTGTCATTTCTATGGCATCAAAATACATTACCACAAGACACCACCTCCCCTCTCACAACCAGTAAAATAAACAAACTAAGATGACTGACAAATAAAGACACGTATAAGAAAGGGAGAAACAGACATGCTTGTGAGGTCAAGGGACGGTGGTGCTAGTTTGAAATGCTGAAATGAAAATAAGAGGTCAGCATGATGCACTTCAGTAGCAATGAACATTTCCAATTGGACTGTTTCCTGAATTATTCATTTATCATATCACCCACATAAAATATAAATAGTGTATACATTTTTTCAGAATAATTTAGCTACATTTTTTACTAAGTTCATTGAATTGTTAAATGAAAACCAGGATATGTTGAACTATTTGAAAATTGAAAGTGCTTTGTAGTGCTTGCTGTTAACATCACTCTTTTAGGTACCTTGCTGTCCTTCCAAGGATGTCTTGCTGTAATTCATATACAACTTTGGCCGGCTTGCTGGTTTTATAGGGTCCCCTATGGATTATTCCCTGTTGTGAATAATAGTTATTGTTTTGTAACAATATGTTTGCTTTCCACTTTTTTCTTTTAGTTATATACATGTAAGAAATGTGTTTGAAAGGAAACAAAAATATTTACTGTTTTTTTAATATATGGCCATTGTTATTTGTTTATTTATGGCTGAACTATTACTATGATAATTATTCTCTTCTTGGGTCCCAAGATGGTATTGATTTTCTTATTTGAGTCCACAGATTAAATAAAAGTTTAAGAAAGCTTGCTTTATACCTTCTGTGACCTCTTTTGCTGCAATATGTTCCATTTGTACATATACTTGTACAATGTCATCCAAATCACAAAATTATTTCAAGATATGATTCTATATATACAGAAACAGCTCAAAATAAGAGAACAGGACACAGAGAAAAATCAAAAAACGATTGAATTCATAAAAGGTTTCCATTTCCCCTTTCAGGCAATAACAATAAAATCTGTGTTCTTTTTTATTTATTATCTTGTTATTATTATTCATTTTGTAATGATGTATTAATTTAATTATTATCTTTGGTATATGTCCTGCTATAACGTCATCCAAAGAGCTGATGCTAGTATGTTGCCTTTACATAAGTCACCTGAAATCCTATTTATGGAAACCTCCAGTCCCAGTCTAACTGTTGGGACACTTAGTTCTCCAATTGTCTTCGAACCCTTTACTCTCCTTCAGCCATTCTGAGCTATTTGTGCATTTTGTTTTATCTTGTGGGTTTTGTTCTCTGCTGCATTTAGAGATAAAATTTTGCAAACTATGGATTTAGATCCCCTGGGTTCCTAGTGTTGGTGCTTATGGATCACTTTTCAGCTGTTTTGGATATAGACTGTTGGCACTTCTTCCATTTAGGTTCTAAAATATAGAGAATTTTACCTTCATTTACCTTTATTTCATGCTTTATTAGCCATTTCTTTTTACCATTGATTTTATCATAAGAGAAGCTTTTTTTGTGTTAATTTCTTGTTAAGTACCAAATTACAGTTTTGAGTTCATTTAATTAATTAGTGCTAAAAATGTGTGGTCCTTAATTAGTTACTTTAAATAAACCATTTACTTAATTAAATTTACAAATTCTATGATTCCTTCAGTTTTTCTGCCCTTCCCCACCCAAGAACCACAATGACTGATTTTTTGCACTGTGCGTGGAGACTTGTTTGATTCCGGATGAATTATATTTCAGACATGCATGCATCCCCTGCTGGACAAAGTCCTTTGAAAAAAAAAATCATGAATTAACTGAAATACATGAAATACAGTGGTGCTACTCCCTAAACAACTAAGTTTTGAACATCTTTCAAACAGGTTGATGTCCTGAAGAAAATAAAGAAAGTGATGGAGGAAAAGCAGCAAAGAGAGAAGGCTGATTTTGAAGTCAAAGAACAGACAGGGCTCCGATCAGATTGAGAGTCAGATTGAAGCCATCCTCAAAGCCAGAAACACATTTCCAAGTTCCTAATGCTAGCTTGTTTTAATTGTCACCAACTAGTTCTTGAAAACAACCTCTTTTTTATTTTTTTAATTTTATATTTATTTATTTATTATAGATCTGAAAGCCTGGAGTTGTGTAACTGGAAAAGAATGAAAAAGGGAAGAGCGGGGAGTTTCAGCTGCCTTACCAACTCTTATAAAGAGAAATTTTCAGTTTCTCCGAAATAAAGTAGATGAATTTCAAGCATTTGTGCACTATCAGGCCAATTACAAAGATGTGTGCATTATTGCATTTAAAGAAACTTGGCTGAATGAAAACAATTTGGATGACTACTTGAAGGTTGATGAATTTAGTTCACAAATTTGTCTGAGTATTGTCTTGGCCATCATCAGTAGAGTCACATGGCAGAGGCATCTGCCCTTTAGATGCATAAATAATGGTGTAAATGGTTTGCTGGAAATTAAACATATAAAAAGTCTGGACCAAGGAGTCTCCTGAGTGCAGTGCCTACATGGCTGTGCTGAATGTACTGACTGGACTGTGTTTAAAGAATTCTTGCTGACATTGATGGAAACTGTAAGCAGTTACATGAAAGTTTACAAGGATAACATAATCCCAGTCAAAACAATAAAAATATATCCTAATAAAAAGCCACAGATTACTAGAGATTTAAAAGAACTGATAACCAGAAAAGTCAGGGCATTTCAACAAGGGATATTAACTGAAAAGAAAAAATTACAGAACAAGGAGAAATGTGAAATAAAGTAGGCAAAGGTGAAGAATAAAGACAGTACTGAGAAACAACTTTGGACTGATAATCTGGGTTCTTTGTGGAAAGGCATTAAGATGATGGCTGGTATTCATACTAAATGAAATAATCATGTTGAAATGGCAGGAGTTAAAACCGAACATTGTTTGGTTCAAAAATTCAATGATCTGCCTACTAATATATGAGATGCCCCTTCAGTCTCAGCTTTTAAAGTCAGGCTGAAGACTCACTACTTTACTCTAGCATACCCTGACTAGAGGTGCTGATTAGCTGTGCATACTGCATTTCTGTTTGTTAGTCTTTTGTACAGAAATATAAGTATCACAATATTCATAAATTGTTACTAACCCTCCTCTATTCTTTTTCTCTTCTCGATATCTGGATGTGGCACTTGGTGCCACTGATCTACATACCAGGCTGCTCTCCTGCATATGGAAAAGTCAGGTGTGTTGGAATAATCGGATGGAAAGATTCTCTCATCAGATTGAATGGCCAGCACAGAATCCACTATAGAAAACACAGGAGTGGAAAGGTGCCAGGTCGTGGGAAAATTAAATTTTACCTAATCTCCATAAGAATTAGTTACAATAATGAAGAGACATTTGGAGCTGCTAGGAAGAGTTATATCAGGAAAATCTAGGACTTCACTAGCTCCTTTCTGAATCCAAAAATGGCAACTGGACTTCCCCAGAAACATTTCCATGCAGGGGATTAAAGGGCCATCCTGGCCATATCCCAGGTAAGATCAGAGTTGGAAGGATATTGTACAAGAATTCAGTTAGCAGGAGGAGTCCAAAAAAGTATGAAAGGTGGAAGGAGTAATATTGTTGCACCTTCACTTTCAAAGCACTGAATCCTTCTGTGTTATAGCAAACCTTTTCTTTTCTTTTCTTACTATTTTTGGTCTAAAGGGAATTGTTTGGGTGTGGGAGTCTGTGACAGAGTTCCTTTCTGGCAGTACAAAATAATATCACTATAATAGCATGGACACCACATAAATAGGGCATGTAAGGATTTAGGGTACCACAGAAGGGCTGTCAGTGGGGGCAAAAACATACCGGTAGATGTAAAAAAGCAGAGCAAACCATGTGAATTAGCTGAGCTCTGGATACATAGGGTTTATTACGACTTTGCATCATTAATTTGATATTCGGTTAGCATTTAGGATTTGATGATTAATTTAATCATTATGTTCCTACCCTCACCTATGGTCATGAGCTATGGGTAGTGACCGAAAGAACAAGATCGCGAATACAAGCAGCTGAAATGAGTTTCCTCCGCAGGGTGTCTGGACTCTCCCTTAAAGATAGGGTGAGAAGCTCAGTTATCCGGGAGGGGCTCAGAGTAGAGCCGCTGCTCCTCCGCATCGAGAGGAGTCAGATGAGGTGGCTCGGGCATCTGATCAGGATGCCTCTTAGATGCCTCCCTGGTGAGGTGTTCCGGGCATGTCCAACCGGGAGGAGGCCCCGGGGAAGACCCAGGACACGCTGGAGGGACTATGTCTCCCGGCTGGCCTGGGAACGCCTCGGGATTCTCCCGGAAGAGCTAGAAGAAGTGGCCGGGGAGAGGGAAGTCTGGGTATCTCTGCTCAAGCTGCTACCCCCGCGACCCGACCTTGGATAAGCGAAAGAGGATGGATGGATGGATGGATGATTAATTTAAATGTTCTGACTTTGGCACAAAATTCTGACCAAATCAGGTTCTCCCAGCACTTTCTCCTTCCGATTTGGTCAGCAATGATAGAAACTGTAATATGTACTGGTTAATGCTGCTTAACATAAAGGATGAATGAACTAATACAGTAATAATGTTCCGATTAATTGTTTTCCAGGCAATGTTTTATAATGATGGTAATGACAGGAAAATGTAAACTTTTTTTCATGAGCCTGGAAGTGAATAATATTTATAGAACTCCTACTGTATGTCTGGCAATTGCAGTAATTTAAAAATCATTTATTGTAGTGTTTCCAAGAATATGTGAATTACCAGTGTGCAGCGGTCAACTAGCAATCAGATGCTCATTTGACCACTGAGAAGATTAAAGACAGACCCCAACAGGAGTAGCTGCAGATTAGATAACCTTAATCCTGATCTCTTTCCATTGTTCACTACAACAACACTCAGACCTAAGAATTGTACCCATGGTTATTACTGTAATATGTGATCTGAACTTCATAGGGTGCTAGTACAGTGCTATCTTAAGAACACTACAACCAACCCTTTGTGATTTCTTTTTTATTGCTGTCACTGACATTCTGTGTATTGTCATGTGCTCGTGGTCACTGTTGTTGTTATCATGTGACACTCAGCATACACTGCATGTGATATAATCAACCTGACAGTATTTAAGATGGAAAAACACTATCAACAATATCCAAGATTTTGAATTTCATACTAAAAGCCTTCACAATTAGTATAAAAATATACCCAGGAAGTTAGGGGTTTGCATGTTTTCTTTACTTTGATTTTTGTTATCTGTTTTGGACTTGGGTGAGTCTGAATTTTCTGATCCTGGCTTTTGCCTAATGCCTATTTTACTAGCGTTTTGTTCTATCTAATCTCTTGGTCATGCACTTAGGATGTGCCTACTTTCAACTCTGAAAGTACAACAATAAACTAATACAAAATCTTCTTATATAATACGCTACTGTGGCTGTTCGTTTGTCTGTCCAGGATTTTAAATCACCTGTAGCTCGCAAACCGTTTGACCGATTGACCTGAATTTTGGTACACATATACTACGTGATGTCTACTATCCGCTTTTGGGGTGATGATTTTTATTACTCTTTTTATTTTTATTTTATTTTATTTTAAATCAACTCTCGGCAAGGCACAACAGGGCGGTTGAAATGAGAAATTAAAAAGCACACTGAAAAAGTGAATATAAGGGAAAAAAGGAAAAAATTCACAGTCACACATAATAGTAGTATCATAACCAAAGGGAAAGCTTCATACCTGCTATCCTGATCAGTAGATAACATATATAAATGATGTTGCCCACAAGCTTTACATGGGCACAGTAATGACATCATCAAGGCTCTAGCTTGGCAACTCAAGGGCATCACAGGAGTTGTCCCTAAGCCACTCCTGTATTGTTATTGCTTTGTGCTTAGGTCACTGTCTTTTTGGAACATTCAACCCAGTCTGAGGTCCACAGCACTCTGGACCAGACTTTCAATAAGGTTATCACTGTGCTTTGCTTTATTCAGCTTCCCCTCAACCCTGTCTAGTCTTCCACTCCCTGCTACTGAAAAATAACTCCACAGCATGTGCTCTTGAGAACCTTCAATGCTGCTGGATTTTTTGTAGCCTTAGTCCAGATGTCTACCTTGACACTATTCTGTCTCTAAGTTCTGAAGGCAGTTCCTATGATCTGATGGCTTAGTTTTTACTCTGATACGCATTATCAACTGTGGGACCTTATATAGACAGATGTATGTGTTTACTAATCTTTCCCAATCAAATGAATTGACCACAGGTGGAGTTCATACAACAGTAGACAAATCTCAGTGATGATCACTGGAATGGAATATACCCGAGCCAAATATTAAGTCTTATAGTTAAGGGTCTAAATAATTGTGTCAGTGACATATTCCAGTTATTTTTATATTTTTAAAATACTTGTAAACATTTCTAAAATCGTGTTTTTACTTTGTCATTCTATTGAATGCTGCTTGATTTGGAGAAAACTTAATGTACATTATTTTAGAACAAGGCTTCAGTATTTTCTGAATTCACTGTAAATATGGCTATGTTGATGGCCTGTATCCACACCAGCCTGGTATATACCCTCTGCCCTAAAATCAAGAAATTTTACATTGACAACGTCATTGCCAACCTCTCCTAACACCCTCAACCGTTATTCTTTGGCTTGGATACACCTGCTCTAATAGAAATGTGGTGCAACACTGCATGTATAACTATCACTGCACAGCAAGGCTGAAATGAAAATCTTGTGCCACACAATGATTTATGAAGACAGCAAAAGCACATTTTTCATATACATAGTCTTGCAATTTGCATTACACCATGCTATGGATTTTCTGATATACTGTGTTGTTCTTTGTTTATTGGGAGTTAATTGCAGAGGTCAATAGGTATACAGAAAGGGGTTACCCATTCTCAACCAGGAGTTATCCACCAACATACTTACAGCTTCTTGACACACTGCCGAATTGGCCAGCAGATGAAGACAACGTGGATACTCCAGGTCTCTTTGCTGCAATATCTGTAAAAAATCCTTGGTGGTTGCAAATGAGCTGTAGGTTCCATGAGGTTGGGAGTATGAATTTGTATCATCTTCAACTTATAATTTACCTTAGATTATGTATAAGTATTGGGTTTGTGAAGTGGGGGTCAGGGAAATAGAACAATTTAAATGCTGGTATTTTACATGTTCAGACAATTGTCATGACATAGATTTATTGTGCTCTGTCTGGTGGCCACAGTGTGTCACTACAGCTGGCAGAAGAAGTAGCCAGTTTAGAATGCACTTCTCAGGAGCATATATATTATGAAAGATTTAACATTATGATTCAGTTACAATGGGTTCTGGACAATACTTGTAAATTAATCATCAGTATTTAGATGTAGTTTACAATGATCTCACCACCATCTTCTTTTCTGCTGGACACTTCACATAACATAACCAAACAAATGTTCTTTAAAGCCTCTACCCAATGATTACTAAGTAAAATTCCTTTATTAGTACATTTTCTTTTATTCATTTGTTTTCTGCCATGAGGTAATACCTCTTACAGTGAAATGGAGAATAATTTTAGGTTAATTTTATACAAATATATACATACTAGTAACCTATAATATTTAAGATTTTTTTTATAAATCCCATTCACAGGCTTACTGTCAAACTACAGTGTATCCATGCTTGAAAAATGAACCATCAAATTTACATACCGCATGACCTTGATTCATGTTCTGATTTATACTCGCAGCTACAATTATTTCAAGACCTATGCTTTTTATTCCAATTCACTTTATACTCACTTCTTTCAAAAAAACTAATATGATGGAACCTTTCCAAAAGAAAAACATTATGAGTACACCCTGATATATTTTTAGGGCCATTTTTGTGTCCTTGTATTTTTCTATAACTCTGTATTCTGTTTGGGGTCAATATAAATCAGTTTTGAAATGATCATGTGAACATAAGTTTAAGATAATAACACTACAGTCACATATCCATTACCCAAATCCACTTATTTTATTACCCATTTGAGAGGTGTGCGAGCCTATACTGCCAGCATTGAATGCAAGTCAGAAACCAACCTTGGATGTACTAGCAATCCATCAATCATTCATTTTAATCAAAAGCTATATCAACAGCATCAGAACGTTAGGAACCCTGGATGCAGTACCAGCCCATTAGGCATATGCACTCCCACTTCTACTATGCCTTATACACAGTTGGTTTAGACAACACGAATCAACCTCATATGCACAGTTTTGAAATGTGGGAGAAAACCATCGTACACCAAGAAAACCCATTCAAAAATTTGGAGAATGTTTGGACATCACATAGTGACTGCTTTAGAATTTGAGCTCATGTTTCTGGAGCTCTGAGACAGTTGCATTGGCCACTGCACTGCATATGCCACCCCCTAAAACAACAGTGTGTTCATATTGAATGTCTGACTTACCACACCAAATAACTGTATGCTGTGTCATTTCTATCAAATTGTAATCCAGAGAAAGCATGTAAAATAATTAGGACAATTATTCTTCATAACAGTCTCAGACTTGTCTAAGCCATTTCGAATTTATAGGGACCAGAGCCTATCATGACAGCATCAGGCAAGAAACAGCCTTGAACAGAAAGCCAATCCATTGCTGACCCATTTTAATTTTTCATGATATTTTATAGCAAGCATCTACAGATGTTATATAGAAAACCTTCTTGTTTTTGTACCTCATGTTAATTAAAGCACAGTGATCTCCTAGACAGATAGGTCCATTAAACATCTTACAAAGTACTGCTGTTCAGTATTTCATCACAGCTTAACAGCACTGTGATACCTGCTTCCTTCTGGCAATACAATTACATATGAGATTAGTTCATTATGTTCTCTGATACTCAGCCTGGTACTGACATGTGCCTGCAGCATCCACGTTTAATCACCTGTAATTACAACAATACCCAAAAGGCAACAAATAATACATACAGTATATTAAGAATGATTTCAAATAAGATGTTCTGAAAAAGACAATTAACCATTTACTAATGGAATAACAACTGAAGAGAAAGTATTAACTTACTCTTTGGTAGTCCTGTGCATTATTAAATGCAAACCCTAAATTATATTACACCTTTTTTAAAAGGACAATAGTTTATCTAAATTTCACAGATTTTTAGCTAGTAAATGATAAATAACGAAAAGCAAAATGATAACAAAAAAAATGATCTCTGTAATTTAAGATTTTGAATAAATCTTTAAGAATTTAAGAATTTTTAATAAATTTTTAATTTAATTTATTGTAATTTGTCCTATGGCTAGGACAGGTATCTTCAATCCATTGATGTTAGTTTTAATTGTACTGATTCACTTAAGTCTGATAAGAGTGTATTCTATGTGCAAAGCTCCTAAAAAGATAAATAAAAAATAAAACAATCTAATGAGATAATAGGTGTGAAATTACTAACACAATAATTTTTCAGTATAATCTTGGAATTACGTTATTATTGTATATTTGAGTTAACTATAGCCGAAATGCAGGATTCTGTTTGCTAGTCACAGACTTTCTTGGCTCATCTACACTTGGACATATAAACATTGTGATGTGTTTTAGTCTTAGTTAAAGGGAATCCCAAACGCTTCAAATCAGTTGGTGTATATCAAGCCACATATTATTTAAAATATCTCCATGAAGCCTTCTGCAGTATAAAATGTGTCTTAAGCATGATTACTGTCAGTTGAATCATATTCAATGAGGAATCCATAGGTGCAAATTATCTGTGGTTCTCTCTTATGCCTCTTTCTCATTGTGCTGATACATGTGAATGGTAATCAAGTGCTTCAGAACTGTTTTTTATAAATTCTGCTGAAATATTGCAAAGAAAAGTGTTAAGAAACACTTGCAAATGCTTTATGCCCTTGAACAACAGCATGAGTCACATTAATATGGTGTACCAGGAGTGCAGGGCTCCAGCACTATTAATGTAAAAGAAGCTTATGATCTGAGGTATAGTTGTGATTCAGCTCATTCCCTTAATTCCAGCTTTGCTCACAATTCAATCATGAGTGCAAAGTACAAACTCCAGAAAATTAATTATAGCCAACACTTAACACCACAAACCTACTCATTTCAGAGAGCAAGGTAAAGCAAAAAAAACATTATGAGAATTCTTTATGTGTATTAAAATATAAAAAATAACAAAACAGAGACTGGAAACCGACAGGTTATTTTAAAATGGCATATATTCTGAAAAAGCTTAGTACAATTCCTTAAAAACAAAAGTACATTTCATACATTTTTGAATAATACAAGACCCCATTTTCCCTTTGAGACGTACAAGGCAGGTTATGATTCTTCCAATTAGGCACTAACATTGTGGTATTGGAGATCACAATAGATTTATCATTGCATAAACTTTTGGAACAGCACAATTGATTCTATTAGGGGATCAGAAACACTTTTGTATCCATCTGAAAATCAAGGAAGCATTTTTTCCTAAAGATGATCTTAGTGTGGATATTCCCAAAACATATCACCTAACATGGCCAAAATCTGTTGATATTTTAAAAAGTTATGTCTCTGATAGATTTTATATTTGAAAGATGTCTGCAATGCACACATTTAAGCTGAATTACTTTATGCTTTACATGAACTGAAGAAACTTACACTGTATGTTATGAATAAATCAGTTCCATTCCTTGCCTAAGATGTTAATTGAAAGATCCTTTTCCCATCATTGCCTGAGATTATCTAGGGGTGTATAATATCTTCATCAAAATTAGATAAAAATTTTGAAGTAAAAATAATGATGAACTTGGAAGATGGTCAAGTTCCTTTTGACAAAGCTTCCAGCTTGTATATAAAAAACATAATCTTGTTGGAAATCTGTATTTGACTTGCAGCTGAATAAAAGATGCAATGTCAATATAGGGGGTCTATAAAAATCAAGACCCCAAATGACTTCCATGACTTAAATGCAGTTTAAATAAAAAAAAAAGTTAAAATATATTATTATCATGCACTTGAATAATGGAGAACAGCCTTTCTTTCTGAAAGTGTTTCCTGCATTGGTTTCATATATTAAGTAAGTGATGCACCATGGGATTCCATGTAAATTAGTAATGGCTGGAGCAGAAAGTAAAGATGAGTTTAATGAACATTTCCGTTTTAAGAGTAAGTCGAGTGTAGTTCTATTGCCTTCTGTTTCCCTCCGTAGTGTCAAAGTACAAATATTCACGAGCCAGTAATAAAACTGAAAATAAGATAATGCTATGCAACCCTTTGCTTTTTATCTTTCCATACATCTATCTATATGATTTTAATGAGTGGCCTTTTTGCATTGCAAATAAACAAACTGACAATTAAATGTAACCCACTTTAAACGGATTTATTATTAACATATATTATCTGAAACAGAAATAAAAGTTTTAAAAATATATTTATATTAACAATATTAATTCTTCCAGTTAATGGCAGTGGAAGCGAAGACCACCTTCTCATTAACACCTTGTTTGGTGGTTTTCAAATTATTTTACAAATAAAATTTGAAAAGATTTTTAAATTTCCTTCTCACTGTAAATCCATGTTCTGAGACAATCAACAAAACATTAGCTGCTGTGCAAGATATTAGAATGAAAATTCTACTTTTATGTGCATTCATTTTGAGCCCAGTGATCCTGTGACATTTTCCCATTACATTTAATATGATAGGCAATGATGACTTAGGGTCTGTGCCATAGAGTACATCATTAGCATTTAGTGATACATTTTTCAGAATCTTCACTTATAATGCCCTTGCAAAAAGCACTGGTGATAGTGCTCAGCTCTGTTGGGTGCCTTTTCTAACTTACACTTATCACAATTTATATTGTTTACAAAACAGAGGCTTCTAGGTTATAGTATTCTATCAAATCTACATTCCATTCTATCATAACATTTTTCTGAAACCAAAAATAACAAGTTCTCCAGTAGTTTTGATACTGTAGGCATATACTGTACTTAATAATTCTTGAAGATTAGACAAAATATGTCTATTTTTCACAGCTCCAGTTTAATATTGAAATACGTTATGACGCAATTTTTTATTGGTTTAGCTAAAACTTTCACCAGGATCTTAATGTCTTTATTCAGAAACTAAACTAGATGCCCTCACAAGAGTGTCTTTATTCTTCTTTTAAAAATAGTAATTGATGTCTGATTTAGAGTTTTTAATAGGGCATTAATTGGGCTAATTTAACTTAAACGTTTTATGGACTTCTGCTGGACCTGTGACTTTACAGGTTTGTAAGGAAATGATAGAATCCTCTCATTTCAATAAACCCCAGTGCTCTGCTCATCTCTTCTACATTTAGTGAATGGAAAAAAATTAGCATATAATTTTCCTTAATTTCTCTATAATTACTGTATATGGAGACTTATATATTTGTTAAATATAGTTATTTTTATGCTGACTGACTTTAGTTCCTACTTTATTCAAAATTATATGACCCCTCAAAAATGCTTTGACTGATTCAGATATCTCTTGGTATATAATGGTCTCTATAAAAATATTCATTTGTATAGAAATGAATGTATTGTCTTTGTCTCTGAGATATGGTCAGCTGTGCCAGTGAAGTGCAATGATGTAAAAAATTCATAAAAGAATAGTCAGTTTGTCCATAGCTATAATTTACTGGTTAAAAAAGGGAATACAGTCTTGAATAAAGGTACAGAAATCTCCTTGTGCCTAGCAGATTATGAAGCCTAATAAACTGTGACATTACTACAACCATTTTAAATAATACAATTGCAGCTGTTGACCTATCTAACTTTATTACAAAATGAAAATTTATTCTTAATTAAAGATATTTAGAATTAAGGTTAAAATGTGGTGCACATATTTTCTTAATAGCTGCAAAGGGAATTTCTTTGTGAATCAACATTCAGATTTCTTGGGTTTTCTTATTGCAGCTAGACTTGGCCAACTCAGTCTTTATCATACCAAAATTAATCCTTACATTTTAAATGAGTCTCCTGCAAAGCTAGTATATCAGACTGCGAAAACACTTTTTTTCTCTTGATTTCATTATTCAAGGCCATTAATATTCCAAATTACAAATATCAGTAAATGATGAATATTTTTCGGTTTTTGTGTTTTACAATTCACCTTTCAGGAAAGGAAAAGAAAACATAAATTGTTCTTGACAAATTTTAGCAAAGATCAATCAGAACTTGGCAAGCCAGATTCTAAAAATTCTAGAAGTTTGCCTTGGAGACAGTATTTATATTTTTTATCAAATTAAGATAATAGATTTCTTTCCCTTTGGTTCATGAGAAGTGGGTGAGGATTCTTTCAATTAAGCAAGGTGAGTTTTTGTGTGTGCAATATAGTGTAAAATTCCAGAATAGTTTTATTCTTACTGATGTATATCCTGAGAATTCAACTCAAAAAGTCTCATATCTTGAACAAAATGATGTAATTAAAGTACTGTCTTTGAAGGAGAGGTTGTCTGAAGCCTCCATGCCTGACAAAGGACAAGACTAATCCGTTTAATAGGGATGCTCTGGTCAGGTTTTGTTAGGGCCTATAATAATGTTCGATATTATACTACTAGAATTGGACAATTCTAATACTGATTCCAGTTTTTTTTCTTTATCTTTTTCATTATTTTTAACACTAAGCTCCTTCATTACCAGCTTTGTAGAAGCCTTACGTTTTATATTAAAGTTGTAATCTTGGTATTTTTACAATTAAAATGTTGAGTACAGGTTTTGCCTGTTCATTTTTTATTAACAAAATGAAATTCAATAATCTTGTTGTTCGATGACCATAAAAAAAAAAACGAACTTCCCTTAAAATATGTATTTCTTAAACAATAAAATATGTACACAAAATAATGAGGTACAGTTGCCATGACTCAACTACCAGATAATTTTACCTGGATGACTGAGAATCTTCACAGATGTACACAAAATATTTCTTCATAATACATATAGCATAAATGAAAATTAAATGCTTGTCATAAGTACAACCGCTATTCTAAAAAATGTTTATAAGATGTTTGTTAAGAAGATACATACAAAGGATGACTTCTCAGACTCCTTTTTTCTCAACTGATTACTCCACTATCTTTATTGTAAAATAAAAAATTCCAGTCTTCTCTCTCTTGTAAAGTCTACCCACCTGCTCTCTATTTACAGAAAATTCCAGCTACAACAACAAGCGCACCTCCTTAGGTACTATAATACTTTGAGTAAAGGAGCACTACAACTAAATTAGCCTCAAGCCTAAAAAGCAGATACTGAAAAGATAGTTTTTTGAGATTTTATCAACGATCAAGTAATTTGGAGTGAAAAATTTAGATCCCCTGCTGATAGACCAGAGCAATGCTATCCTTTAGTGTTTTCTAGTTTCTGTTTCTGGTTAACATTTCCAATCTCTATAAATATAAAGATCAATAGAATTGAACATCATTGAGGAATAGATTTTGAGGACAAAGTGTTAAACGCTAGAAATGAAAGATAAGTAAATATGTTGTCAGGACTAGACCAAGCAAATTAGGGTTTTTCCTTTAAAGATAAATTTTCCTTCTCATACACGCCTCAGCCTTAAATATGATTGCCATCAAAATGTTAGAAACAACGTTGTACATGGCCATATGCACAGCGGAATGCACATCATAGTGGACAACATCACAAAATAGTGACAATCATTACATAACCAATGAGAATGATACACAAAAATAAAATAGCATGTATTTATTTAATATGACTATCATTCAGATATTTAGACTAATTGCAGATATTTTTTAATGAACATGTGCTTATCTTACATAACACTATGTGCACTCCCTGTTGTACATTTGCACCAATTATTTTTCCTTTCTGTAACCATGTACCTCTTATAGGAGCTGGAGGGTAGCTTGGCAGACCCAACTTTTTTACCCTCTTTCCCATTTCATCTGCTGCTTACCACTCGTTATGATCTTGGGCATTTCGAAAGTGCAGAATCAACTTTTACATGTAGTTTTTGATTTTATTCCTATTTTAAAGTAATAGATATACCACCTTATTCATTTTTCACATTATTTTGTATTTTGAATTTACTAGCATGTACTATTTCATGTATTTTTTAAAGGCTGCAGCAATGCTGTTTATAGCAGTAGGGACCTGTTGCTACCAAACTGAGTCTATATGTTGCAATAGCGGGCTGCCACTGTTTAAGATGGTGTCTCGATATCTTTAGTGTCTAAGTTTCTTGCCTGCGTAACAAACCTTTGCGTGTTAGTCGGCAAAATCTTCATATGGCTTTAGCACCTTGTTTGCATTTCAAATGTTACTATATTTCTGCTTAAAAATTTAGCTTTGGTGTTTGCTTGCTTTTTAACTTTGTGTTCCCTTTCATTTCCTGGTCCTTCAGACAAAGTGTTTACTCTGCCCTTATTTGTTACTGTGGCAGGCACCAATGGCACTGACACTGAACGACAAAATGATGTGAAATTTAATAAACTCAATTTACTTTTTCTTTCATTTACTAAACTCCCATTATTGCCTAAACATTATGAAATATCGAAATGTTAATTGATTCCTCAGTATAGCTTAGTTTTACAGAAATTGGACAAATGAGGCATTTATTGAAATTATATTAGCTTTTGTACTCAAATTCAAGGCTGATGTTTGTTTTCATAAAATCAAAAAAGTATTAAAATCATTTCACAAGATGCAGCTAATCTATCTGTTGTTTCGACATCTGCACGTAACATGAATACATTCTTAGACTGAATTAATTAAGTCATTTAAACAATACAACAGTAATAATAGTAGTTGGAGTTTAAGTAGTGGTAATAACAGTATTGTCATATGTTTAGAGTACAGTGAAATTCTTACTTACACGTCTGATAAAAAAAATATTAAATGCAACTGTCACAACAACATATAAACAATTTTCCATTTTCCAGAATTATATAAATTTAATATGTTTATATATACAAGGACTGATCATAAACATTTGTTCTCCCATGCACTAAAATATATTAATTATAGGTTTCAATCACAGGTTTGAGCATATCATAATGTATGTGGTTTTCGTATCTAGATTGTTGTAATCAGTGCATCTAATAATAAATGCTATATCTTCATTATACCTTACAAAGACTTAAACTGGTCACTGTAAAGTTAAAACATTATTTTTTTACTTGGTTATTACAGTATGTTAAATGTATGTAGATTTTTCTTTACATTGCCAAAATAAGTGTTATTTTTGTCTTTGTCTCTTGGTTTGATTCACATCTGCAGGGATCTGTGCTTGAGATGTGTGCCTTTAAACAAATTTCTCAACTTCACTTTGCATTTTTATTCACGCAATGTATTTGACTGATAAATAAAAGCAAATTAGTATAACTACACTACATGCACCCATCTTTAAAAAAAAGTCAGCATTCAGTGTATCTTGGTGGATTTTGTGGACTCACATTATGGAAATACTTTGGTTTCTTTTAGAATAACAATCTAAAAAAAGTATTTAAATAAAAAAGTCGTATGTGCCTGTGTTTCTTTTACTACTTGTAAGACAATTTTCTTGGGAAAATATCATGCTTGATTGCTTTGTATTAGTAATGTAACAAAACATAATATTCTCAAACCCACTCAATACAATTCAGTGTTGCAGCGGGTGAGTGCCCAATGCAGCGCTATCAAGTGCAAAGCAGAATCTAGCGATGGACAAGTGCCAGTCTATTATACCATCTACTAATGTTCACATCTACAATGGCTCATACAGGGCCTATTAAGAGTATCCAGGTAAGCTAACCTGTATTTGGAAAGATGCAGAAAAACTGGAGTAGAGGAAAGCCCACAATGATACACGGAAAATGTACAAATTTGGCACAGGCAGTGAGCAGACCAGGATTTGAACCCAGAGCAGTTAAAAAATATCCCTAATTTTTACCTTTCTATATTTATTTTTATTGTAACTGTTATAGACTTTCAAAAACAATTTTTAAATGTGCCATACATGATTAGATAGATAGATAGATAGATACTTTATTAATCCCAATGGGAAATTCACATTCTTCAGCAGCAGCATACTGATACAATAAATAATATTAAATTAAAGAATGATAATAATACAGGTGAAAAAAACAGACAATAACTATGTATAATGTTAAATATTAACGTTTACCCCCCCTGGTGGAATTAAAGAGTCGCATAGTTTGGGGGAGGAACGATCTCCTCAATCTGTCTGTGGAGCAGGACAGTGACAGCAGTCTGTCGCTGAAGCTGCTCTTCTGTCTGGAGATGACATTATTTAGTGGATGCAGTGGATTCTCCATAATTGATAGGAGCCTGCTGAGCGCCCTTCGCTCTGCCACAGATGTTAAACTGTCCAGCTCCATGCCAACAATAGAGCCTGCCTTCCTCACCAGTTTGTCCAGGCGTGAGGCGTCTTTTCTCTTAATGCTGCCTCCCCAGCACACCACTGCGTAGAAGAGGGTGCTCGCCACAACTGTTTGATAGAACATCTGCAGCATCTTATTGCAGATGTTGAAGGAAGCCAGCCTTCTAAGGAAGTATAACCGGCTTTGTCCTTTCTTGCACAGCGCATCAGTATTGGCAGTCCAGTCTAATTTATCATCCAGCTGCACTCCCAGATATTTATAGGTCTGCACCATCTGCACACAGTCACCTTTGATGATCACTGGGTCTATGAGGGGTCTGGGCCTCCTAAAATCCACCACCAGCTCCTTGGTTTTGCTGGTGTTCAGGTGTAGGTGGTTTGAGTCGGACCATTTAACAAAGTCATTGATTAGGTCCCTATACTCCTCCTCCAGCCCATTCCTGATACAGCCCACGATAGCAGTGTCATCAGCGAACTTTTGCACATGGCAGGACTCCGAGTTGTATTGGAAGTCCGATGTATATAGGCGGAACAGGACCGGAGAAAGTACAGTCCCTTGTGGCGCTCCTGTGTTGCTGACCACAATGTCAGACGTGCAGTTCCCAAGACGCACATACTGAGGTCTGTCTTTAAGATAGTCCACGATCCATGCCACTAGGTATGAATCTAATCCCAACTCTGTCAGCTTGTCCCTAAGGAGCAGAGGTTGGATTGTGTTGAAGGCGCTAGAGAAGTTTAGAAACATAATTCTTACAGCACCACTGCCTCTGTCCAAGTGAGAGAGGGATCGGTGTAGCATATAGATGATGGCATCTTCCGCTCCCACCTTCTCCTGATATGCAAACTGCAGAGGGTCAAGGGCGTGTTGAACCTGTGGCCTAAGGTGGTGAAGCAGCAGCCTCTCCATGGTCTTCATCACATGTGATGTCAGAGCAACAGGCCGAAAGTCATTCAGCTCACTAGGACGTGATACCTTTGGGACTGGGGTGATACAAGATGTTTTCCAAAGCCTCGGGACTCTCCCCTGTTCCAGGCTCAGGTTGAAGATGCGCTGTAGAGGACCCCCCAGCTCCGATGCACAGACCTTCAGCAGTCGTGGCGATACTCCATCTGGACCCACTGCTTTGCTGGCACGAAGTCTCCTCAGCTCTCTGCTCACTTGCGCTGTTGTAATTGTGGGTGGGGATGTCTTTCCTATGCTGGTATCAGCAGAAGGATGTGTGAAGGGTGCAGTACTCCGAGGTGAGAGTGAGAGTGGGTTAGGGTGGTCAAACCTGTTAAAAAAGTTGTTCATTTGGTTTGCTCTCTTCACGTCTCTCTCAATGGTGGTACCCCCGCTTCGAGCTGCAGCCAGTGATGATCTTCATCCCATCCCACACTTCCTTCATGCTGTTATTCTGCAACTTCTGCTCCAGCTTTCTCCTGTACTGCTCCTTCGCCGCCCTGAGTTGGACTCGGAGTTCCTTCTGCACGCGCTTGAGCTCATGCTGATCACCGTCTTTAAAAGCCCTTTTCTTCTGATTCAAAAGGCCCTTGATGTCACTTGTAATCCATGGCTTGTTGTTAGCATAGCAGCGTACTGTTCTTACTGGAACTACAATGTCCATACAGAAGTTGATGTAGTCAGTAGTGCAGTCAACAACTTCCTCAATGTTCTCATTATGAGATCCCTGCAGGATATCCCAGTCTGTAGTTCCAAAAAGTTCTCTCAGAGTATTCTCAGCCTCCGGAGTCCACTTCCTGAATGATCGTGTGGTTACAGGTAGGACTCTAACTTTTGGTTTATAGTGAGGCTGAAGCAGAACCAGGTTATGATCTGCTTTCCCAAGCGCAGGCAGCGGGGTGGCGCTGTATGCATCTTTAACGTTTGCATAAAGTAAATCAATAGTCTTATTTCCCCGGGTGTTACAGTGCACATACTGGGAGAATGCAGGTAATGTTTTGTCCAGCGTCACATGGTTAAAGTCTCCAGCGATTAGCACAAGCGCCTCAGGGTGCTGCGTTTGTAACTTAGCAACAGCGGAATGGATGATGTCACTCGCTGACTCATCGTCTGCCCGAGGAGGAATGTATACAATAACAACAATGACGTGTCCAAACTCTCTGGGCAAATAGTAGGGATGTAAACTTACGGCCAACAGTTCGATGTCCCTGCAGCAAGTGGAGATTTTGACGTTAACATGTCCAGAGTGACACCACCGTGTATTAACATAGAGAGCGAGTCCTCCTCCTTTGTGCTTCCCACAGGTACTTGCATCTCTGTCCGCTCTAACTGTGCTAAACCCGGGTAGCTCCACGTTGGCATCTGGGATGGTGTTATTTAGCCAGGTTTCGCAAAAACACAACAAACTGCATTCTCTGTAGGTCCTTACATTTTTCACCAGCGCAGCCAGTTCGTCGATCTTATTTGAGATTACACAAATATTTCATGATTGTTGCACAATAAAAATTGTAATTTATCCAAAGACCCCAACAGCTTTAAAACCTACAAAAATATTCATTAAATGTATAATATATATTTGAATTTTTGCTATGAATACCCACTACAGTTTTCTGAACCTCCTCATTTTGAACACTCTTTCATTATTTAAAAGCTTTACATTTTCTTCTTCTTATTATTTTAACTACTATAATAGTTACTGTAAAGCCAATATACAGTATATGCAGTATGTCAATTTAATACAGTACTACATAACCTAAACAAAATGTAGCAAGTTTGTGCAACATTATCCTACATCCACAAAAAAAATGATTGTGTATTATCTTGAAGGCTTTTGTAGCTTGCAGCTGAATTTTTTTTTTTTAAACAGTATAAACCTAAAGGGAAAAAATGTAAAATAAGGACAAAGTAAACAAATGGTACAATTGAAAATAAACACTGATGCCTCTTGGGTCAATCTTCTAGAACAGTGTTTCTTAAACTATGGGTCGAAGGTGTGATTTTTGGTGGTGTGATGTCTGAAACTGGGTCACGCTGAGGCATGAATTACAATGGTACTGAATGAGAAAGGGTCGTGAACAGTTTGCAGAAAGCTGCTTGCATGCTGAAAACTAACCCCCAGGACTTTTCAAAGGGGAAGGACAATTATCAGCGGCGTTTCCACAAGGTATTCCCCGACTCCTTCCCCAGATGACGATTGGTGGCGTTTCTCCAAGGGAGACCATGACAATGATCAGATCTCCTTGGTGGATGCAGGACAATGATTAGTGGCTATTCCACTGCAATTATTGGTTGCAAAGACATGCAACAGGCAAAACTGGGTTGTGAGTAAAAAACGTAAGAACCACTACAACCACCCTCTGAGAATCGCCGTCAATTGTCATCAATTCCCCCTTGGAGAATTACTGTCAATCGTCCACCTAGGGGTTTGTTTCCCCCTTACAAGTGGTCATCCATTGCAAGGCTTTCATTTCATAACCCTTTTAAATTCTGTACAATTGTAATTCATGACTCAGCACGACCCAATTTCAGACATCATAACACCTAAAATGGATTGCAACCTATAGTTTAAGAAAACACTGGTCTAGATGTCTCAAGCTCTGTCACGTATTGTGGATAACCTACTTGCCCACCATGAGTAAGCACTCTTTGTTTTCACTTCCATTTCACAACTCTTTGTTTCTTTTAGTTTCTCTCTTTCTCTCTCTGCTGCTCTTCTCTGACCTTTTTTCCTTCTGTTTGCTTAAACTTGCCTTCAGTTATGCCGTCTGCTGTCTGTTTCACCCAAACATTTTTGGAAAATTTTGGTAAAGTGATTATAATCCTCAGATGACCAATGTTTGTCATGAAATTAATACACTAACTGAAAAAATCTGAACCGCTGTAACAAATGCACCTGTGAGATGACGATTTCCTAGAATGCTTCCAGAAGCAAAAAGGCCAACCTGTAATATTGTAAACTGTGTAATAGTTATTGTGCCTGATGGAAAAACAGGCTTGATCTAAAATGGATAGAGAAGGGAAGATAAAGGTCTGTAGCAAGGAGTAGTCAAAACAGGCTAAGGTTTGTTAATGATGGAACAAGTACCAGGGCCAAAACAAAATGCAAAAAACTTGCTCAAAAAGTCATTAGCAGGGCATAAAAAACTTAAAAGGCAATATAAACATGAGTAAAATCACAAGTAGAAAATTATACTAAAGTTAGGATACAGGTTAAAGTGAGCCACCATGTTTTATTACCATGATTCACTGATGTTTTGAGTTATGTAACATGCATCACATGATTGGTGGAAACTGCAGAAACAGTTCATAACAAGGCAGCCCCTGTCCTAACAAAGTACAAATAGAGTAGCCTCCATGATAATAAATAATAACAATATGAATATTATTCCAATTATTAGATACCAGTATTATTAATTATTATTATATTAACTCCTGGTTAAACTAGTTCTGTGCAAATCGACATGTCAGTAAAATTTTATCATTTGAGGAATTTGGATGAGACTAAAATTACAGAGGTCTTCAGATAATAATTACTTTACACAGTGCCTGAAGTGGAAAAAATACAAGATCCATAGGATATGTAGTGAGCAGGGTCCCCCTTGGAGGTGTCAACAGTCATATTGTTATAAATAAGAGTTGCTAATATGATCTGAACTGACTGTATGAACTGTTACGCATACATTAACTACCAGTCCTCATAAAGTAAGAATAGGAAAATGCTGGGAGAGTATTGGTGCCCATTGGTCCATTGTAAGAACTGACTTTAATGCACCTTCTGGGGTAAAACTAATCATGTTGAATAGGGAGTAAAAATTACACAGGTCCCCAGAAAAATGACTTTACCCCACCTTCTGGTATAAAGCTAATTCTAAATAGGGCTTACTGTGTGTTACATGATTAACACAATGGGAACTCTGTGAAGGGTCTGGCTGTGGTTCGTAGCACTACATGACAGTGCTTCTCCATGAAATGGCTACTCAATAGTTGTAATTACTACTGAGTAAGACAATCCTGCAAAAGCCCTTATCTTAACCATAGTGTAAGAATGACTTCTGAGAACGGAGTGCAAGATACACCTTGAAATGAGCATATTGAGAAAGTTATGAATAACTCAGTGAGTGTGTAAAATTGCTGATGTGTAATGCAAAGGCCTAGATTCTATTGGAGACTCAATTTGAGCATGTAATAAGTGAGCTTACCCCTTTAAGTATACTGTCCAGAATGCTGTGTAATGTGAAACAGAAAGACAAACAAGAAAAAATATCTGCTATTGAATCAATGTGAGTACTAAACAAGCATTAACAGCATTTAATCTGATAAAGAGACTGTGGAACAGCAAATTATTAATAATTCCCAAGCATCTCTCCAACAAACACCCCACCCCACTACACAGACAATGGTATCGTATATCTGCAAAGTTCGGAAATGATGAATTGATAATGTAGACATTTAACACATCACACAGTAATAGTGTTTCTCCTCGGGTTATACATTTTGTTATACTACAAATACATTCATCAGCCGCAACACTAAAACTACAGACAGGTGAAGTGAATAACATTGATTTTCTCATTACAATGAAACCTGTCAAAGGATGAGATATATTAGGCAGCAAGTGAACAGTTTCTTGTTGAAGATGATGTGTTGGAAGCAGGAAAAAGTAGAAAGCATTTTTACAGCCAGTATTTGGCACTGTGCTCTGTTATTACAGCCCTGTTTTTCCACATGCTTTTGACTTGACACCAATTAAACCAGGAGTCTTCCTTGGATGGGATGACAGTCAGATTCCCACATTTATACCAGGATGAATTAGAGCTACCAACTTACTTAAAACAAGAGTTCTCAGAGGAATCCTATGCAAATATAAGAGGAATTTTCTAATTCTACATATAGGGCATCTAACTTTCAGGTGAACCACACTGGTCCAAGCAACCGTTTAGATCTGTATGTAAAATCACAGTGATCTAGCATAGTTAGTTTTCATTATCTGGACAGACAGGGTGCTAGGTAGAAATTATATTGTAAACTAACATAGGTCATCTAAATAGGTGGTCAAAACAAAACTCAAGATCGATGAAGGGTACTAAATCAAAATTGTGAAATTCATAATTTTATTTTCTCCAGAAGACTTTTTAGTGTGGTGCTGGTCCTAAAATAAGATGGCCATCATGAGATTACATGCTGACACATGCCTGGCAAAGTCAGCCTCATCTCTAGTGACCACTGAAACAGCAGTGAAGCAGTGTTCAATGAACAACACTCAATGAGTAAATATAAGCCAAAGACCTGTGAAAATTTCATTTTAAGGATTACCTCTACACTTATTTTCAGAAAGCACATTTTTAAAGGCTTAAGCAAAACTAGAAGCATAGATAAGCATTTGATGCACAAAACTAAAAATGAACCCTGTGATTATCGCAACACAGAGGCTAAGCAATGTGTTGTTTCCTTGAGGGTCTCTTTAAATGGAAGTTGAACAATGACCAGCTATTGTTTTGCCACAGAGCATGTGTGGAAATCAGAATACACATAACCTCTTGTATTTCCTCAGGATATTGTATATGCCTAATGATTTATTTTACATGATGCAGTGTAAACAATTAGTTTTGGTAATGTTGCCTTTCTATACATTTTAAGGATTTATGTATTTACTAATGTGTTTTAAATATCACTGGAATAGTGACAGTCTGTGCATCAGTGTTTTTAATTATACTTGCTCCGTTTATGTTCTGTTACTACACATTCCATATTTTTAATCCCTTTATCCCTTGCTCTTTTATAGTGATTTTGGTCTCATCATTATTTTGATCAAATCATCACACCTGACCTTGGAAAGAAACTTTAAAATGGATGTTTCATAACCAAACCCACTTGGTCGACACTGCTTCAATTTTTATCTGACTATTTACTGTGTGTCCCAAAAGTTTACTTTCTCTAGAATCGGTTTAAACTAGATTCATGTTTTTCTCTGTTCCACTGTCTGGACATAACTGACTATAGTCATTCGTTACCATTTATTCATGATATTGATATGCTGTAACATTAAGAACCAGATATGCATATTTAAATATCTATAGCTAGATAAACACAGTGTGTGTATATATATATATATATATATATATATATGTTGCATAGTTTACTGTCAAATAATGCAGAGTATGCGACACGTGTTTCGCCCTTATTTGGGCTCATCAGGCGTACACACTCTACTGCTCCCCTTGCGGGGATCGAACCTCGGACGTCAGCAACGAAGTCCCTTTACGATGTGCCACGCCGTGTAGTTCATTTATTTGACAACGTGTACGCCTGATGTGCCCAAATAAGGGCAAAACATGTGTCGCATACTCATTGCATTATTTGACAGTAAACTATGCAACATTCCATGATCTGTTTCTCACAACTGAAGAGGGCCCCGTGGTGGATGTTTGCCAAATGGCAGACCAACCACATGCGTTACCTGATAGGTAACCACCCATATAATCAGGTCGGGACTCAGACTACGAATGCAATGGATATATGTGTATATATATATATACTGTATATATGTATATATATGTATGTATATATATATATATATATATATATATATATATATATATATATATATATATATATATAGTATATATATTGTGGCAGGCCTTAACCTCCCGCAGGGATAAATGGGAGATGGAGTCCTCAACAGCCCGGTTGGGAGCTGGGGTGGCCACCAGGGGGTGCAGCATGGATTCCACAGCCTAGCTGGACAACTCTTTAGCCCCACCCAGAAGTGCAATTGGAACCAGGTGGTCAAGCACCTGGAACACTTCCGGGTGGGCTATAAAAAGGGCCAGCCACCACCACTCAGTGGCCAGAGTCAGGAGGAGAGGACGAAGCTTCAACGGAGGAGTGGTGGTGCCAGAAGGGTGTGTTTTGGTTGTGGTCAGTGCTTGTTTGGAACTGTGTATTGCCTGTGGGGTTCACGGGGAAGACATGCCCCACAGGTGAAGAAAAATAAATCTTTATTTGATTTTTATACGTGCCTCCGTGTGAGTCTGTTCCGGGTCGGGCGCAAGAAGGTGCTATTGTTTAAATATGTATATGCATATGTATGTATATATATATATATGTGAATATATACACTGTATATGTGTGTGTATATATATATATATATATATATATATATATATGTATGTATATGTATGTATGTATATATCTATTATTAAAAAAAACTTGGGTCAAGATGTGATTTTCTCGGAGACACTTTAATGTCCCGCGAGACAAGGCAGTGAGACAAAAGGACAGCTGCTGTACAGGCTTTTAAATGTTCGAAGCGCTGCGCAACATGCAGATCACACAGCCAAAAGGGCATCCCACTTTTCTGAGTCCCAGCACAAAGTAAAACAGGAAGTACCCATGTCATTCGATAGTGCCATCTTCAGAAGCATGTTTCTGGCACAAACAGGAACAGTTGCCCTATCCTCTGGGTCAGGAGGAGGGGAAATTGTTGCTTGTAGATGAGGATTAATTTGTGCAACACCCGATTCAGTATTTCTTGTCACATTTGAGTCTGAGATGGACAAAAGACAGTCAGGAGAGAACTGGGCCAGAGACTTATTTTGATGCTAGCAACAACTATATTCAGGCTTGATTTAGTATTGAAGCTTTTATTCAAACACATAGTATACTGGACAACCTCCTAGTTGTCTGTCTTGTTCCAGCTTTATTCTTGAGGTTAAAGAAACTTAAAGGCATCTTCCTCGTAAGTAGAAGCTGTTTGAAATTGTTTTATCCCAAGGGTGAACCAGGCCCAGTAAGGTAGCACAGTGCAATTAGTTACTATATATCTTGTGACAAGCACAAGACAAGCAGATGACAAAGTGGTCTTTTAGTCAGTGAAGGACCTTTCACAATCATCGGTACGGACAATGTGTTGCGGTTTTTTCTGCCCTTTGTCAGGTCAGTAAGAGGGGTGGCTCTGTGTGCAAAATTCAGAATGAACCTCTGGTAATAACCAGCAAGCCAGAGGAAAGCACAAACCTGCTTTTGTGTTTCCGGATTTGGATATGTAAGCATCTCTCCCACCTTGTCCAACTCAGGTCTAATCAAACCGTTCCCCAAAGAATAACCCAAATTATGCATTTCTGACATACTGAATTTAAACTTCTTAAGGTTAGCTGTCAACCAAGCCAGCCTCAAATTGACAAACACTGCTTGTAGGCGGTCAAGATGCAACCGGCAATCATTACTGAAAATGACTACATCATTGAGATGTGCTCCAGCATACACAGAATTGGGTCGCAGAATCTGATCCATCATGTGCTTAACACTAGAATTACCAGAGCCTACGAAAAAACTCGTAGATCCGTCCCACCTTAAATCTCTTCTTAAATCCATTCGCAGCTCTCCGCCAGCATCTTTTGTCTTCTAAATGTGCAGATAAAGACAAGCTACAAGCAGCCGGCATCCCCACACCGACTTAGAACATGCACGAACTTCTCCCAGCTCATGCCTTGATTGATTATCTGGGATTGAAGTGGAGTTTTAGAGTGGAAATAATAGATTGTTATTTGGAACACACACATTTCATGTGTGTTCCATTTCTACAGTAATCTGTGTAAACACATTTTTAAAACAGAAACGTTTTTCATATTCTAGTAGTAAATACAAAATGTAGACATACAGTAAACTATATAATGTATGAAGCCTGAAGTCCAAATATCAAAAAAACGCTTTCACAAAAGGTACAAATATAACAGAACAAGTGCGCTTTTATTCAAAAATATAACTGCAGGAAAAAAAGCCGCCTTAGCATGCGACATTGACACATATTTACTATGACTGCCGCCGTGGTGCAACAGTATCAGCTGCTGACTGGGAATCAAAAGGTCATGCGTTTGATCCTGCACGACTCCCTTTTGAGAAGTGAACTGCTCTTATTCTTATTATTTTAGAATAAAAACATACGTTTGATTTCAGTCTGTAACAGCCGGTGTAATTTATGATACTTGTAAAGGTTAGCTTTGTCTTTTTTTTTTTTTTATTCACTTTTCTTTTTTTTTTTTAATTTTATTTATTCATTTTATTGTAATCATTCCATACAAATAGATCAATTTATAACAAAAAAAAAATTGAAGACAAATCAAACCCCACCCCTGAGAAGGAGAGCTTAGCCAAAGGAGAATTGCTTAGGGCTTTTTAATAAGGCAACAATAAACAAAACAAAGGAAGAAATATATATAGGTAAATAAAAAATGGAGAAGGAAAATAAATGCGGTAATAGTTCTTTCTCTTATTCTAAAATAATATTGATTAGATCCTGCCAGGTTTTGAAAAAATTCTGTACAGATCCTCTAACTGAGAATTTGATTTTTTCCAATTTCAAATAATATAAAACATCGGTTTCCCACTGACTTAACAGAGGAGGGTTAGGATTCTTCCAATTTAACAAAATAAGTCTGCATGCCAAAAGTGTAGTGAATGCAATCACCGTTTGCTTGTCCTTCTCCACTTTAAGTCTGTCTGGAAGAACACCAAACACAGCTGTTAATGGGTTAGGAGGGATTGTGACCCCAAGGCTGTCTGAAAGGCACTTAAAAATTTTGGTTCAAAATGATGTAAGTTTGGTGCAGGCCCAAAACATGTGACCCAGTGAGGCTGGAGCTTGGTTGCAGCGTTCACAGGTTGGATCTTGTCCTGGAAACATTTTGGACAGTTTTAAGCGAGACAGATGAGCTCGATATATAATTTTTAGTTGAATAATTCTATGCTTTGCGCATATGGAGCGCGAGTGAATTCTCTGCTTTGCTACCTTCCATTCCTTTTCTGATATATTGATTAAGAGATCTTCTTCCCAATGTCCTCTTGGGTCTTTGAAAGGTAGGGACTCTAATAAGATTTTATATAATGCGGAAATGGTGTTTAATTCCTCGAAATTGAGCAGTATTTTTTCCAGCATGGTGGAGGGTACAAGGTGAGGAAAACCGGGCAGATTCTGTTTAACAAAATTTCTAATTTGAAGATAGTGAAAGAAATGTGTAGCTGGGAGGCTGAATTTGGAACGTAATTGTTCAAAAGATGCAAATATGTTGTCTATATATAGATCTCTGAGCATTTTAATCCCAAAACTTTTCCAGGTATTAAAAACTGGATATGTTTGCGAGGGTTGAAAGAGGTGGTTCTCTTGCGGTGGTGCCGCGGATAAAAGATTTTCCATCTTAAAATGCTTTCTAAGTTGGTTCCATATTCTGAGTGAGTAAAGCACAATTGGGTTATTAGTATATTTGCGATAACTTGCATTTACTGGAGCGCAGAGGAGGGAGTATAAAGAAGTACTACAGGATTTTACTTCTATTGCGAGCCAAGCCTGTGTATGTTCATTTTTTTGTGTCCAGGTTTTTATGGCTTGTATGTTTGCTGCCCAGTAATAAAACTGAAAATTAGGTAAAGCCATGCCACCTTCTGCCTGAGGTCTTTGTAGAGTCGCTCTTCGGATACGTGGGTGTTTTGAGTTCCAAATGAATGAGGTTAATATTGAATCTAATTGCTTAAAAAACTATTTATTGATATATATTGGAATGTTTTGAAATAAAAAAGAAGTTTAGGAAGGATATTCATCTTAACATTGTTAATTCTTCCGGCTAGAGTGAGATGAAGGGTTGATCATCTATGCAAGTCTTGCTTAATTCTTTCCATACAGACGGCAAAATTTTGTTGATAAAGAGCTTTATGTTTACTTGTGATATTTACCCCTGGTATTTAAACTGATCTGCTATGGTAAAAGGTAGGGTGTCCAATCTAATATTATATGCTTGTGAATTCACTGGAAAGAGTATACTTTTATTCAAATTAATTCTGAGACCGGATATCTTTTGAAATTCTGTTAGTGCTGTTAGAACTGCAGGCACAGTGTTTTCTGGGTCTGATATATATAAACCATATCATCTGCATATAGAGAAATTTTCTGTTCCAGTCCTTCTCTAATAATCCCCTTTATCTGATAAGAATTTCGACAGTGAACCGCCAGTGATTCAATGGCGATTGCAAACAGCAGTGGTGACAAGGGACATCCTTATCTGGTACCACGTTCTAGCTTAAAGTAGTCTGAGCAAATGTTGTTAATACAAACTGAAGCTTCTGGATTGGTATACAGTAGTTTGATCCATGCACAAATATTCGGACCAAACCCAAATTTCTCCAATGCAGTGAAAAGGTAGTTCCATTCAATCATATCAAATGCTTTTTCTGCGTCTAATGATAGTAATATCTCTGGGGTTTTTGATTTTGCTGGTGAATATATAACATTAAACAAGCGTTGGAGATTGGAAGATAGGTGTCAGCCTTTAATAAATCCAGTTTGATCCTGTGATATTACCGAGGGCAGCACTTTCTCCATCCTTCTAGCTAGAATTTTTGAGAGTATCTTAACATCATTATTCAGGATTGAAATTTGTCTCTATGATGCACATTGTAACAAGTCCTTATTTTGTTTAGGAAAGACAGTGATTAATGCTTGACGAAATGTTTGAGGTAGTATTTGGTTGTCTCTAGCTTCTGTAAATGTTGCCAATAAGAGGGGAGCTAGCTGAGTGGAGAATTTCTTATAAAATTCTATGGGGTAACCATCAGGGCCTGCTGATTTCCCGCTTTGAAGTGACTTTATAGCATCTAGTAACTCTGTTAGCGTCAGAGGTTTATCCAGTTCCTCAGCACTTAAAGCATCTATTTGTGGTGTCTGTAATGTATCCAGAAATGCATTACATTGTGTGTTGTCTTCTATGATCTCAGCAGAATATAAGGATTTATAATAATCTCTAAATGCGTGCATTATATTTTTATGGTCAATGATTTCTTCTCCATTCGTGTTGGTGATTACTGGTATTGCATTGCGAACTTCTTGTTTGTGTATTTGTTGAGCTAAAAGCTTATTAGCTTTTTCCCCGTGTTCATTGTAATGATGTCTTGACTTATAAATAAGTTGTTCAGTTTCTTTAGTTGTTAAGATGTTAAGTTCTGTATGCAGGGCCTGCCTTTTCCTGTAAAGAGCTTCACTTGGGTGCCTGGCTTGTTCTTCATCTATTCTAGTAATTTTGCTTCTTAGCTCTGACACTTTCTTGGTTTCTAATTTATTTCTGTGGGAAAGATATGAAATAATCTGTCCTCTTAAGAAGGCCTTTAGAGTTTCCCAGAGTGTTCCTGCAGAAACCTCTGTGGGCGAGTTTGTCTCTAGGAAGAAGTTGATTTGTTTGGATATAAATTCTGTGCAGTTCTCGTCTGCCAATAGAAGAGGGTTAAGATGCCATCTGCGAGGTGAGTGTGAGGGGCTTAATGATTTTAGCTCCAAGACTAGAGGGGCATGGTCGGAGATAACAATTGTGACGTATTTGAATGATTTAATCGTAGGCAGGAAATTATTATCTATAAAAAAATAATCAATTCTTGAGTAGCTATAATGCACTGGTGAGTAGAATGAATATGTTCTTGAGTTTGGGTTAAGAAACCTCCAGGGGTCTGATAAGTTGTGGTCATTTAAAAACTGTGCAATTGTCTTTGCAGTGTTAGATGTCGTCCCCCATGTCACAGGAGTCCTATCTAAGAGTGGATTTAAAACACAATTAAAGTTCCCAGCCATTATAATTTTATGAGTGTTCACATTGGGAATGGATGCAAATAGATTTTGCATGAATTCCTTATCATCGATATTCGGTGCATAAACATTTATCAAAATCATTTTACTATTAAATAAGTTGCCCATGACCATCACATATCTCCCTTCAGGGTCTGATACTACATCTGATGCTATAAATGGAACTGTTCTGTGTATGAGAATTCCCACCCCTCTAGTTTTCTTTATAAAGCTAGAATGGAACATTTGGCCAGTCCAGTCGTTTTGTAGTCTGAACTGATCCTTGCTTAGTAAGTGTGTCTCCTGTAAAAATACTATTTTAGTGTTTAAGCCTTGCATTTAAGTTGCATTGATATTTATAGTTATAAGGATTAGAAGAATAGATTAGATATAGCCTGCTCTCCTTCTCTCCCCCCTTTATCCCCCCCCCCCCCCCATTTTGCCTCCCCACTTGAGGCTTGATCCCATTTTGCGATGTCCCGGTCCTCTGACATACAAAGAGACAGAGCACGTCCAAAACAAAACAAACCCCACCCCGCAGCGGCATTAGAGAATTAAAACAAAGAGATATCTATTGCAGCTGAATTCTAAATATTATCTGCTGAAAATATAATCATTAACAGTCTTTAAGCTTAAAATAATCTTCAGCAATTTTAAGATATTAAGATAATAAAAGAAAGAACCCTGGGAATGATTTTAAAAAGTAGTCTAGGATAAACATAGTAAATCCTAATGTAATAGTAGAAATAGCAATAAACCAAGAGTATGATGTTAAACAGTCTACTTTAAGGTAGTAAAAAAAAAAAAAACCCAACCCTGCTTTAATTACTTCCACACTTCCACACTCACATCTTTAACTGTAATTAAGACATCTCCATATTACTAAACGAGAATGGTAAACCGGATGGACGCAGGGACATCTGGCCATGGGCCGTGGACGCAAAAGACGTACTGTGCAGGCGCCCCCACAAACCCCCCCCCCCCCAAGCAACGGAAACCGGATGGAAAGCAACGTAAAATAAGAAATGAGGCGCCGCGCCCATAGCACACAGAAAAAAGGAGTCAGACGCCGGTGCCGCACACAGCGCCGCACGAAGCCCATGACACACAAAACGGAACACACACAAAGAAGAGGATTGAGACCCACAACACACAAAGCCCCCCTCCAGTAACTGAAATAAGAAATGAGGTGACGCGCCCCTAGAACACCAAAAAGAAAGGAGTCAGACGCAAGCGCCACATAGCACACGAAACGGTACGCACACAAAAAGAGGATTCAGACCCACGACACACAAACACCCCCTCCACTAACAGAGATAAAAAAAAGTGAGGCAACGCGCCCCTAGCACACAAAAAAAAAGAAGTCAGACGCGAGCGCCACACAAACCCATTGGACACGAAACGGGACAGACTACGGACATAGCACACGAAACATACACAAAAAGGAGGATTCAGACCCACGACCACACTAACATAAATAAGAAATGAGACACAAAGCCCCATTACTGAACGAACCGTCCGTATTAAACATACGTCATCTGAACACGTTCAAATTGTGCAGCATAGATCGATCTCATTACACTGATGCACTACTAACCATTCAACCACAGAAAAGGCTCCATATTAAACATACAAAAACGGGCAAGGCTCAATACAAACAATGAACGCCGTAAACTGCAACGGGCTTCTCACACAGCACAGGCAAATCGATTACAGCTCCAGAATAGCACGTCCCAAATCCTGCACATACAACGACGCGCCTCTCAAATGGCACAAGCAAAAGATACACGTCAAGGACATCAACGACAGACACCTGCTAAACGATTGCGCCAGTTAGCTGACAACGCGTTCAATAATAAGTCCATTATTCATGAAAATTCATTGGGATTAATGAATGTCATTTGCAATCATTGTCATTCACTTAACTTCCCTGAAGAAACAAATGGCAATACAAGTAATGAATTTACACGTTGTTGTCAAAAGGGTCAAATTAGACTGCCTCCTTTACATTCATATCCTGCATATCTACAGAAGCTTCTAACTAACGAAGTAACTGAAAGTAAAAACTTTATGAACTGCATTAGATCCTACAATAGTTCATTTGCTTTTGCATCTACCGGAGTAAATATCAGGCCACCAAAAGGCAATGGCCCACACTGCTTTCGCGTATGTGGACAAATATTACATCGCATTGGAACAGTGCACCCTGAAACAAATCAAGAACGCAAATATGCACAAATCACGTCGGCACCTACAACGCGCTTCTGAAACCGCGGAAGAAAAAATGTCTCAGCTCCAAAAACACATGTCACTCCTTATTCAAAATACCGGTCCCAATCACAGAAACATCGGTATCCACTATGAAAATGAACAGTAACAATGCACGTGACATTCGTCTTGCCACACTATTAATTATAGATGAATGTACAATGGCATCCAGTCACTTACTCAACACCATTGATAAACTTCTACAAACGTTGATGAATAATAATATTCCCTTTGGAGGAAAGGTACTTTTATTAGGAGGAGATTTTAGACAGTGCTTAACCCCTTCACCGCCCTCTGCCGGATATATCCGGCACCGCTGTTTTAATGCTAACGCCATACTGCCGGAATTATCCGGCACATTTGCCTGTGGTTATATGAATGCCTGGCAAGTAGTATAACTGACGGTTTGGCGTAGGTATTATTACTACGTTGTATTTCGACAAGTCTGTGGTTGTTTTGGCCGGTCATGTGACGTGATTCGCATGTAACAGCTGTGAATATGGCGAAACGTAAACTGACTTCAAGTGAGGCTTTGCAGGCGATTTTGGACAGTTCTGATCATGATTGTAGCAGTTCTGAAGAAGATTTTAGTGACAGTGATGAGCAGCAACGTGCGCTGCATGATACTGTGAATGAAGACGCATCGGATGACGGCGCTGAGTGGGTGTATCCCCAGCATCTCAGCTGGGCTGCTGCCCGAGGTGAACTACCTTTTCTGCATTCGTTTGAGGGAACGTGTGGCTTTATTGTTGATGTAAACAATTACACTGCTGAGCAGTTTTATGAGCTGTTTGTGTCACCTGATTTGATTAGACATTTTGTTCATCAGACAAATCTGTATGCAGCACAGTTTATTGAGAAAAATCCCAATTTACCTCCACATTCCCGTGTTCGTGCTTGGTTTGACACTGATGAAAACGAAATGAAAAAATTCATTGGGATTTTGATGTTGATGGGAATAATCAGAAAACCAGATATTGAGATGTACTGGTCTACAGATCCTATGTATGCAACACATATTTTTGCAGCTGTCATGACACGTAACTGATTCTCTTTGCTGCTGAAATTCTTTCATTTGAATGACAACAGAAACGAGCCAGATAAGAAAGATCCAAACCGCGACCGCTTGTTCAAGCTACGTCCTTTGATTGATCATTTATTTGAAGCATTTCAGTTGCCCTACATGCCAGGACCGTCAGTTGCAGTTGATGAAAGTTTATTGTCGTGGAAGGGCCGCTTACAGTTTCGACAGTATCTACCATTGAAAAGGGCACGGTTTGGTATCAAGATGTTTTGCTTAGCTGAGAATTCAGGTTACATTTATAGATTTCGTGTATACACTGGCAACTTGCACAACATTTAGTGGTCAATACTGCTTGAATAAATGTAAAAAATGTAAAAAAAATGTAAAAAAGTAAAAAAACAAAAATTGTTCAGATTTCGCCTGGCTTGGGGAATATTTAGGGAGTTGGCGGTTAAAGGGTTAACTATTGCTCCACTTGCAATGCGCTCAGCTATTGCTCAGTCCACCTTAAAATACGCGGACAATTGGCATTGCGTTGATGAATAATAATATTCCCTTTGGAGGAAAGGTACTTTTATTAGGAGTAGATTTTAGACAGTGCTTAGCTATTGCTCCACATGCCATGCGCTCAGCTATTGTTCAGTCCACCTTAAAATACGCAACAACGTCATACATAAACAACAAGAGACCGAACTACAATACATATACAGGCGCGAGACCTGATTGGTGATAATACGAAGAAACAAACAGTCCGCATATTAACAGTGAGTGCGATCCTCCTTATTACTTATCCATATTCCTAACGATAAAGATCAAACAAGTCATCAATTCACGATCACGGGTACAAAACTAGACGGCTCGAGTAACGGGACCACAAACACGAACCCGCATCAAAAAAAAAAATTCACGTCGGCGCCTACAACGCACTTCTAAAACCGCGGAACAAAAAATGTTACGCGGACAATTGCCATTGCTTTCAAAAGATACACTTGGTACAAAACGTGCGATGTCCAGATCCCGAATATAACAATTGGTTATTACAACTAGGACATGGTACAATACAGATGGACTTCACCCAGATATTATTACAATTCCTCAACCCTTTATCTGCGACGACTTACTTACGGAGATATTTGGAACAGCGGTCTCATTAGACCAAATACCCCTTTTAACACAACGAACTATATTATGTCCAAAAAATATTACTGTTGATCACATTAATAACCAGGTCATTTCATTACTTCCTGGAGAGGCACACCTCTTTCTAAGCTCTGACAAAGTTGACTCTGATGACGACAATGACCATCTTAATTTCCCCTTAGAATATTTGAACACTATTAACCCAGCCGGATTACCACAACACAGTCTTAGCCTTAAAAACGGAACAATAATCATGCTATTAAGAAACCTTAACACTAAACAGGGTTTATGCAATGGTACACGTTTAGTCGTCTACCCCATGACACACAATGTTATTCAAGTAACAGTTCTTACAGGATCACATGCTAACAATACTGTTCTAATTCCTAGAATTGACCTTACAAGTTCTGACCTGGAATTACCTTTTACACTTAAACGGAAAAAATTCCCCATTAAACCTGCCTTTGCCATGACCATCAACAAATCACAAAGACAAACCATGGACAAGGTTGGCATCTACCTATCTGAGCCCGTTTTTGGACATGGACAACTTTATGTGGCCTTCTCACAAGTTCGACGTTCATCTGACGTTAAAGTTAAGGTCATAAATGCTCCATGCCAAGGAAAACTCATTCAAGGACAAGACACCATCTTTACTACTAATGTTGTTTACAAAGAAATTTTCCAATAAACCTTTACACTGTGCCAAACACTTTATTGTTTGCTTCCTATCTGCGTCATCTACACCTTCACACTATGCTATATCTCATTCATACATCACGCTCTTTGTAATTTCCCAACACCAGGGGTTGGCGAGCGAAGCGAGCAGGGGGCGGAGCCCCCTCGTAAAAATATAATGTCCAAGTAAAGAAAAGGATGTATAATTATAATACCAGTCTCTTTATAAGTGAATCCAACAACAGATGATAGGTCCTTCCCATGTCTTGACAGAATACAGCTCCTTATTAACTTTCAAAAAATTGTTGGAAACAGCTTCTTTAGTTCCTTTTCAGCTTCCTCCTTGCTTGGAAATACATAATATTGGTCTTGAACTTCCACTTTCACTTTGGCGGGATACAAGAGGCTGTATTTGATATCGGCTTTCTGTAGCAATTTTTTAATGTTAAAGTAGGCTGCGCGTTTTGCAGCTGTTAATGGTGAGAAGTCGGGGAAAATACGAATAAGATTATTTTCAAATATAATCTCTTGCTTGTGTCTGAGAAGTGCCATCACATCAAGCTTACATCGTAATCGCTCGAAGCGGACAATAAAAGACCTAGGTTTAAATGTGTTTGATCTGTATGTGCGATAAGCAGCTGCTATCTCAATGTCGAGTTTAAAATCATCTCCAATTATTTTAGAGAGTAATTCTACTGCAAATTTCACTAGGTTTGAGCTTTTTCGTTTCTCAGGTATACCCTCAATTCTTATATTGTTTCTTCTGCACCCATCTTCCAGGGCCGCAAGTCTGTCTCCGAGTTTTTTGCATTCGGAATTCGCAGCTGTAGTTTTTTCATCGGTGTTAGACGCCAATTGTTCCGCTGTTTCAACTCGAGCCGTGAATGCCTGCTTAACGTCATCCAGCTGATCTGAAACGTCATTAATCTGGTCGGCAAGCATTTTCAGTTTGAATCTATTTTCTTCGATGCATTCCTCTAATTTCTCCAACATGCCTTTAAAGTTCACGTCAAAACATTGAAATAGACGCGTTTCTTGGTCTTTGTTATCCTTCTTAAGCTCAATGTTAGACTTCTTAAGCTCATTCTTAAGCTCATTCTTGTTATCCTTCTTAAGCTCATTTATGGCCGTAGCCATGGCAGAGGCCAGTGTAGCGATCATCTCTTTCAGTTCAGTTTTCAGTTCGGACAGTTCGTTTCGGATTTCGTGCTCCACGAGTGGAAATGCAGCTCCTGTTACAGCAGGTGCTGCGGGCTCGCGATGAGTAGATGAGAGCACATCCTGCAGGGCCTTTTCTAGTCTCGAATGATCCTCAGAAATCTGTGATCCATCGCGACCTGTATCACTTGCACCTTCGCTCCCATTTTCACTCTCGACTGGAGACGATACAATGGAGCGGGGCCCCAGGAAATCTGCGCATTCGTCTGCCTGTTCCAGGTCAGTCTCCGAGAGCCCATACCTTGCACTCAGGCCGGATGTCTGTCCAGACTTTGATGCAGCTTTAAGTTTCTTTTCCAGTTCTTTCTGACATTTCTTCTTGTTACTCATGCTTGTATATTGTAGTGGAAGTTCCTTGGTCGGATTAAATACAGGATACCTCTAAATAATATGAAATACGTGGGAAAATAAAGTCGCTGCTAGCGGAGCTCTGTTTCAGATGTTTTTTATTCACTTTTCATTCTCTCTGTCGCGTTCAGGATCCTTCCCCTCCCCTCCCCATCTGACACTGCTGTTTTCAGATAAAGACGCGCTATAGCTCTGCAGTGTATCACGATACATACTACCGCTGTTTCTTTTGTACTCCAGGACATGCAGAGGAAAGCATAGTAAAGAGCAGTAACTTCAGCACTATATGAAATCATCAGACACTCCCCATCTGACACTGCTGTCTTCACATAAAGACATGCTATTATGCAATATTATTTTTTAAACGAACAGAGTCAGATCGGGTGTGAATTTATACTGCCGCTGTTAGAGTCAGATCAGAAGCTGAATAAGCTGAATAAGCTCCTGTTCTGACTCTAAGTAAAAAGCATGAATTAATCAACAGAAATAACCGCGATCGACATTTTAAACTTAACGATTTACAGTGCATACCAATTTATAAATTTTATGTCCGTTTGAGGTTAAAAAGAAAAAAAAAAACAACACTTTCTCCCCAGCGGGGAATCGAACACAGGTCTCTGAGGCACAGTAGGGTTGCTGCGCTCTGAGTCAGCAAATCTTAATGTTACGCCACGGAAGGTGTTGTATTGTTCTTGAACCTTTTGTGAAAGTGTTTATTTAATCTTTGGACTTTAGGCTTCACACATTCTATAGTGTATGCCTACATTTTGTAACATTTATTACTAAAATATGAAAAAAGTTTCTGTTTTAACAATGTGTTTACACAGATTACTGTAGAAACGGAACACACATGAAATGCATGTGTTCCAAATAACGATCTATTATTTCCACTCTAAAACTCCAGCAGTTCAGTCACTCCCAGATAATCAAACAAGGCATCAGCTGGGAAAACTTAGTGAATGTTCTGCGACGGTGGGGAATGTAATTGCCAGCTGCTTGCTGCTCGTCTTAATCGGCACATTTAGAAGACAAAAGACGCTGGCGGAGAGGTGAGAACGGTTTTAAGGAGGGCCGGATTTACGAGTTTTTTCGTAGACTCTGGTAATTCTAGTGTTAAAAGTCAACAGTGCACCGTGGAGACCAAACACAATCTTCTCGCAGCTGGATTCCTCCAGCGGAACCTGCCAGTACCCCTTGGTAAGATCGAGGGTAGAATTATACAAGGCTTGCCCTACCCTCTCCAGGAAGTCATCAATATACGGCATAGGGTACACATCAAATTTGGAAATCTTATTCAAGCTTTGAAAATCATACAAAACACAATGGAGTCATCCAGTTTTGGTACCAGAACAAAATTTGTGCCATTCGCTTTTAGTCTTGCGAATCACACCCAAATCGAGCATCTGCTTCACCTCATCGCATATCACTGTCATTGTTGCTTCCCAAATACAATACAGGCGTAGCTGTACCTTAACATCAGGCTCAGTTACAATCTTGTGTTCAGCAATTTCAGTCCTGCCAGGCACAGATGAAAACACATCAGAGTGTGATCTGGAACATGCGCCCCCTGGCCAAGGAGCTCATAGCGATATAAAGAAGGATTTGTTGCTTTAGGAAATCATAGTCATCAAGTCTCTTAGGAAGAAGGTTTTGCATGACCTGTATGGTCTCCCTGGTTGAAAAAGCAGCTAAGGTAGCTGCCCAGCCTCCCCTATCCCAGAGCATCAACATGGTCATGCATTCAAAACAGAACAGAAAACACTCTGGGTTGTCTGAAGGAGCAGTCTTCACAGGCACATCTCTGGGATTGATAAGGGCAGGAGTGCCTGCAGGAGCCTCATCTGGCTCCAGCGTAAGAGGAATGTTTTACACATGTTGAGGATCCATCTGTGCAACACCCGACTGCTGGTACCACTCGTGACGTGTGGGTCACAGGACGTGTGGGTCACATGAGAGAAGCAGGTGATTACAGGTTTCCGAAAAAAAAATCAGCTTTATTGTTGTGAAGAAACATTCTCAAAGTATTTTGTTCAAACGGGAGCTGTCACTCAAACACATGGAGCATGCAAGCAGTGACAATGACATTGTCCTGCATTTGCTCCCTTCTCAGATAAGAACAGACAGCCTTCCTTCACAAGAGAGGAGACAGAAAGTGAGTGCAACCTGGCCAGTTTTAAATGTCCCCTGCATCAACTATTGGGTGACAGGCACGTTATGTGGTGAGCCTGCAAACTTGCAGTTGCACTGATGGCGGACAACCAATCCCAGCGGTAACAGAGTTTCAGCACACAATGCAGTTGGGTTGTTGGGGTTGTTGTCGGGGTCTGAAAAATCTCACTATACACACACACACATATATATATATAAATATGGGGCAGCACAGTGGCGCAGTGGGTAGCGCTCCTGCCTCGCAGTTGGGAGACTCCCTGCGTGGAGTTTGCATGTTCTCCCCGTGTCTGCGTGGGTTTCCTCTGGGCGCTCCAGTTTCCTCCCACAGTCCAAAGACATGCAGGTTAGGTGGTTTGGTGATTCTAAATTGGCCCTAGTGTGTGCTTGGTGTGTGTGTGTGTTTGTGTGTGTCCTGCGGTGGGTTGGCACCCTGCCCAGAATTGGTTCCTGCCTTGTGCCCTGTGTTGGCTGGGATTAGCTCCAGCAGACCCCCGTGACCCTGTGTTCGGATTCAGCGGGTTGGAAAATGGATGGATGGATATATATATATATATGCCGAATATACTACTAGTCGGTGTAAGAATAGGAACGGAAAACAGTGAGAAAGGAATTCAGAAATCAAGAAGAAATTAATACTTCTTGAAAGACGTAGTTGTGAATAGGTGTTTTGGTGGAGACGACAGATAATGAGTTGAAAGATCTACTCGTACTACAATATCAGGTCTGTGCTCTGGTCTTTGGGTATCCGACAGTGCATGTAGAATTTCTGGCCAAGCAGGATTACATGTGAAAGTGATAAATAAATCAGGCTTTCCGAATTTATGTACTATGGCCATGGCATCCTGATAATTTTGTTGCATGTATCTTGGACTTCCTGGAAATGTGGATGGTAATATGATCATTTTGCCTACACGTACGTTGTTATTTTCAGTGTTTGCTTGCAGTGCGTCTGATAGTCCTTTGTATTGTTCCATGCGCAGATCTTGTTGATGTAATCTGAGATAGTTGAGACGCGCGCCCTCTGTTTTAACATACGCGTCTACGATGTACTGTTGGAATAGTTTGCCGCTGGAGTGCAAAATACTAAATGTATTCCTCTTTGATAATCAGTACACGTAAAATTACCATTGAGTAAGCCTTATTCACTTGTCGGTTCTTTTATCGGGAACATGATGTAAATCTTTGTGCCAGCCAATGTCTCCGTAAGGGAATAAAAGTGGGTAAACAATAGGATCGCAATTCATATTGAGCATGGAAATCTGTTTACAGGAGTTGCCTATGGGATAGATGCAAATGTCCCTTACGGCAGGCAGTTCGCCATCTTCTCCGACGAAAATCATTGCAACATCGGTGTGACATGTTGGGGGCATTGTATCGTCATAAATCCTGCCTAGGTTTTTCCTTGGAAACCATTCGTACAGGTGCTGTTGGATTGGACTGAGCGATTTCATGCATGTGTTTGTATGATTTAGCGGAGGGGTTGATGGTTCTGAGTATGGAATCTAGCTGGAGAAGTAAATTTTCATTGCATGCAGAGTTTGCTTATTTTGTAAGTGTACTTCAGTAGCTTGCACTGTGTCAAAAACATACAACTGTCCATATCCTGGAGAGGTAGAAGTATTAGCGTATAGTGGAGAGATTTGGTGAAAAATTTGCCCGTGTATTTTAAAACAGTATGGTCCATGGCCAGAAAGTTGAGTTATCTGTGCACCCATGGAAGCAAATGCTACAGAAGAGAGAGACACAGGTGGCTCCTGCAAAGGTGGTAAAACTACTTTACCGTTGTGGCAGCACCTCGAGTACTTGTTGGATATATTACGCTCAGCAGGCCAGTATAGTGCATGACAGTGTTTGCACTGCTGGTCTGGAGTCCCAATGTTGTACTCTTGGACGGAACGACAGGAATTAGGTGAAGAAGTACCTGTGGTAATAGGAAGAGGATTGTGTGTATGTTGTGTGTATGCTGAGACTGCGTTGGTTTGGAAACGTTGCTTTGCAGATGTCACATTGCAAGAGTTGTGAATGAGCTTTGTTGTGTTTGGTTGGACAATCCTGTGTAGTGAACTTATTGCATTTATGGCACTCATATAGTTGTTGGGAAGAATGCCTTTTCTTGTGTTTAGCAAGTGAGGTTCGCGTTTGAAAAGTTTTGTTGCAGGAATCGCACTGGAAAAATGTGGGGAAGGGTTTGGAGGAGGACGAATAGGAATCGAGAAATGCCGTGTTGGCTGCGTGTGGGCGGGACTGGTTTTGAAGAGGAGCCACAGGCAGCGTGGGGAAGGGTTTAGAAGAGGACGAATAGGTATCAAGAAATGCCGTGTCGGCTGCTTGTGGGCGGGACCGGTTTTGAAGTGGAAGCAGGACGAACCAGAAGAGAAATATATATGAGATATATTTTTTATATATATATATATATATATATATATATATATATATATATATATATATATATATATATACTGTGTATATATATATTGTGAGGGATGGCCGGCCATATATTCCGGCCCACACCTCCAAACCGTCAGGTGGAGCCCTCCCAGCAGTATGGAGGCTCCCCGAATTCCAGCAGGGCCTCATGGACCTTGTAGTTTTTATATAACCCGGAAGCACATCCTGGTCACATGGACAGATGGAACGACGTGCTTCCGGGATGAAGAAAAGGACTTTTAATCTGACCCGGAAGTGATAACGAATCATGGACTGCAGGGTTGGAACCACTTCCGGGTCAGGGGATATAAAAGAACTTTGGGAAAGCCCAGAATCTGAGCTGAGCTGGGAGGAAGGGTGGCTAAGTGTCTGGGAGAGGAGGATTGTGTTTTGATAGTGATTCATTGGAGTATTGTTAGTTATATGAGTAGTGTGGAGTGGAGGGTGCATAGTGCACATTATTATAGTAAAAATAATAAGTATAATACTTTTACCTGGTGTTTGGTGTGGTACCTGAGGCTTCAAGGGAGCAATAGCGCCCCCTACTGTTACTATGTATATATATATATATATATATATATTCAGTGATCCCTCGCTATATCGCGCTTCGCCTTTCGCGGCTTCACTCCATCGCGGATTTTATATGTAAGCATATCTATACTAATAAAAGGCAAAGCCCTCACTGACTCACTGACTGACTGACTGACTGACTGACTGACTCACTCATCACTAATTCTCCAACTTCCCGTGTAGGTAGAAGTCTGAAATTTGGCAGGCTCATTCCTTACAGCTTACTTACAAAAGTTAGGCAGGTTTTATTTCGAAATTCTACGCGTAATGGTCCTAACTGGAACCTGTTTGACTGACTCACTCATCACTAATTCTCCAACTTCCCGTGTAGGTAGAAGTCTGAAATTTGGCAGGCTCATTCCTTACAGCGTACTTACAAAAGTTAGGCAGGTTTTATTTCGAAATTCTACGCGTAATGGTCATAACTGGAACCTGTTTGACTGACTCATTCATCACTAATTCTCCAACTTCCCGTGTAGGTAGAAGGCTGAAATTTGGCAGGCTCATTCCTTACAGCTTACTTACAAAAGTTAGGCAGGTTTCATTTCGAAATTCTACGTGTAATGGTCATAACTGGAACCTGTTTTTTGTCCATATACTCTAATGGAGGAGGCAGAGTCACGTATCGCGTCATCACGTATTATGCCTCCTACGTAATCACGTGAACTGAAAACGAGGAAGAGATTTACAGCACAAGTCAAACGCGGGAATGAAGGTAAATGACGTTAATTGTTGACTGTCTTTTAATACTGTGTACTTGTTGAGTGTCTTTTAATACTGTGTAAGCATACATATTAACACATGTGCAATTAAACGTGTGCATTTACGGGGTGATTTCTCAGGCTTAAAAGCTCGCCTTTTATTAAAAAGGTAAATGCAAACTCTTTTCATTCTGAAGGGCACAAACCACTTTAGATTTCAGCCGTTAAACGCGCAAAAATGTCAGTACACCAGATAAATAAGCGCAACATATTATCAGTTGTATTGTATGCTTACAATACATATAGAAATGTGTTAATCATTAACTAATATTATGGGATGGTGTTTTTCGACTCGCGCTTTGATTTAAACGATTGCATGTCTTGGTGGGTTTGCGTAGCTTATTGTCAATATCTTTACAGCTCTTTTTAAGACTTAATTTAAAAAGGTTTTCTTTTCTTCTTAATAAAAATTTAAAAGCAGTACTTCGCCGGTGCGAAGCGCTCACTTCACTCCCTTACGGGAATCGAACCTCGGACGTCAGCGCTAGAGGCTAAGCCCCTAAAATTGCGCCACGGCGTGTGGTTCGTTTATTTGATAGCATGTAGATCGGGGTAATTACATTCACGGCATTCGTAGTCTGATTCACAATCTGATTGTATGGGTGGTTACCTACCAGGTAACGCTTATGGTTAGCCAGCAAGTCATCTCGAAGTGATCACTCGAGTGAACGCAGCTTCACAAAAAAACAGATCCTTAACAAACTGTTATTGGTATATTTTCCCTCAATTTTAAAAGGTTTTCTTTTCTTCTTAATAAAAATTTAAAAGCAGTACTTCGCCGGTGCGAAGCGCGGGGATTTGAGCGACTGACGCATACAGACATATTCATGAGTGCAGGTACTTCAGAAAGAAAGCACCGTGTAAACCTAAACTTTAAATTAAGTTCATAGACCTACAAAAGTTTGCCATTGATTTGAGGCAAGATTGCTTTTCTCATGTACAACTATACGTTGCATTCTTAACAGTAAGCTTGCACGGCTTGGTCATATTACAACCTGAGTGCTGAACTGACAACGTCGTATACAAACAGAACTATAACAATCGTAATAAACAAACAAAAAAAAAAGCGAAGAACCCTTGGATTTAATAAAAACGCTCTTTCCTTGGCGAAGCAAGGAAAAAGGAAGACCTTATATGGTGTTCATTTATAAAACAGCGGAAAAGCTGTGTTAAGGCTGCTTCACAAAAAAACAGATCCTTAACAAATTGCTATTGGGATATTTTCCCTCAATTTAAAAAGCTTTTCTTCTTCATAAAAATTTAAAAGTAGTACTTCGCGGGGATTTAGATATATATATATATATATATATATATATATATATATATATATATATAGATATATATATATATAGATATATATATATAGATATATATATATATATATATGTATATATAGATTTAGATATATATATAGATATACATATATAGATATAGATATATATATATATGTATGTATGTCTATAATATATATATATATATATATATATATATATATGTAAGCTTATAAGTACTGCCTTACTTCTCTTTAAGAAAGGAAGATGTAATGATACTTGATTTAAACGATTCCATGTCTTGGTGGGTTTGCGTAGCTTATTGTCAATATCTTTACACCTGTTTTTAAGACTTATTGACTGAAACGGGCTTTCACGAAAAAAGTTAGGGCTTTGCTACAGGATACACCCTCCACAAGTTAAGCAAGTAAAAATAAAAGTGTATATTTCTGTTTTATTTAAACCTTTTAAGTTTGTATGCATAGCCCCATTTGGCTGTTTTAGTTTTTTTTTTCTTTCTTCAGTAATATTTAATCTCCTTAAAGAAAAACAACATATGCATTTTACTTTTTTTGTATCTCTTTAGTAATATTTTAGTGTAAAAGGATAATCAGTATTTAAACCTTTTATGTTACTTTATAAAGTTATTTTACACAATGTTGAAAAATTAATAAGAAAGCTACATAATTTGGCAGCTGCTGCTTTAATTTTCAATGAAATGAAAAAAGCTCTCCAAGAGAAAACCTCAATGAAGAAGAAACAGTTTGCAAATATATATATATATGTGTATATATATATATATGTGTATATATATATATATATTATATATATATATGTGTATATATATATATATATATTATATATGTGTGTATATATATATATATATTATCTATATATATATATATATATGTGTATGTATATATATTATCTATATATATATATGTGTGTATATATATATATATATTATTATATATGTGTATATATATATATATATATTATATATATACAGTATATATATATGTGTATATATATATTTTATATATATATATATATATATATATATATATGTCTATGTATATATATTATATATATGTGTATATATATTATATATATATATATATATATACGCATATATTATATATATATATATATATATATATGTGTATATATATGTGTGTATATATATATAAATGTAATGAATTATTATTTATTATTATTATTATATAATATGTGTATATATATATATATATATATATATAATATATGTGTATATGTATGTATATATATATATATGACAGCAACACTCATAACATTGACAACACAATTACATTGACAATCATGTTACGTTATTTTTAAAATGTTTCCTTTACTTTTTCATAACCTCTTTAACACACTACTTCTCCGCTGCGAAGCGCGGGTATTTTGCTAGTTTAAATATATATCGCAGATTTTTCGCTGCTTCGCGGGTTTCTGCGGACAATGGGTCTTTTAATTTCTGGTACATGCTTCCTCAATTGGTTTGCCCAGTTGATTTCATACAAGGGACGCTATTGGCAGATGGCTGAGAAGCTACCCAACTTACTTTCTCTCTCTCTCTTGCGCTGACGTAGGGGGGTGTGAGCAGGGGGGCTGTTCGCACACCTAGACGATAGGGACATTGCTACTTTCTGTGTGCAGCTGCTTCCTGAAGGACATGCTGCACGGTGCTTCGCATACTTAAAAGCTCAAAGGGCACGTATTGATTTTTCACTTTATTTTTCTCTGGCTCTCTCTCTCTTTGTCTGCTCCTGACGGAGGGGGTGTGAGCTGCCGCCTTCAACAGCTTTGTACCGGTGGTGCTTCGCATACTTAAAAGCTAAACAGCCCTATTGATTTTTTTTTTGACTGCTTGCTTTGTTCTCTCTCTCCTGACGCGCACTCCTTTGAAAAGGAAGATATGTTTGCATTCTTTTAATTGTGAGACGGAACTGTCATCTCTGTCTTGTCATGGAGCACAGTTTAAACTTTTGAAAAAGAGACAAATGTTTGTTTGCAGTGTTTGAATAACGTTCCTGTCTCTCTACAACCTCCTGTGTTTCTGCACAAATCTGTGACCCAAGCATGACAATATAAAAATAACCATTTAAACATATGGTTTCTACTTCGCGGATTTTCTTATTTCGCGGGTGGCTCTGGAACACAACCCCTGCGATGGAAGAGGGATTACTGTATATATATATATATATATATATATATATATATATATATATATATATATATATTAGTGCTGAGCAACAATTCAACAATTAAAATTTTTAATCGCGATTAATCGCAGATAATCAGACAATCACAACAATCACATTTTAACACTTTAAACAAATGAGGTCAGCAGAAACATTTTCTTTTATCAGGGAGTAGCATAAACAGTCTATGTTCAGTAGCAACTCTTTGAAGGCTAATATTCTTTGGAAAAAACTCAGTTTTCTGAAAAGCGCACAAAGCAATGGTTTCACACAGGCCTGTTGTGGCTGCTGTCGGTGACTGTCTGCAGTTTGCGGCAGCAGCAGCTGCGCAAGGGGCGGTTCGATGGCCAGCAGGAATGCATGGTGGGCTGGCTGCCTGTCTGTCTTTGTGAGACAGGTGCACGGGGTTGGCAGTTGCAGTGAGACACAATATGGTTTGTACCTCCTGTCATCATAAGTGTCTGTCCTCCCAGACGAACATTGCCATAGGTGCATCAACTACACGAATGTGTTCAGCACCACAATCAGCTGGGGACCGATCAGCTGATGCCAGTAACTCACTTTCGTTTTCGAACTACACCTCCAGATCACTTGCATCCAAATCTGAGTCAGACAAGTCAGGGTCCAATTCAGCGATAATACGAAAAAAGTCATCCATGGACTATTTTGCTTTGAGCATTCACTTTGGTATCTCTCCACATGCAATTTTAGAATCTGTTTGCTCTTTGCTACTCATGCACGTGCAGGGAATCAAGGTCAAATCAACAAAGCTAACTTTCCTTCTAGCAAAAGCGTATCGAAAAGCACTGTAACAAGAAGATCATTGATCTCTATCGATCGCTAGCGAGACTGAGGCTTTCAAAATAATAAAAATAATAATAACAAAAACTGTGTTAATGCACAATAAAATAATTGTCAGCGTTAATTAATTAATGCATTAACGTGATAATAACGTGTTAACTTGCCCAGCCCTGAAATTTATATATATATATATATATATATATATACAGTAATCCCTCACCTATCGCGGGGGTTACGTTCCAGAGCCCCCCGCGATAGGTGAAAATCCGCGAAGTAGCGACCTATATTTATTTTATTATTTATACATATTTTAAGGCTTTATAAACCCTTCCCACACTCTTATAAACCTTTCTTATAAACCTTTCTCACTCTCTTGTTAACCTTTCCCACACTCTTATAAACACTTCCTATGCTCTTAAACACTTTCTACATTCTTAAACACCTCAGACCAACACTGCACACTGCACGCAGCGATCAGACGTCAATGTGTCTGCACTCTCTTTGTGAAGGGGGGCAGCTGAACTCACGCTGAGCAGAAATGGACTTTGTGCTGCTTCTGCCAAAATGCCTGCTTGTCGCTCTGCGCGAGGAGTGTGTGTGGGTGTGTGAGAGCTGAACGCACCTTCGCTCAAACCCCCCCTCCCCGGAAGCGCAGTATGCTCCTGCCACTTCGCATTGTCAAGGGGGTGGGGAGCTGAATGAACGCTAAGGAGAAGTGGACTTTGTGCTGGCTTTGTGCTGGTTGTCGCTCTGCATGTCAATAATTTAAAAGCCTGTACTGTACATCACCAATTTTCCTGTCTCACTGTCTTGTCTTGCGTGAAGTTAAAATGTTTTATAATAGTGAGATGTTACTCATATCCTTAGCCCGACATCCACATATCATATGTGTTAACAAAGTGTGTTTTATAAGTTTACATGTGTTTAAAGCATGTGGGATGGGTATTTTAAGGCTTAAACTAAAAAAATGTTTATTTATATGGTCTTTCTATATCGCGGATTTTCTCCTGTTGCTGATGGGTCTGGAACATAACTTCCGCGATAGGCGGGCAATCACTTGTATTTAAAAACCCGCGAAGTCGTGAATCCGCGAAAAGTGAACCGCGAAGTAGCGAGGGATTACTGTATATATAAAAGACCTGCCTAATATTGTGTAGGTCTTCCTCAAATCTGCAAAACATCAGGGCATGGACTCCACAAGACCTCTGATGTTGTCCTGTTGTATGCCGCACCAAGATATGTGTAGTAGATCCTTTAAGTCCTGTAAACAGCGAGGTGAAGCCTCCATGGATTGGGATTGTTTTTCCAGCACATCCCACTGATGCTTAATTGGATTAAGACCTGGGAAATCTGAAGACCAATTCAACACCTCAAACTCTTTGTCATGTTTCTGAAACCATTCCTGAGAAATTTTTGCAGTGTCACAGGGTGCATTATCCTGCTGAAAGGGGCCACTGTCATTTGGGAATTCCATTGTTGTGAAGGAGTGTACATGGTACGTGTCAAAGTAACATCCACATGAATGCCAGGACCCAAGATTTTCCAGCAGAACCTGAGATAGGCTCCAACAGACCCCTGCGACTCTGTTCAGGATACAGCAGGTTAGAAAATGACTGACTGACATTGCCCAGAGTGTTACACTGCCTTTGCCGGCTTGCTTTCTTCCCATAGTGTATCCTACTGTCATCTTTTCCCCCGGTAAATGATGCACATTCACCTGGCCATCCACATGATTTAAAAGTTAACATGATTCACAATGCCACCTTCTTCCATTGCTCTATAGTTCAGTTATGATGCTCACAAACCCACTGTAAGTGCTTTTCGCAGTGAACAGGTGTCAGCATGGGCACTCTGACCAGTCTGTGTTTACAAGCAAGCTACAATGCACTCTGACCCTTTTCTCTCATGACCATCATTAAGTTTTACAGCATTTTCTGGTATAGTAGATCTTCTGTGATATCAGACCAGACTGGCAAGGCCTTATTCCCCACAGGCATCAATGAGCCTGGATCGCCGGTTCACTGGTTATTCTTCCCTGGACCACTTTTGATAGGTACTAACCACTGCATACTGAGAACACCTCACAAGACCTGCCATTTTAGAGAATCTCTGTCCCAGTCATCTAGCTATCACAATCTGGTCCTTGTCAAAGATGCCCAGATCCTTATGCTTGCCAATTTTTCCTGCTTCCAACACATCACCTTCAAGAATTAACTGTTCACTTTCTACCTTACATATCCCACCCTTTGACATGTGCTATTGTAGTGAGACAATCAATATTATTTACTTCACCCATCAAGGATTTTATTGTTGTGGCTGATAGGTATATATATACATATATATATATTTTTTTGTAGCAGTAGAGGCGTTTATCGACCTCTTGAAACCTCAGGTACCACTCCAAACACCAGGTAAAAGTACTATTATTATTTATTAAATAATAATAACGTGCACAAAGCATCCTCCACTCCACACTATTCATACAGTAAACAAACCAATCACTAATCACAATACTCTCTCCTCCGCTCCCAGACACTTAGCCACCCTACCTCCCAGCTCAGCTCAGTTTCTGGGCTTTCCCAGAGTCCTTTTATACTCCCTGACCCGGAGGTGTTCCTGCCCAACAGTCCACAAGTCCTTATTACTTCCGGGTCAGGGTAAAAGTCCTTTTCTTCAACCTGGAAGTATGTCATTTCTCCTGTTCACGTGACCAGGACGTACTTCCAGGTTATAGGGCACATACGAGTCCACGAGCCTCCCTACAGCGACTCCAGGTGGTCCCCAAGGTATCCAGCAGGGCTGTGTTTAAAAACTACAAAGTCCATGAAGCCCTGCTGGAATTCGGGGCACGTCCATACTGTCGGGAGAGCTCCTCCTGGAGGCCTGGGGGTGAGGGCCAGAAACTCTTGCCGGCCATCCATCACAATATATAGTCATGTGAGTGGGAAACAGCTTAAAGGCTTCGGTGATAGTAATTCCCTGCCAAGACAAGAGATGGCACTGTACAATAATATTCTCTTTTCTCCACTCTCTGCAGAGAGGAAGAGTGATACCTTTCCACCTCTGACATCACCTACGGGTGAGGTACTTGTCCGAGGAACACTCATTTCTTGTTCACTTACACACGTCTTTTTCTTTCAAGCTCTTTCAACAATATGGGGTTGGCCACAAAGTACCCCAAAACTCTAGCGTTTCATCTTTAGAGGATTATAGCAGGCATCTACGATAACTCAACCCCAGGATGTAACATGTTTATTCAGGCTTTGGCTTCCAAAATCCAGGCACTGAAGGTCCAATCGGGAGAGCAACAGACCCAGCTCGCCAAGGTGGAGGAACGTAGCTGAGATCATGTTGCCTTTCAGCAGGACATCCAGACGGGACCATCCCAGTTTTGGTTGCAACTCCACCCCAATGACGACACTGCGACCTATCTGTTGGTGTTTGAAGGAACTGTGAGCTGTCATCACTGGCAGCATGTGGATAGTGCATACTTACTGATGCCTTTCTTGAGAGGGCAGGCACAGTGGGCCTATTACGACCTCAACAAGCAGGCGATCAGGGATTACAACCAACTACAGACCAAGGTGATGCTGCACTACAGAATTAATCCAGAAAAGCAAGCAAGAGTGTGCCACGAATGGGTATTTGACCCGGAGAGGCCTTTCCATTCACAGAATTATGAATTGTGGGGCAGAGTTGGCGAATGGCTAAAGCCAGAAATGAACTCATCAAAAACTATCACAGAAATGGTCACAAGTTACCTTCTGGTGAACACCTTCCCCGACTACCTCACCCGGCCATTCCAGTGACACGAACACAAAAGTCTTGACTCATTGATAGCTGTCCTCATCCACTGAATGACACAAGTCCCTTCAGGGACGTATCACCAATCTGGAGCCCACTTGTTGCAATATGAAACCGGTGGTATACCCAAAGGAAAGGCACACAAATCACCCCCGTTGCTTCAAGTGCAGGGAGCTGGGACATACCATCCCCAACTGCCCCACTTTGGCAAGCCTATAGACTGTAGTTTGGCACGAGGAGAGAGGTACTTTTTTTTTGCTGATCCTCTGTCTTTTCACCATGATGAACTGGTGGTGGTGGTAAATGGGCACAAAGTTTCTGTACTCATGGATTCCGGCAGCATCATTTCCATTGTTGCATGCTGATACAGTATATGCTTCTGCAACAGTGTGAACCATGAATGACCAGTCTAACCTGTATTCACTGGGAAACTCAATAGTACAGGTCTGACCTGTGTATCATTACTTATAAGGGTGTCATGCAGAAAATCCCGGGCAGCTGTTATGCATAGCCCTCTCTATCCAGTGAATCTTGGATGGGACTGGTTAGAAATTAAAGGTGGAAAAGCACCCTCAACCTCTGTGAAAACACTGGGCCTGGTGATAGCTCTAATGTATCTACGGAGATGGATGGTGAGGCATCATGGGACATTGTGATGCCCCTTGAGGTAACCACAGATCCCTTCTCAACTTTACATTTTCAATTTATCGGGAGGTACTACAAGTCTCCATGGCTGGAGTTATTGTACAGACATTAACCCTAAGGTGTTTTGGATATATTTATAGAAGGCTGGGAAGAGGCAGTCCTTTCCACTAACATATTGGAATATATTGTGCAGTTACACTATAGATTTGAAAAGATTAGGCCTATTTTAAAGGAAAACACTGCACTTTCAATCAGCCCAGGCTTATTATTATGACCATGGCACTAGGCTTCATGAATTCCATCCCAAAGACTGTGTCAAGGTCTTCATTTCCACTTCTCATTCCAAATTATTAGCCCATTGGCAGGGCCCATATGAAATTAAGGAGAAGAAAGGCTTGTCCGACTATTTGGTTAAACAACCAAACTGGCAACCAGCCAAGCGACTTTACCACATACTGTAAATACTGTATGTTGAAGCTGCGGAAGGAAAGGGAACCTGATCAATACCCCGCTCAACCTTGCTCCTTCTTTGTACACAATAACCTTAATTTTGATCTAAATTTGTCATCCCAACAATGATGAGACCTTAAGGAAGCTATCTTGTCCGTTCTGGAAATTGTTAATGAATGACCCGGAAGAACTTCCCTGATTGCACACGATATTGTCACTGAGCCAGGGGTTGTTGTCCGAGAATGCCCATATCACTGGAAGCCAAATCAGCAGAAGTTGAGCTTGAGATAAGACACATGTTGGATCTTGGTGTAATAGAGAAGAGTTTTAGTTCCTGGTCCAGCCCCATTGATCCCAAAACCAGATATAAGTTTTGATGCCCATCCAATAGCATGAGTGGATGAACTCCTCTAGCGGCTTGGGAAGACTCAGTACATGACCACTCTTGACATGACAAAGAGTCCACAATGTACCAAAGTTGAAGCCATTATGAAATGGCCCTGTCCAAAAACAAAGAGGCAGGTGCATGCCTTCTTAGGATTGGTGGGGTACTATCACAGGTTTGTCCCCACTTCTCAGAGAAGGTGGCACATATAATGAATTTAATAAAGAAACATACTCCTACTATGGTGACATTGGATGAGAAAAGAGAAGCTGCAATCAGTGACTTGAAATAGCCCTCACAGCAGCACCTATTTTAATAACTCCTACTTTCTCTTTGCCTTTTATTTTACAAACTGATGCTTCAGACACAGGTCTAGGAACAGTGCTGAGCCAAAGCATCAATGGTGTTGAACACCCCATAATGTACCTAAGAAAAAACTGCTGGATCGGGAAACCAGGTATGCAGCGGTGGAGACAGACGTCCTCACAATCTACAGTGCATCCAGAAAGTATTCACAGCGCATCACTTTTTCCACCTTTTGTTATGTTACAGCCTTATTCCAAAATGGATTAAATTCATTTTTTTCCTCAGAATTCTGCACACAACACCCCATAATGACAACGTGAAAAAAGTTTACTTGAGGTTTTTGCAAATTTATTAAAAATAAAAAAACGGAGAAATCACATGTATATAAGTACTCACAGCCTTTGCTCAATACTTTGTTGATGCACCTTTGGCAGCAATTACAGCCTCAAGTCTTGTTGAATATGATGCCACAAGCTTGGCACGCCTATCCTTGGCCAGTTTCGCCCATTCCTCTTTGCAGCACCTCTCAAGCTCCATCAGGTTGGATGGGATGCATCGGTGCAAAGCCATTTTAAGATCTCTCCAGAGATCTTCAATCGGATTCAAGTCTGGGCTCTGGCTGGGCCACTCAAGGACATTCACAGAGTTGTCCTGAAGCCACTCCTTTGATATCTTGGCTGTGTGCTTAGGGTCGTTGTCCTGCTGAAAGATGAACCGTTACCCCAGTATGAGGTCAAGAGCGCTCTGGAGCAGGTTTTCATCCAGGATGTCTCTGTACATTGCTGCAGTCATCTTTCCCTTTATCCTGACAAGTTTCCCAGTTCTTGCCGCTGAAAAACATCCCCACAGCATGATGCTGCCACCACCATGCTTCACTGTAGGGATGGTGCCAGGTTTCCTCCAAACATGACACCTGGCATTCACACCAAAGAGTTCAATCTTTGTCTCATCAGACCAGAGAATTTTCTTTCTCATGGTCTGAGAGTCCTTCAGGTGGCTTTTGGCAAACTCCAGATGAGCTGCCATGTGCCTTTTACTAAGGAGTGGCTTCCGTCTGGCCACTGTACCATACAGGCCTGATTGGTGGATTGCTGCAGAGATGGTTGTCCTTCTGGAAGGTTCTCCTCTCTCCACAGAGGGCCTCTGGAGCTCTGACAGAGTGACCATCGGGTTCTTGGTCACCTCCCTGACTAAGGCCCTTCTCCCCCGATCGCTCAGTTTAGATGGCCGGCCAGCTCTAGAAAGAGTCCTGGTGGTTTTGAACTTCTTCCACTTACGGATGATGGAGGCCACTGTGCTCATTGGGACCTTCAAAGCAGCAAAAATTTTTCTGTAACCTTCCCCAGATATGTGCCTCGAGACAATCCTGTCTCGGAGGTCTACAGACAATTCCTTTGACTTCATGCTTGGTTTGTGCTCTGACATGAACTGTCAACTGTGGGACCTTATATAGACAGGTGTGTGCCGTTCCAAATCATGTCCAGTCAACTGAATTTACCACAGGTGGACTCCAATTAAGCTGCAGAAACATCTCAAGGATGATCAGGGGATACAGGATGCACCTGAGCTCAATTTCAAGCTTCACAGCAAAAGCTGTGAATACTTATGTACATGTGATTTCTCAATTTTTTTATTTTTAATAAATTTGCAAAAACCTCAAGTAAACTTTTTTCACGTTGTCATTATGGGGTGTTGTGTGTAGAATTCTGAGGAAAAAAATGAATTTAATCCATTTTGGAATAAGGCTGTAACATAACAAAATGTGGAAAAAGTGATGCGCTGTGAGTACTTTCCGGATGCCTTGTATTAGGCTATTAACTAGCTGGGATAACAGTTCACTCCAGTGACAGAACATGCACCCACCCTTACAACTGATGGCACTTGTGAGGGATGGCCGGCCATTCATCCCGGCCAATACCCCCAGGCCGGTAGATGGAGCTCTCCTTGCAACGTGGAGATGCCCCGAATTCCAGCAGGGCATCATGGACTATGGAGTTTTAATACACAGCCCTGCTGGATAACGTCAGGGCCGCCAGGAGTCGCTGCAGGGAGGCTCAAGGACTTATACGTGCCCTATAACCCGGAAGCACGTCATAATCATATGACCAGAGGGAACGATGTGTTTCCGGGTTGAAAAGAAGGACTTTTTATCTGACCCGGAAGTGATAAGAAATCACATGGACTGTAAGATGGGAAACACTTCCGGGTCAGGGAATATAAAAGGACGATGGGAAATCCCAGATGTTGAGCTGAGCTGGGTGGAAGGGTGGCAACGCGTCTGGGAGTGGAGGATTGTGTAGATGGTTATTGGAATTATTATTTGAGTATTGTGGAGTGGAGGGTGCTTTGTGCACATTTATTATTATTATTATTATTATTAACAATAAAACATTATTTGGACTTTTATCTGGTGTCTGACGTCTAGTCTGAGGGTTCAAGGGTTCACGGAGACCTTAATCTGTCACACACTACACAAAAAGTCAAACCCTCGCATTACCAGATGGTTACTGGACCTGCAGCCTTATCAGTTCAAGGCTGAGGACAACTAATTTTTTGTGCATTTACACATATTTTCTTCATTGTCTCCACTGATGCACTGTCTCATGACCATGACCTCACGGCTTATGTTGCCTAATCCAATGGATCTGGGTTGGTGGCATGGAGGAAGAGGAACTGTTTTTGATTGGTGGCACACTACTGTCAAGTGCATGTGAGTTAGAAACAGTTTAAAGGCTTGGGTGGTGGTAATTCTCTTCCGAGACAGGAGATAGCACTGTATAATAATGTTCTCTTTTCTTCTCGTTCTGCAGAAAGGAAGAATTGACACCTTTCCACCTCTGATGTCACTTCTGGGATCTGTCCACCTGCACCCATTACTTCCTACCAGAATGCCTGAAAAGCCCTGGAAAAGCCCCCATTTTGGACAATGAGGACAACTCATTTTTGTGCATTTACACATATATGTTTTTCTTTCAAGCTTTTTCAGTTATACAGGATTGGTCGCAAGGTGCCCTAAAACTCTAACATTGTTGTTTCATCCATCCATCCATTTTCCAACCCGCTGAATCCGAACACAGGTTCATGGGGGTCTGCTGGAGCCAATCCCAGCCAACACAGGGCACAAGGCAGGAACCAATCCCGGGCAGGGTACCAACCCACCGCAGGACACACACAAACACACCCACACACCAAGCACACTAAGGCCAATTTAGAATTGCCAATGCACCTAACCTGCATGTCTTTGGAACGTGGGAGGAAACCGGAGCGCCCGGAGGAAACCCACGCAGACACGCAGGAAGCGAACCCGGGTCTCCTAACTGCGAGGCAGCAGCGCTACCACTGCGCCACCCCATTGTTGTTTCATTTATACGTATATACATGTATTAAAAAAACAAGAAATCAAAAGTGAAAACATCTGCAATAACATATCTTAGGAATCTTGGGATTTGTTTTAAAATGTTAAAGCATTTTTTTCACTAATGCATTACATTAGTGAGCTATAGAAGCCTTAATGGTACATTAGTAAAATAGAACAGTATCAAAGTTTCCACTGGGAATAATCCTATCCACTGAGAACATGTCTATTCCAAATGGCAAGAAACATACTAAAAAAAGAGTATATCCAGAGTGATTAAGCAAATAAGAACCTGAAGAAACAGTGTGAGTAATGGTGCAAGCAGAAGATGGAGAAAGACAGTGAGCAGGCACCCATTAGAAGGAAAGCATACACTTATACAGTCTTTCATCTTTGTCTGCAAAATTTTGCAGTGGGAAACACAGGGTGTCTAGTCTTATATAAAAAAAGGCCGCCACCACTAGAACTAGAATTCATAAGTAGATCTGTAGCTTCCATTTCACCAATCATTTTGTATTTGTAAACAAATCATTATTTGGATTGTATTAAGAATTTTAACCAGCCCTGGATTAAGCATACTTTAACTAAGAAAAATTATTACAGTAACATTAAAATACCACTACGAAACTATTATGAAGTTTCGTAAATATACCTTCTTCTTTTTGCAAATACAAACATTATTTCAGCAAAATTTCAACGTCTTTCTCATCCTTACTTTATGTTGGAATTAGTCGATTTCCATGTAATTTTTGAAATTGGTGGCCATGGAAATAAGTGATAGTTCTCATAATCAATAATCAATTGTTTATTTGAGTGTTACTTGATATGCAAATTAATTTTAATGGTCTTGTAATCATTCATTTTACTAAGTACACCAACTGTTAAAATTACCATGGCTGACCAGGTGAAGTATATAGGCCGAAACATTTGGCACAGATCAGGGGCAGCACCTAGGAAGGCCCTAAGAAACAAAAGAAAATGCCAAAGCAGAAGGTGTGCACTTTGCCCAGTATGTATATTGAATTCCATGAAAGGGCTATAGACACAAGTACGCAGGAAGATGAAAGACTGAAAGAAAAGGGAGACAGGGGAAGAAAATGTAATTCTTCCCCTACATGGTAAAGGACTGACAACACAGCAGACTCTAAGAATGCAGAAGTCTCCTGGACATTTGGGATCTTGGTTGTTTGGTATGGTTAGAAGAAGGTAGCATACAGGCCCAAGCTATAAGAGAACGGAGCAAGTTGCTCTTTGGTGGGATGACCTTTTAGGAATAATTGAAGGCCAGAAGCTGTTAGAAGGTGCTCCACTCTAATGGCATAGTTGTAAAAGTAAATTTACTCCCTGCCCAGAAAGAGATTTCAGGTCATGGCTGGAAGGGACACTGGGACAGGAATTTAAAGCCTACAGTCTGGATATGAAATGGGGCTGAACCCCAGAGGAAGAAAGAGGCCACATTATAGGAAAAGAGAGAGAGACACAGGTTGTGAATTTGATAGTATTTCAGTTAGGCGCCGCCATGAGTGGCAGCCTTTCCAGCAGCTCCGTGTAGGACTTTACCTTCTTTATCTTTCTACCTTTTTCTCTATCTCTCTGATCACTCCTACCACTTTCTTTTATGTGGACTTCCTGTGGACACTTTTTACTACTTGGACATGGATTTTTACACGCCGAGACTCGTCTATTCAGGTAGTCGAATTCTAGCACTGAGAACAAAGGCCCGTGCCGGTGTGGTTCCCTATTTACTTGACGAGGTAAGAAGGCCGTATCGTGGCAGCAGAGCCAGTGCTAAGCTAAAGGCTAAACGGCTAGCGAGGAAGTGGCGATACAAGCCTTCGGTGTCTTCTGTGATCCTGGGAAATATGAATTCACTACCAAATAAGATCGATGAACTGACTGCACTGGTGAAAAATGTCAGGAACTACAGAGAAAGCAGTTTGTTGTGTTTTTGTGAAACATGGCTAACAACTAGCATCCAAGATGCTAACGTGGAGCTACCTGGGTTTAGCACATTTAGAGCGGACAGAGATGCAAATACCTGCGGGAAGCGGAAAGGAGGAGGACTCGCTCTCTATGTGAACACAAGGTGGTGCAACCCTGGACACATAAATGTCAAAATCTCCACTTGCTGAAGGGACATCGAACTGTTGGCCGTAAGTCTGCGTCCCTATTACTTGCCCAGAGAGTTTGGACACGTCATTGCTGTTACTGTTTACATCCCTCCTCGCGCAGACGTGGAGATAGCGGGTGACATCATTCACTCCGCTGTTGCTAAACTACAAACACAGTACCCCGAGGCGCTTGTGCTAATCTCTGGAGATTTTAACCATGTGATGCTGACCAAAACATTACCTGCTTTCTCCCAGTATGTGGATTGTAACACCCGGGGAAATAGGATTATTGACCTTTGTATGCAAACATTAAGGATGCATACAGCACCACCCCGCTGCCTGCGCTTAGGAAAGCAGATCATAACCTGGTTCTGCTTCAGCCTCACTACAAACCAAGAGTGTGGGAGCTACCTATAACCACACGCTCATTCAGGAAGGCAGAGGCAGAGCACGCTCTGAGAGACTGCTTTGGGACTACGGACTGGGATATCCTGCAGGGGTCACATAGTGAGAACATTGAGGAGGTTGTTGACTGCACTACTGACTACATCAACTTCTGTATGGACATTGTAGTTCCAGTAAGAACAGTACGGTGCTATGCTAACAACAAGCCATGGATTACAAGTGACATCAAGGGCCTTTTGAACCAGAAGAAAAGGGCTTTTAAAGGTGGTGATCAGCATGAGCTCAAGCGCGTGCTGAAGGAACTCCCGAGTCCAGCTCAGGGCGGCGAAGGAGCAGTACAGGAGAAAACTGGAGCAAAAGTTGGAGAATAACAGCATGAAGGAAGTGTCAGATGGAATGAAGATCATCACTGGCTGCAGCTCGAAGCAGGGTGCCTCCATCGAGAGAGACAGGGAGAAAGCAAACCTGATGAACAACTTTTTTAGCACGTTTGACCAACCTAACCCACTCTCATTCTCACCTCAGAGTACTGCATCCTCCGCCCATCCTTCTGCTGATACCAGCATAGGAGAGAGTTTTCCCCCACCCACAATTACAGCAGCCCAGGTAAGCAGAGAGCTGAGGAGACTTTGTGCCAGCAAAGCAGTGGGTCCAGATGGAGTATCGCCACGACTGTTGAAGGCATGTGTGTTGGAGCTGGGGAGTCCTCTACAGCACATCTTCAACCTGAGCCTGGAACAGGAGAGAGTCCCAAGGCTTTTGAAAACATCTTGCATCACCCCAGTCCCAAAGGTATCACGTCCTAGTGAGCTGAATGATTTCAGGCCTGTCGCCCTGACGTCACATGTGATGAAGACCATGGAGCGGCTGCTGCTTCACCACCTGAGGCCACAGGTCCACCATGCCCTCGACCCTTTGCAGTTCACATACCAGGAGAAGGTGGGAGCGGAGGATGCCATCATCTACATGCTACACCGATCCCTCTCCCACTTGGACAGAGGCAGTGGTGCAGTAAGAATTATGTTTCTGGACTTCTCTAGTGCATTCAACACCATCCATCCTTTGCTCCTTAGGGACAAGTTGACAGAGATGAGAGTAGATTCATACCTGGTGGCATGGATAGTGAACTATCTTACAGACAGACCTCAGTATGTGCATCTCGGGAACTGCATGTCTGACATTGTGGTCAGCAGCACAGGAGCGCCGCAGTGCTTTCTCCGGTTCTGTTCAGCCTATATACATCGGACTTCCAATACAACTCGGAGTCCTGCCACGTGCAAAAGTTCGCTGACGACACTGCTATCGTGGGTTGCATTGGGAGTGGGCATGAGAAGGAGTATAGGAACCTAATCAAGGACTTTGTTAAATGGTGTGACTCAAACCAGCTACAACTGAACATCTGCAAAACCAAGGAGCTGGTGGTGGATTTTAGGAGGCCCAGGCCCCTCACGGACCCCGTGATTATCAGAGGTGACTGTGTGCAGGGGGTACAGACCTATAAATACCTGGGAGTGCAGCTGGATGAAAAACTGGACTGGACTGCCAATACTGATGCTCTGTGCAAGAGAGGACAGAACCTACTATACTTCCTTAGGAGGCTGGCGTCCTTCAACGTCTGCAATAAGATGCTGCAGATGTTCTATCAAATGGTTGTGGCGAGCGCCCTCTTCTACGCGGTGGTGTGCTGGGGAGGCAGCATAAAGAAGAGGGACGCCTCACGCCTGGACAAACTGGTGAGGAAGGCAGGCTCTATTGTAGGCATGGAGCTGGACAGTTTAACATCTTTGGCGGAGCGACGGGCACTGAACAGGCTCCTGTCAATCATGGAGAATCCACTGAACAGTATCATCTCCAGACAGAGGAGCAGCTTCAGCGACAGACTGTCACTGTCCTGCTCCACAGACAGACTGAGGAGAACGTTCCTTCCCCATATTATGTGACTCTTTAGTTCCACCCTGGGGGGGGGGAGTTAAATGGTATCTATCTATCTATCTATCTATCTATCTATCTATCTATCTATCTATCTATCTATCTATCTATCTATCACAATATTTGGAAATCTAGCATAGCTTCCAAAACATGAAATAAATGGTAGTTACACATTTCTCAGAAAATTGTAATTAGAAATGTTCGCTGAACATAGTTTTTTACTATTGCTTACTATATAGTAGTCTCACACATGTCAACCAGTCTATATTCTTTTTATTCCACAAGGACCTAGAACACATTTTGGCACCATTAGATGCAAAGCTAGAACCAATCAAGAGTCACTTAGGAGAAAACAGCAACTCAATGATTCAAAAAAGGCTTAGTAGGAACCTAACTGTAACCTAGGAGAAGGGTCTGAAATGAAAAAGCCTTAATGAAGAGCCCTGGGGGAGGGTGTGGGGGTTCACATTGTCACCTAATGAGAACACAGCCCCACAGTGAGTGAAAATACAGAACAAACAAAGCAACCAAAAACAATTCATAATAACAAGAAAAAAACATAAATACACATTTGGGTACAAAAATAGAGAAAACAAAAATTATCATAGTGAGTGATATTCCGAAAAAGATAAAAAAATTATTTTGTCCTCACACCTCATTTTGTAAGAGAATATGGTAACTGTAAAAGTTTTTCATGGATACATATTCTACTGTATGTGCTAGCCCCACTAACTAATCTAACAATGTAAAGTCTGTCTAGGATTACAGGAAGCAATACAACATCAAACAAATTGTATTCTCACAAAATAATCAAAAGCAGTGTGAACAAGCCCTTAAACAGATGACAAAACTGATCAATTCTATAACCAATCAAATGCTCGAAGAAGTAATACCACCTACAACAACATGTATGTTTTTGGGCTGTGAAAGACAACTAGAGTGCATATTCCACACAGACGGTTTGCCTAGGAATCAAATGCAGATCTCTGGATCTGTGTGATTGCAGCACTAACTAATGTGCCACCATGCACCACAAGAAATGTCATCTGATTCATGTCAAATTAATGCACAGTTGAATAATAAGTTTCAGTTGTACTCAATTTAAAAAAATAATGTAGTTGAGTGAGGTTTCATATTGTGCAAACATGCTGTATTCATAAAGGACAAATGTCTAATATCAAATAAAAAATAACTAAACCTGCACAGTTAGCACTTCAGAGGTTTACTATTTAATTGGACATCTGCCTGCTCCTAGAATAAATAATGAATAATCAGATTCCAAAATAATTACAGCTGTGACACAAGACCAAATAAATGGTCATTTCAGGAGGGTGGGACTGGACCATGTGTCGGCCTGGAGGGTTGCCCACTGGGATCCCAAGCTGTTTTGTTGTGTGGTGGGCATGACAATGCACTGTACCAGTGCATGCTCTCCAAACTGACCTGACCTGACATTGAAAAGCATTGGTGAATTTACAAATGCGTTTATCTTAAAACAGAGAAACATTCTGTGCAACTTCAACTATAAATTAGTTTACTTTTCCAATTTTACCTTAAGAGCTGATGCTTCAGTTTGCATATTTTGAATACTTTTTCTTTATGTCGTCAGACGCTCCTGACCACAAAACAGTGAAACACCTGCAGTTATGTGCACTTTTTTCATTTTGTCCCTGCTATTACTTATATAACTCTGAGGTTAACCATTTCTTTCATCTAAATTGCACATTAATATGCCTCTTTTTTGAAACTGTTGAAACTACAGTACACTGTAGTTTTTACTTTATTTACTGGTTGTGTTACTCATTTATCAATTATTTGTATTTTCTATTTGTTTCCTTTTTCATTCTATAATTGTAAATGCAATCATTTGTTCTTTATTGCTTTTTTAATGTAACTGTCCACATTCATGTATTTTGTTTATAATTTTGTATATCATGCTTATATTTTTATGTATGTACCTTTATTGTTTTCTCAATATTGATTTACCTTTCTTCTTTGCAACATTTCATTATATTTTAATTGGATTATTTTATATATATAAAATATATATAAAAATAATATTTTCTTTCTCTATTTAAGCATGGAAACTATCACAAGATTATCTCCTGGTGAGCATCTATCTACCTCAACATTGAAATTTAGACTGATTATGGAACTGTCCTATGTGGCTTTTTAATTTCCATCTGCCTCTCCCTTAATTTATGAGTTTCCACAGTTCCTGTTTTTCAGGACCATTTAATTGCTACTACTTCACTATATGATACCTTAACTTAGAAGCCTAGCTCTACTGAAGATTTTACAATTTAACCCTATTCTGTTCCTTTATAACCTATTTTGCAGTTTTATACTAGATCTGTGCTTGACGTTTTACTGTAGATACTTTCACTACTTACTGTTACATTCTGTGCAAAAATTATGGTGTCTCTTATTTTGAAATGCAATACAAAAGCTGACCTGGATTTGTAAAACTGCTTTTGAAGCTGTTTAAAATCTATGAAGTATACTTCAGAGATCTCCCTAGTGTCTGTCAATGTTGGATTTTTATTTTACTGTTCATTCTTACAGAGAGACAGGTAAGAGATGAAACTCTCTTACATATATGTTTTGTATATTGTATTCTTGTTAGCCTTACTAAGCATCTTGAGAAGGTGATATAGTTTAAATGCAGCTATACAAAATAAAAATGAAAAGATCAAAGACTGAAATGAATCGCACAACTGCACAGCATATGCACAGAATTATCAGGGTGGACACTGTGTTGTTATGTTGTGTAATTTCTCATATTTCTCACAAGAACACTGAACTAAATTTGATGCTTCGTATAGTGTTCCTTGTTGTAGCCATACGTTCTGAATTGGAAAAATGATGAGAAAGCATCTTAGTCTCACTCATTCAGAAAAGACTGTGGGAACTAATATATGTGCATGTGTGTGCCTGCAGATTGGCATCTATAATGGTTAAACTTGATCTTGCCAGCTGGAGCAGTTAGCATTGGAGAAGGAATGCTTGTGAATCTGATATGCTCTCCAATTAAATCATTTTCTGATATCATCTATTTATCTTTATATAAGTAATGAATGTTTGCAAGTATGTATGGTTTATGGAGCGCCCTATAAAAATGTAGTGCATGTACTGCATTGCTAAAAAGAAGGTTAACTTGTGGTTTATGTAAACACTGATGCATAATAAAATATAAACATTTTAATAGGTTATGGGCAGTTGTGATTTTAACTTATCATTGCAAATATTCTGTAATAAGTTTTTCAATTAATTTGGGTTTTACTGTATACACAGAACAATGCTCAAAGAGCAATTTTTAGAATGAATGTAACATTCAAACATTTTCTCTGTCTCTATTAGTGTTTTCCTCATTCAAAACTATAAACTGAGAACGCAAACCACTGCTATTTTTGTTGTATACAATATACAAACTGTGGTTATTTGATTATAAATAATTCCTTTTCACACAAAAGTCACCTTTTAAAACCAAAAATCTGCAAGACACACTGAATGGTGCAAGTTAGCACTAAAAAATTATTGGTTATGGAAGTACAGCATGTGAAGAAAACACACTTAAAAACACTCAAATATCCAAAACACCACATAATAATTTTTTACACTACAAATCAATTGAAAAGATATCTAAAAATAGCATTTGGATTAGCATAAATTCAAAACTCATTAGCCTGGGGGCATAAAATGTTACTTTTTTTTTGTTTTGTTTCATTCACTTCCGTTGAATGTCTACATAGATTATTCTAAGTCACATTCGGATTCAGCGGGTTGGAAAATGGATGGATGGATGGATGGACATTCACTCTCACACAAAGTGAGTGTTAGAAAATCATCACGGAGTACACAGAGAAAAAATTAAATCTGTTTTTACCAACATATATTTACCAACATGTATAGGAAGATACAATGGCATGTAAAGCACAATTCAAACAAAACTTAGTAGTCCCCCTGAATAAGCAGAGGTCTTCATATTTACAGTGACAATTACATTAGAAGAGTCTGAAAAACAAACTTTTGCACCTTTCCCAGAAAGTGAAGAGAGTGAGATTGGAATGTAAAGTGGAGCAGACAAGCATAGGCAAGTAATTCATGAAAATTTGAATGTTTTTGATGAGAACAAGCCATTCAGCTCAACAAAGATCTTCAACCCTATCTGCTTTTCGATCCTATCTACAGATTTTTTTTTTTTTTTTTTTTTTTGCTTTTTCTAAAAAGATTTGGATTGCTGTGGAGCAAAGTGATAAAAATCCACTCATCTATGAAGACCTCAAAGAACACAACGTCCTTTCAACAACTTACATAAATGTTTTATTTAAATCTGCTTGTTTATTAATGCATGCCAGTCACAACAATGCTTCCAAACACTATGATCAGACACCATCTTCCAAAAAATGTATATGGGAAATCCAGCTAAAATGATTATCCGGTCATTCACAGTTCCATTTAGGGAGACTTATTATTGCGTAGTAATATTTTTAAAAATTATAGATTCCTGGACAGCAGGCAGGTGATTCAGTAATTTAATACAAATAGGACTGTAATCAAAATGTCTCTGCATGTGTAAACTGGTTTAATTTATTACACGGTGCGACAGGTATAGTTACGGTTTTATTCTCTTAAGGGCGCTAGTAACAACTACATAAATCTCTGACTTACAATACACGTATTAACACGTTAGTTGGGACAAATGTCCAGGAACTGCGAGCGTAGGGAGCGAGGTGCAACGATATTCTCTCAAATTACTCATAAACCTAATATTATTTAATTACTATTTTTGTCACAACATGTAGCATTTGTTTATGAAAATCGACTACCTGCCTTTAGTTGAGCAGGGTACGATTAAAAAATTCTGCGTTAAAAGATTGGAAGAAAGGAAAATAGAAGGAGATGCACATGCACTGCGCACACAAGTCGCTAGATACGCGTGTTATGCGCATCTGAAGACCCCTACATATTTAATGCAGTCTGCAACCCCTAACCTAGTTTTCCGTCTTTTTTTAACTTAAACGAGACTGAGTTGCGAGGTCAAAGCGCGAGGTACAAGTGTCACTCCCGTTACTCCAAAATCATCTTACCAACTGGGAGAAAGAACGATTGTCTCTTTTCTTCCGCGGCATCCTTAGTTCACCTAAAAGCTATACTAAGCCGAACACTACCCTGCGTCGCCCCCGCCTGCAAACAAATCTGCACCTGTTTGCCATTCTAAACGCATTCTTGCTGCACACGCCGGTGTCTGGAACTCCTCAACATAATATAAGAAGCGCAATATGAAATGATAATAAGCGTTACTAAGTCGCTTTCCTTCCTTCCTTCCTTCCCTCCTTCCTTCACAGGGTTATCGCTGGTCTGTTTCTAAAATCCCCACAAGCATCAGTGCGAGGGTAAGGAGAGGTTTAGCTCTAGCAGTGTCTCGCTTCGCCTACCTGTGACTTTGCAATGCTGTCCCTTCGGTACGTGTCGGGGTGCGACCGTCCAGTCAGAGAGCGCAGCAGCAGCAGCAGTGTTGGCACTCGGGATGCTCCATAGCGAGAGAGGCTCGCCGCCTTCCAGCAGCTGCTGTGCCCGTGCCGCCGGCTCTGGTCATGTGATCTCGAGCATCACTCGCCTCATCTCCGCTACTGTTGAGTCACACAGACTAGAACTGAACAGTGAGGGGCAGCGGCTCGGCGAGCTGGCGGCAAGTGCCAGCGTACTGCGTCGTATGTGGGGAAGCACATCTGCGCTGACAGGACGGGGACGGCATGCACGCTTCATATGTGAGAACCGATCCCAGACATTATTGCGTTTTTCCCTTTTCTCTCCGCCAGAGATCACGCCCTGACGCACATGCTTTAGAACACATCCATCGGCTCTTTTTAGTCATGCTACATCGGCCTTAATGCTCTTCCACGTTTCTTTTCTTGTGCCCAACAATAGCCTACATAAAAAAAGATTATTGAAATCAAACCGTAAATCTTGAGCAGAGCACATGCACCTGCGGTACATATTTTTAATGGCCTGTTGCAATGCTTAACCTTTGATGTAATGACCTCAAAACATTTTTGTATCTTCAAATTTCCGTTACGCTTTGTGGCTTCCGAAGGATTCATAAACATGTGTTTCTTCCCGTGCCCTCTTCCCAGATGTAACTTGACATAGTTAACTACATTTAAATTGTGGTAATGATCATGGAGACAGAAAGGAAGTGGCATTTATGCTCATTGCGCTCACGATCCTTGGAACAATGCCCACATGTTCAGCGGACTCCATGGTATTTGATACAAGCACTCTAATTATTTTAACACCAGTCACTATAGACAACACACAAAAGGAATGGATCTAATGCAGTCTATAATGAAGCAACCCCACACCCCTCTTTGCAATGCATGAATCTGGTTCCTTGACTGGGTTACACCCTCACCTCATCCATCTAGACTCCCCTTTTAAAAGCCTGTATAGATGTCTTCTGTTACTGGTGGAGGCACAATGCCCATATCTAGGGTACTTCTTTCTTATCTCCCATATTATGGGGCTTATTCACTAGATCTGAACATCAGTTGAAATACTGTATTTCATGAGAGGTACAGAACCAGATAGCCCCAATGAAGCACTGCCTCCAAATTTCTGATTCAACACAGAATCAGATCTGCATGCTCTTTAAAAATCTTCAGCACTTTCTATGGCCCCTCCATAGCTGCCAGAAGCAGAGAAAGAGAGCACATTGCTACCTGTAAAAGGCTGTTGTCATGTTATCTCAGAGTATGTGTGATAGTTACTACAAGCACAGACTAGATGCTTTCTTTTCAGGGTATGTTTCCAGTGGAAGAACAGTCCTACTTCTTAGATAAAGTTTAGTCCAATAAAGGGGGTCTATTGCAAAATGTACTGCCACAATTAAATGAGGTATCTCTTTGTCAGAGCTGACTTAAACATTAAACGAATCCCAATTGACTGTCTATTGTCTTTTCAGTGCCTGGCTCTTAAACTAATAACGAAATCAGGTCCTGTCTCACTCATTGTTCTTTATCGTCCCCCAAAATACAATGCATCCTTCTTATCCGATCTGATTGAACTTTTGACCCTCCTAAGCTCTTACTCTCAGAGAATTATCCTTCTTGGTGATTTCAACATCCATATTGACACCCCCACATCTAAACTGAGAAATGAATTCCTATCCTTACTGGACTGTTTTGACTTCACACAACATGTTGATTTTCCAACCCACTCTGGCGGTCATATATTGGATCTGATCTGCACTTCTGGACTATCTGTTGCCAACATTTACAGCACTGATTTGGGACTCTCTGACCATAAAGCAGTATTCTTCACTGTTTCACTGCCTTTCCTTCCTCTTACCTGTAAACGACAAATTTCTTACAGAAACCTTAAAAATATCTGTCCCTCTATCCTTTCTGGATCCATTTCTGATCTTTTACTGTCTTCAGCTATTCCATCAACACTAGATAGTCTTGTTGACCACTATAACTCAGCCCTTCATTCAGCATTAGATAAAACGGCTCCTTTAAAACATAAAGAGGTTTCCTTTAAACGTTCAGCTCCTTGGTATAATTCAGAACTGCGATCTATGAAAGCAGCTGGCCGACGCCTTGAGAGAATATCACGCAAGTCTGGCCTCAGCGTGCACATCCAGGCTTTCTCTGACCACCAAAGAGCTTACAGAGAAGCACTAACTTCTGCCAAGAACACCCATTACGGCAGAATAATAGAAAGTGGCCATGATAACCCAAGGGTTTTGTTCTCTGTAGTTAATAAACTACTCAAACCCGCATCTGGCCCAACTACCTCTTCTACTGAAGTCTGTGAGGAATTCCTCCACTTTTTCTGATCTAAATAATTCAACTAACATAAATACATCATCTGTTTATATCTCTCCCTGTTTTCCCACTCCATCCAGCTCCTTCTCTAAGTTCTCACCAGTCACATCTGCGTTTGTTAATAACCTGCTTTGTAAGATGAGGCTGACTACTTGTGTACTGGACCCCATCCCCACCACACTACTTAAATCCTGCCTTCATGCCATAATCCCGACTGTTACAACAATAAAAAACTCATCCCTTGACACTGGCTCTGTGCCGATCGATTTTAAAATTGCTTCTGTAACCCCAATGTTAAAAAAGTCTGGTCTTGATGCTGACGATCTTAACAATTTCCGGCCTATTTCCCACTTACCTTTCCTGTCAAAAGTTCTTGAGTGTGTTGTAGCTTCCCAACTCACCAATTACCTAACCTCTAATAATTTGATGGAACCCTTTCAGTCTGGTTTCAGGGCGCGGCACAGCTGTGAAACTGCTCTGCTACAGGTAACCAATGATTTGCTTATGGCAGCAGACTCTGGACAAACCAGCATATTAATTCTGTTAGACCTCAGTGCAGCATATGACACTGTCAGACATGACATTCTACTGTCCAGAATGGAGAACATGCTGGGTATCTCTGGCACTGCCCTCCAGTGGTTCAAGTCCTATCTGACTGATAGGCAAGAGTTTGTTAGTCTTGGCAACAGCAGATCCAGCTCAGCGCCGGTCACACAAGGAGATCCTCAGGGCTCTGTCCTCGGTCCTCTGCTTTTCTGTATTTACATGCTTCCCCTTGGCCATATTATCCATAGCTATGGACTGGGTTATCATTTTTATGCAGATGATACTCAACTCTACTTCAATGTTAAAAGTGGAACTTCATCAGAGCTTTCTCAGCTCGCAACCTGCCTTAGTGAAATTAAAACCTGGATGGAGCAGAACTCTTTAAAATTAAATTGCAATAAAACTGAACTCCTGCAAATTGGGACTAAAATGCAACTTAATAAAATGAGCTCCTTCCCAGTCTATCTTGGCGGTGATCTCATCAGACCTGCCTTTACTGTAAAAAATCTTGGTGTCATTTTTGAATCCTCCCTCTCTTATTCTGCCCACATAAATCACATTAAGAAACTTTCTTACTTTCACCTCCATAACATATCCCGTGTTCACTCCTTCCTCTCCTTCTCTAATGCTGAGAAACTTGTCCATGCTTTTATCACATCCCGCATCGATTATCATAATTCCCTACTGGAAGGTGCCCCTTCTAATCTTATATCACAGCTCCAGCTTATTCAAAACTCAGCTACAAGAGTCCTTACTCAAACCAGCAGCAGCGAGCACATCACACCCATCCTGCTCTGTCTTCACTGGCTCCCTGTGCCTTACAGAATCAAATATAAAATCCTACTAATAACCTACAAAGCTTTAAATAACCTCGTGCCAAACTATATTAGTGACCTTCTCCATCACTATGTGCCTGCCCGCCCACTAAGGTCCTCTGATTCTGGGAATCTTGTTGTGCCCCACACTAATCTACACTCCATGGGTGACAGGGCCTTCAGCTGTATAGCGCCCAGACTCTGGAATGACCTACCGAAATTAATCAGGTCAGCTGACTCCACAAATTCTTTTAAAAAACAACTCAAAACTCATCTGTTCAGAAAGGCTTTTAGCTCTACTTGACTTTATTACCCTTCTCTCAGTTTACCTCTCTGTCAAGTTGCTAATGTAACCTGTGTGTGTGTGCTAGACCATCAATTATGTTGTCTGTTTTTTTTTCCAGAATTCACTGTCTTAATCTTCTTTATTTATTTATCTGGTTTGTACAATGCTATATACTGTATACACTGCAGTTCTTTATTATATTCTGTAAGTGCCTTGAGCATGGGAAAGGCACTATATAAATAAAATGCATTATTATTATTATTATTATTATTATTTATATAACCATCTTTTTGAAAATGATCAAGCAATGTTTCTAGATTAAGAACAAGATTAAGGAATATTAACTACAGAGTATCTGTCAGGATGTTTTATAAACTGTTCCAGTACATAAAAACATAGAAACCAAAGTAGTGTATATCAAATAAGTTGATTTGTGTTTTCTATTAAATAATTTGAAATTATGTAATTTAATAAATCTTGTTTCTTATGTTGCTGTAGAGTAGTAGAGACATGTTGTTTAGACATACAAGTAAAAAATTCACTGCACTCCGTACACATGACAATTCCAATGGAAGATCATTTGTGCCAAAAATAAATGCAATCCAATGTGTTAAAGAGACTGAAATGTAATACAGTGTATCCGGAAAGTATTCACAGCGCATCACCTTTTCCACATTTTGTTATGTTACAGCCTTATTCCAAAATGGATTAAATTAATTTTTTTCCTCAGAATTCTTTTACTTGAGATTTTTGCAAATTTATTAAAAATAAAAAAATTGAGAAAGCACATGTACATAAGTATTCACAGCCTTTGCCATGAAGCTCAAAATTGAGCTCAGGTGCATCCTATTTCCCCTGATCATCCTTGAGATGTTTCTGCAGCTTAATTGGAGTCCACCTGTGGTAAATTCAGTTGATTAGACATGATTTGGAAAGGCACGCACCTGTCTATATAAGGTCCCATAGTTGACAGTTCATGTCAGAGCACATACCAAGCATGAAGTCAAAGGAATTGTCTGTAGACCTCCGAGACAGGATTGTCTCGAGGCACAAATCTAGGGAAGGTTACAGAAAAATTTCTGCTGCTTTGAAGGTCCAAATGAGCACAGTGGCCTCCATCTTCCATAAGTGGAAGAAGTTCGAAACCACCAGGACTCTTCCTAGAGCTGGCTGGCCATCTAAATTGAGCAATCGGGGGAGAAGGGCCTTAGTCAGGGAGGTGACCAAGAACCCGATGGTCACTCTGTCAGAGCTCCAGAGGTCCTCTGTGTGGAGAGAGGAGAACCTTCCAGAAGAACAACCATCTCTGCAGCAATCCACCAATCAGGCCTGTATGGTAGAGTGACCAGACAGAAGCCACTCCTTAGTAAAAAGCACATGGCAGCCCGCCTGGAGTTTGCCAAAAGGCACCTGAAGGACTCTAAGACCATGAGAAAGAAAATTATCTGGTCTGATGAGACAAAGATTGAACTCTTTGGTGTGAATGCCAGGCGTCACGTTTGGAGGAAACCAGGCACCGCTCATCACCAGGCCAATACCATCCCTACAGTGAAGCATGGTGGTGGCAGCATCATCCTGTGGGGATGTTTTTCAGCAGCAGGGACTGGGAAACTAGTCAGGATAAAGGGAAAGATGACTGCAGCAATGTACAGAGACATCCTGGATGAAAACCTGCTCCAGAACGCTCTTCACCTCAGACTGGGGCGATGGTTCATCTTTCAGCAGGACAATGACCCTAAGCACACAGCCAAGATATCAAAGGAGTGGCTTCAGGACAACTCTGTGAATGTCCTTGAGTGGCCCAGCCAGAGCCCAGACTTGAATCCGATTGAACATCTCTGGAGAGATCTTAAAATGGCTGTGCACCGACGCTTCCCATTCAACCTGATGGAGCTTGAGAGGTGCTGCAAAGAGGAATGGGCGCAACTGGCCAAGGATAGGTGTGCCAAGCTTGTGGCATCATATTCAAAAAGACTTGAGGCTGTAATTGCTGCCAAAGGTGCATCAACCAAGTATTGAGCAAAGGCTGTGAATACTTATGTACATGTGATTTCTCAGTTTTTTTTATTTTTAATAAATTTGCAAAAAATCTCAAGTAAACTTTTTTCACGTTGTCATTATGGGGTGTTGTGTGTAGAATTCTGAGGAAAAAAATGAATTTAATCCATTTTGTAATAAGGCTGTGACATAACAAAATGTGGAAAAAGTGATGCGCTGTGAATACTTTCCGGATGCACGTATATATGCACATGGTGCATTTCATTTTGCTATGGTTTTATCGTGTAACTATAAAAAACATATCAAGCAAATGATCAATTGCTTTTCACTTTGCTGTGTCAGTTTAAAATGTGATACAAAAAGCATAGTGTATTTTCATTCCTGTCCATAGATCGTGTGTCATAACTGAAAGCAAAACAAATGCATTGCATTTTCCTTAGCAGTAGCTAGAGCTTATTACATTTCAATTCAAGACCATGCTTTAATCATACCAAAACTAAATGTAAGCAAATGACCAATCAGCATGAAAATGTAGGGCATGGGGCGTCAACAGTTGGGGTAAGAGGGTTGGTTCCCAGCATGAGTGTGTTCAACCAGCACAAAAGAGGGCGAACAGGGAGTTGACAAGACAGGAGATCCACTGTGTTATTGAACGGATTGATGCTTGCGATGTAAATGATTATTTCATTCCCTTCTGTGTCGAAAGAAGGGAAAAAAGTAATGCTAAAAATGTTTCAATATATTTAGTATTTAGTTAAAACCACTAATAAACCACACCTCAAAAATGTAACAGCATGGCTTATTTTAGCATGTATAAAAAAACTAACTTTACACAGCTTAACAAAGAGTAATCTTTTTCACTGAGATATAAAACATACTTTTCAAAATTTCAGTTAATTAGTACATAGTCCACACTGACAAAACTTTCTGTATGTCCTCCTTGTGAATACAGGAATGTTTTGAAGTGGAAAGTCTCCAACCCCAACTGTTGACACCTTTGCCCTACCTTCTGATGCTGATTGGTCATATGATTACATTTAGTTTTTGGCATGATTAAAGTGTGGTCTTGAATTGAAATGCACTGCAGTCCAGCTGCTGCTAAGAGAAATGCAATTCTTTTGGTTTGCCTTTACTGTAGTTATGACACGCAATCTATGCACAGGATGAAAATGCAATTTGCACTTTAAACTGACAAGAAAACTGCATGGTGTAGTGATTGATTGTGGTTTTAATGGTTGATATGTTTTCAGTTATGACAAGGTAAATCCATACGAAAATTAAATACACCATGTGTATATACATTACATTTTAATCTAGTTAACATGTTGGATTGCATTCAATTTTGGCACAGATAATCTTCCATAAATACAACTATTACTACCATTACCTAGGGAAGGATGCATTCTGTGAATTCTTGAACTAATGCCTGCTAAGTCTGCTGGAGCAGGGGATAGTGAAGATCTAATTCTCATTTATATTAGGGATTCTTTAATATTTTTAGCTGAAAAATCTCCTTAGCCCATGTCTTGTCATTCTGAACAGAGATGCACTGTAATCTGGAAAAGTTGAAAAGTGAAGCAGGACCTTAGAATGTTTTGTATAGCCAGTTTGTTTACAGTTTCAAGTAACTTCAGTCCCAGATGATTACTGTAACCTTGTTAAGCTCTTTGCTCATTAGCTTGTATGATAATGACTAAAAAACATTTTCTGTGTTTTCAGAAACATTTGCGCACTCCAGCAATGGAGATGAAAATAAGTAAGCCAGGTGTTTCATGTGTTTTAGAAGGGAAGCAGAGAGCAGTTGACTTTTATTAGTTATTTTTCATAAAGAGTTCTCTCATTTGATTTGGTGCTTTTTACACTTTTGTAAACAACTAAGTTTAGCTGCAGAAATGTTCACTTCAAAGGAGAACTTGCAAGTAGACGTTTTCTGTATCTCTTGTGGACGCTAGGGTCGCTGTTGCCCCTTTAAACCCAACAGACAGACACTCAAGACCAACAGGTAAAAGCACTGAGAAATATTTTAATTCTATTTCTTCTCAAAAACAGTGCTCCCCAAGCACCACAATGAACACGCAAGTAATTACAATAATCAATCCAATTCTCTTTTTCTCTCTCTATTTTCTCCTCCACGCCTCCCAGCAAGCTTTGTCCACCTCCACCCGACTCTGGCTCACCCGCTGGGTTTTCAGCAGTCCTTTATATATTGTCCGACTCGGAAGTGTTTCTGTTCTTCCGTCTACATGACTTGCTAGCACTTCCAGGTCAGATGGAGAAGTCAAGTTTTCCGTCAGCCCGGAAGTACTTCCGGATTACCATCCCCATGACTCAATAGTACTTTTGGGCTATGCAGAAAGTAGAAGTCCCCAAGTCCTCCTGCAGCGTCTCCTGGTGGCACCAACGGAACCCAGCAGGGCTGTAAAGCCGAACTGCATACTCCATGGTGCCAGGGCACCGCTATGCTGCAGGGAAATCACCATCTAGCGTCTTGGTGGAGGCAGTGTCCCAAAGTAGCTACTTTCCCCCATCCTTCTACTTTTTGGGCGTCCTGGCTGGGTTGAGCTTCTGGCCAATCCATCACACTTGTAAAAACTGAAATTGCCACTTTCATGGAGCTCCCCCTTAGCTACTGAACGTATGGAAAACAGCTCTCTGTCTCCAGCAATAATTCTTTTTCTTTTAATTTTTTGAAAATCTATACTAATAAAATCAATCTATACTAATAAAAGGCAAAGCCCTCACTGACCCACTCATCACTAATTCTCCACCTTCCCGTGTAGGTAGAAGGCTGAAATTTGGCAGGCTCATTCCTTACAGCTTACTTACAAATTTTCAGCAGGTTTCATTTCGAAATTCTACGCGTAACGGTCATAACGGTCAACAACATCCGCCATGTTAAACTTTCTTATTTATGGCCCCATCTTCACGAAATTTGGTAGGCGGCTTGCCTGCGCTAACCGAAACCGATGTACATATTTATTTTGGTGGTATGACGCCACTGTCAGCCACCATATTGAACTTTCCAACGGTCTTTGTTACTTATGGGCGCATCTTCAAGAAATTTGGTATGCGGGTTCCCAACGCTAACTGAATCCTATTTACGTACATATATACGTCCATAGCCTGCAGCTCGGTCGCCGTGTGAGGCGGCGTTGGGTCCCCCATCCCCATGCCTCCCATGTAGTTGGCTGCCTTCCTATATAAGGCCATCCATTGCTCCGGTCTCTTCATTCCCTTCCTTGCTTTGCCACGGTATTCACGTCTCCCTGCTGATAACTGCAGCCTTTTTATTTAATCCACGGCTTCTCCGCTGTTTTGTTGTTCGTTTATTACGATTATAGTTATTGTGTAGGTATTTTTGACTTAGTTTACATTGTTCAGGTACCCATTTCCTTTATCGTTCCAACCGTACCCCCATTAACATGTCTATCGAGGTGATCACCATCGATCAAAGAACTATGACTTAATGAGTGGTTTTCATGCCCGGAGATGGCGACTGCCTTTTCCATTCCTTCTGTGTTACATATTGCACGGCCATATCAGGCTCACTCTTGATATCCGGAGGAACATTGTGTCTTATGTATTGAATGACTGGGACAGGTTCAAGGTGTGGACTGATGATGGTACAGGAGATAATTATACTACACAGGAGCACAATAAGATTGAAATGCTTAAACCCTTCACCTATGGTTCTGCATGTGAGTTGATGGCTGCTGCTGAATTGTTCGGTTGTTGCTTTCAAGTGTACCGAAATGGCCAAATATTTTACACCTTTGGACAACTGCCAATGCCTCTTAAACATCTTAGATTCACAGGTGACGATTTGAGTAGTGGACACTTTGATGTTTATGAATGTTTAAACTCTCAAAAGCTAGATGTGAAGTTATCGATGAAACCCATTTCAATTCAAACGGCCTCCAATTTCCAGTAAGGCTCTGCTTCGCAATGACAATTAATAAGTCTCAGGGACAGACCCTACAAAAGGATGGCATTGATTTAAGGCAAGATTGCTTTTCACATGGCCAACTATACGTTGCATGCTCAAGAGTAAGCTCAGCGCAAAGCTTGGTCATATTACAACCGGAGGGCCGAACTGACAGCGTGGTATACAAAGAGATCTTTAACAAATAATTATTGGTATATTTTCCCTCAGTTTAAAAAGGTTTACTTTTCTTCTTAATAAAAATTTTAAAGCAGTACTTAGCTGCTGCGAAGTGCGGGTATTTTGCTAGTTTTTAATGAAGGAACTGGAATATCTGGGGAAGTTTCATCAGCATCTTGCTGTTGCAAATGGAATTACATGAACCCACCCAAGTTGCATAATTTTTTGCATAAATATTTGCAGTTATTGTTTTTAGGTAAGAACTATAACTTTTAAGTGAAAGCTTAAATCAAGGAGTTCTGTCTGATTGCTGTTAGTGTGTAGTTGAGACGGTATTGTATATTGTCCATTCCTTGTCTAGCTGCAGTGTCTTAAGGGCACAAGAGGACACTCTTGTGAAGCCCTCTCTTGGTGATAAAGTTGGTTGAAGTGGAGTAATGAAAATAAAGACAGTCCCAGTCTGCTATACAGCCTGCCATAATAGGTCTCTAGGTTTGAATATGTAGAGTACAATATTGACAGCGAAACCGTTAAGAGGTTACTGGTAACTGTTGTATAGCTGTTCCATTTCAACATTGAGAAAAAAGATTCAAAGTGGTTAATTGGTACCTTTCGTGTTAGATGCATGTAACAAGTGATATGATAACACTGTTCTTACAACTATATCAGGTGGGCAGCTAGCTTGCAAGTGGCTTATGCACTCACAAATAACTGGATTTAAAATCCCTCCCTACTTAATATTCAGCACCTACAGCAAACAAATCTATGAAGACTTCTGTTCCAAACCAGAATGTGGATAGGGGGAAAATGCAAAGACCATTTGAAATCAGCGCATTGAGCATGGAAAAGTTGCTACATAAATAAATTGTATTAGTATTATTATTGTTAGTGTTCTGCCTCTCTAAGTGGATGGTAATGCTGATTAGCTTTCTAAAAATCATTGGTAATAACAAATGAGTGCAAGCCTTGCAAACTTTCAGGTAAGGGTGTCTTTCTACTTGGCAGGATCCACAGTGCTAATCAGCTGTCCTAAGACATCCTCCTGTGAATATGATGCATATTTCCATAATAACTGATGTGCATTCAGACTTTGAACTTTTCACTTCTATCATGACACATGTAGATCTCTACAAATGTTAAAAGTCTTATGAAATTTCAATAGACTTTAATCTTTAAAGATTTTATTGAATTTTGTACTTCTTGGATTATATAAAAGTTCATATTATCTAAAAACAAAGCCTGACCAACATTGTACTACGGTATGAATTGAAGCATTTTTGAATATATCATGAAGACTGGTAGTATTTTGTTTGTAATGCTATATCATTTAGACACTCCTGTTCTTCCTATGAGTCACATATTAAATTAGATGAGATGTCAAATCATGTAATTTGATGAGTAATGAAACACTGCCATTTTTCAATTTAGAATTATGTGCCACCTCTAAAAATGAATTATTTGTTGCTGAATTCAAGCCATGACCCAGGTGTTTTTTTTCTGTTGGTCCTTGATGTTATTCTGGTAAATGCATCATCAAGCTCCAACCATCCTCTGATTTCAGTACCACACACATAGGAAGTGTGTCAGAATGGAGTAGCAATTGGATTTAATTTTTCTACTTATACAAACTTCATAGTGCTTTTGATGGTGTAAACACAGTATTCTGTGTTTCTGTGTATCCATTCATCTACTCTTCAATATACTTTGTCTAGTCCAGTGCAGGGACTGTAGCATATTCCGGCTGCATTGGACACAAAGTATTCTTACAGTAGATGGGTAAGATGCATTCTGTTATATGGTTTAATTGATATAACTGTTAAATGTTGCCTGTTTTATCTATGATCTCTATAAGTAGATCAACAGAAGAACAGTTTGCCACTTACACTGCTAAATAGACTGCAGTGGTTATCTATAGAGCATGGCTCAACCCTAGATTAATAATTTCTTGTAGGTTTTTAATGTGATGATGAAGTACAGTGTAGAATATATATAATGTAATTAATTAATTAACAAATTTATTGTTGTCTTTGATTTTAGGGCAGCAAATGATAAAAATAATAATACATTTTATTTATTTAGCGCTTTTCCCATGTTCAAGGTGCTTAAATAAAGACACCCTTTTGTAAGGCACCTATATTGTTTTTAGGAGATGGATACTCCATTCCAAGCACAGTATCTGGGTCACTGAACCATACTCAATTAATGAATCAAAATAATAAAATTTCATGGTAAGTGCTTGCTTATCTATATTTATATGAAAAACAGGACATAAGACAGACTGATTAACAAAAATATAAAACAAAAATAGTCTGTTCCAAGCTTGCTTCAAGAAAATTAACAATCTGTTTATTTTTTAGGACTAACATACACTTTTCATACAGCATTTTCCATGTTTTCTTTTTGTGACTTCAAGGGAATACTCCATCCAGAAATGCTTTGTTATATGTTACTTACCCCATGGGGTTTATAGTAATGCTCAAGAAAAAAAAACAATCTTAGGCTTTTACAAAGAGTGAAAAAGCAAAGTTTCTAATAGAATTAGTATCTATGGAGATCAATGCTATAGCACAGCAAGCACCTTAAAAATTCATAAAAAAAATCTCATGTTACTGGTGTTGCATAATTCACACATCATGTCTTTCAGTTGTATGCTGACAATCAGCAAAACATACACATTTATTACTTAAATATTGTAAAATAAATACTCCTGAAATATTAGAGCAGTACATGCAGGGGAAATACGTTCACATGGGATCAACCTTTCAATTCAAAAGTCAATTCTATCATAAAATACGTTATTTCAACTGTTCTTGAACACATTCGATTTAAAGTTTTCCTTGGCCATTACTACAAACTAGTGAGTAATATATTAAAAAGTATCATTTTTGAAAGGAGTATTCCTTTAATTTTCCCCTGCTATTCTAATGCACATTTATGGGTAAGAGTGAGGGATTAAGCATTACTCTGCAAGCATAGTTTTTTTTGCATTCTTTTTGGTAGTTTCAATGGAAAGTCTTGCAAAAACCAGTGTGGAGTTTATGTGATAAAGTTATTACTGATGTGTGTTGCATAGTAAAAGCTCCATATGAGAAAGCAAAGTAGTGATATTGTATTTAGCTGGCTGTTTACCTTCTGTTTAAGAGTTCACTTTCCCGTTACCACGGATAATTTAATGATACCTAAGCTTTCTTTGTTGTACAGGCTACCTTAAATTCAGGTTCCAGTGAACTGTCCGTGGAATGGTGTCCATATCAAGGTATTTTTTCACTCTGGAATGCAGATTGGAAGAAGGAGTATTCAGAAGAAGACACAGCTGCTTTTCTGTTAAGACAAGTACTATATTTATTTCAAACCAGTTATTTTAGCAGAGAATGCATTCTGTGACAATTAACGCCTATGGAAAAAGTGCAATGCCCTTTTGGATCTACAAGTGCAAGGTGTGAAAACCCAGTAAAATTAACTGAATTTTAGTCTATCTGTAGAAGCATGGCCTCTAGACATTGCTGCTGACAATTGTGTAGACCCCCCCACTCCTTCTTTGCATCAGTTCCACAGCACCATAAGAATAGGCTTATGCATTACGTACAGCTCACATGTCAGTCCATATGAAAATACATTACTTTTAAGACACAAGTAGACTGACAAAATGTGCATGTAGTTTCTGTCGGTGTACATGTTTTGTGTTTAAATGTATTTTGAGTTTAAGGCTAATTTTAAGCCCACTACTAGGATCAGGGCTATATACTTGTTGGGCTGTCCCGTCCAACGTTGGCTGGTACACCTCTGCGCTGTGAATTTTAATTTCTTCTGTTGTAAGTGCTAATTTTTTATCTTTGTGGACAATGGATTTGGGGTTGTTTGTTTTGGATTTTACTTTTAAGGCATGCCTTTTTCCAATTATATTTTTTGCTGTTGCCTTGTTTTTTTTTTTTTGTTAAGAAAAATGTAAAGAAGCTTTATGTCAATTATTTAGGCCAAGTATTCTTAATGGTTCCCATCTCAACAACAAAAGAAATACTGATATATCAGCAGGAAACCATCCAACAAGAAAATGTTTTTTTCATACACTAAGAGTAGCATAGGTTTGTCACACAAATCACATGGATATATCTTATTATGGCTGTAAGAGCCAAATCTTTTAAGTTAATAGTAAATGTAATTTAATAGATTGTTCTTAATTTGAAAAGAATGTAGCCTTTTATATAGATAATGAAAGATTCTGTTCACCCTTCCCCCCATAAGCTAACAATTTAATTGAACGTGCTTAATAGTCTGCAATATTTTTGTATTTAGAAAATAGAACGATCTCAGATTGAAGCCAGAGAGCAAAAAAGAAACATGAACTGCTAGGCAGAATTGCATTATGGGTATATAGTTGTCTGACCATTATGTTCGTATGTAAGTAGGTCCTTGTGTATGTGATCACAAATGGAAACTTTAAGAAATGAAGCCTAGACACTTAAGACTTGAACAGATCATTATAGACAAGATTTATTTTCTTTTTTTTTGTTTGTGTGTGTCTTATCAGCCTTCTTTATTTTTGTGCACATGGTTTGCTTTAAATTTCGCAAAAGTTTTTTTTTAAAAAGGAAGACACTTGGTTTATGGAGTTTTTGCAATGCCTTTCTGGTAGCTACATTTTGAACTATTTTAAACTATTTGGAAACCGTTGACAAACACAGCTACAGTGGTTACTAGACCTTGCAGCTATATTTTAACTCAAAATGATTCGATGATTTTTAAATTATGGATATTTCTTCCAATACATTTCTAATTAGATTGTTTACAATACAGTCAATGGGGTAAGCAGTCACTCTGAACACACCTAAGAACAACAGCCCCCTTTGAGCTCTCTTTCACTACTTTATGGACTTCATAGCAGTATTCGAGAACAAAAAGAATAAAAAAACTTTCAACCTTGAAAAGCATGTCTTGCTCTTTTTGCCTGTAAAGGATGAGCAGTCAGTTTTTTCCAAAGGCACTTGGCACTAAATTTTAACTTATGCACTTTTAGATATATTTGATTGATCTTTTTAGCACACATAAACATATGTGCTTCTTAATACAGTGGCTATAATAATCTCACACTGTGTATCTATGTCTAAAAGCATTACATAGCTGTATGATAGACTGGTTTAACCTTTTCAAACTGACAGATTTCAGATAATACTCTTTAAGCCTGAAAGTCTTGTCAAGCTAAGCAGGAATGCAGTGTATTCTGGAAAAGCTGCAAGGTGAAGTAGAATATAGATTATTTTGCTTAGATAGAAAGTGCAGCTTTTGACTCCCATGGGAAAGTAAAGTTGAGTTTAGTGATAATCATTCAGTAACATTTGTGTGTTTTGAAAAACTAAAAATGTCACAGCACGCTCATCTACAGAGAGAAAAACAAATATGCCAGATGCTCATTTTGGGCATGAAGGAAAAGGGGAGCAGTTGTCTTTTATTAGACTTTTTTAAAATAGCTTATTTTGCTTAATTGCTGATTGTTGGATAAATTGAGCTTTCTCTCAGTCCAGCTGTTGCTTTTATGACACTTTTGTAAAGAGTAAAGGTCTAATCTCAGTCTCTGTTTGGGGAGAAAAATTATGGACACTTCCATGGAGATTACTATCTTCTGCTATTTAGCTGTTAGACACTTTCCAAAGAGCTCTGTCTCTGGCAAGAAATCTTTTTGTTTTCATTTTTTGATTAAGGATATATAATTTGCGCTAAAAGAAAAGAAGCCATCTTGTACTAAATGAAGTCTACATAACCCACCCAGGTTTAATGATTCTTTATATCGCTTATATTTGCTGCTATTGGTTTTTACGCAAATAAATATAATTTTTAAGAGAAAGCTCAAATCAGTTTCTTTGTTGGATTGCTACTAGTTTAGCTGAGAAGCTAGATTCTTTGTCTAGCTACAGTTTTTTAAGGGAATGAGAGCATGCTCATGTAAAGTCCTCTATTAGTGGCAAACTGAAAGTAAAGGTTTGGAAGTAAAGACAGGTTCCAGTTAGAAAGCAGTTTGCCATAAGAGATCCCTAGGGATGAATATGCAGTGTCTTAAGCACAATAAATGCCACACACAAAAAAAGTTTGGGGGCAGCCACCCGTATATTATTGCTGGGTGCAATGGATAGATTTTTAAGTGCTGAGTCGTACAGGTTTGAGTCCATAACTGAATTGTCTTGTTGGCACAAAGATGGTAGCTTTAAAGGAGACCAGAGGAAATGAAGTAATCTGTTGCACCGGAACTGGAAGTGACGTCATCAGTGGGGCCAGAACCCGAAGTGGCATCATCAGCAGGCCCATAAACGGAAGTGACGTCATCAGGGCCATGCAGGATTTCCCATAACTGGTCTGCAAAGAAGTGAGAAAGAGAGTTAGTGCACTCTGCCACCCCCTGGTGTAACATGGAATTACTCTCATTCGGACCCTTTAGCTGTCTACCATGTGCACGTGTGTAACAACTGGTAAGAGGTTACAGGTAACTGCTGCATAGTTGGCTTTGAAATTTAATTCTATATCTCCATTAAGAAATAACCTAAGAGGGTAGTTGTTAACTTTTGTTTTATGTGTATGTCACAGGTTGTTTATACAATAAAATAATGTCCTTAGCTTTGCTGTTTATTTATACAGTATTTCTGTTTACCCCAACAGTTACTACATTATCAGTTACTGAAATTTGTGAAATTTGTTGATCTATAATCATATACTTCTAACTCATTTGGTGAAGATTAGCACACTGGATTTAAATAACATTCATTCATAGGTTTATTTTATCCCTGCAGTAAATCATTTATTAAAGTAAGGACTTCTAACCTGGTTGTTAAATGGCGCATGAAACTTCTTAAAGTTCTTAAATTTAAAGGAGAAATTCATGAGGAAACTTAAATACTGTGCTCAGAGTGATTATACCCTATGGTGATGCCAATTCGATCAGGACATGATACAAACACAATGAATCATCAAAAAATGAAATTCAAATTTTGAAGAAACAGCCCCCCCCACCACCATCACCAGACCCCAAACCAACTCCACCCCAGAGTTATCTAAGAATATAGTTACCAAATTAAGACTGATGGAACATGCAGGTCACTGATATTGCTCTCCAGAGGACATGCTGTCTTGACCAAATGAATAAGAGCATTCTGATTTTCTTAATACATTTTCTAGGCTTGCTTTTTAAATCTCCAATGGTTTTCAAGGGCATGATTATGAGGAGAAGGCAAGAGAAGAAGCCAGGAGGGTTGTGTTGCTTCAATTTCAGGACTGATGTTGCCAACACTGAAGAACTGTGACTGCAAGCTCACTCTGCCTACTGTACTCCTTTGCCTTCTGCCATTCCCACATCAAGTGCATCCCTGATGACCAGAAGAAAGAAGACCTCAATTTAAACCAACTCTTGCAAAATACTGGACCTACTTCCTTAACTTTCCAACTCATCTCTATGGCTGTCCTTAACATCCCCACACTCCTAATTAGTCATAACTTGGTTATCCCTGAACTCTGACATCTAGATCTCTCAAGCTGCAAGTTCTTTAACAGAGTGGTATAATTGTCTTGCGCTTTGTGAATTTGTGTCTGCTGATGATTTTAGAACCTTGCTTGCCATACCACAGTGCTGTTTGGGTGTAGCCTGCTGCCTGCCTCCCTTTGACATGGATGCTTCACTAGAATCAGGTACAGTATATGTATTTACTCATTCAGGTTCAGGAAAGTTCTTAGATATTCATACCCGACTTTGAGATTGCAATCTAGTTTGCAATGTGGTTCAAAGTCTTCCAAAAGGCAAGCTTCCAGAGGCAGTAAGGCTGTCTCCAACCAACACATTTCATATTTGTTTTACTGTACTGGAAACATGTTCTGTTTTCTAGCTGTAAAGAATTATTAAAAGATGACAGGGGTGGGATGTGGATGGAGACCACAATAACTCATACAGGGTGGAATAATGATAATTTCAAGCCATTTAAAGGTATTGTCTGGGGAAAAGATCAATCACTTATTTATAAAATGAAAATATATATATAATTTGGAGCTATTGATTTCATCTCAATAATAAATGTATATTATCTCCTGAATAACTTATTTGTGTTGAAAAAGTGACAACTTATGGTGTAATGACTGTAATATGCATGCTGGATCAAATTGGAGGTCTGTAGGAGAGCATTCAAACAACCAAACATAGAAAAAAAACTGCTTAAGCAGGCAGATTGCGTGGCTGCACAGAAAACCTGTGTAAAGTTAACAAGATATAAGATCTCAGCTTGCAGATTTTCAGTTTTTATTCCCAAATATATTTATAGGGCTTATAGAGTAATTATTGTCATGTGTATTGAGTACAATTAAATTCTTACTTGTATGTCAAAATCAACATGCAACATGTCGCCACTCTCCAGTGCCATGGCTACTAAACATACAGTATCTACATCAGTGTAACTTCAATCTTCTTTAAGTGGAAAATCTCAGAACACATTTGTCATTACCAATGCAAGAAAACCTTCATCTTAGATATATATATATATATATATATATATATATATATATATATATATATATATATATATATATATATATATATATATATATATTTGTGTGTGTGTGTATGTGTAAGCTTGCACATTCAGCCCTACTGAAGATGTAACACTGCCTGACATCCAATAAAAAAGTGTTTGGCTTGTCAAACACAAACACAAATAAAACGTGCAATGAGTGAAGCTCTACAACATGCTGGATAAAATAAGTCCTGACTTGAACCCGAAAAAGGCTCAGAAAGGGTACAGCTCTCAAGGGTGAGAGGCATGTTATGTTGATAAGGCAAGGAAGTTTGTATGTATCTGCTTTGTAAGAGAGACTGCAACAGCTGGACAAGTGGGCAACCTGAGGCAATCTGTCTTTTATCAGACAGTTGGTGTCTATGTAAGTTTGCGTGATGCTAGGGCCACACACTGAATAAGGCATGACATATGAGTTTAAGAATATCCATCCATCAACCAAACCTACTTATCCAGGGCAGGGTCACAGCTTTTTTCAACAAGCAACAGATGCAGTTAGGAATAACCCCTGGACAGGGCACCAACCCAGCACAGTGTGAACATACACACTTACCACAGTCAGTTCACCAATCCACCTAACCTGAATATCTTTGGACTGTGGAAGGAAATCAGAGACCCCAGGGAAACCCACACTGACATAGGGAAAACATGCAAACTCCATGCAGTAAGCACCATGTCTCCTTACTGTGATGCAGTAGCACAACTACTGCACTACAGTGCCATCTGTGCAACAAAAACAAAAAATAAAAGGTACTTTACTCCATTCTATATCTATTTCAGTAATAAAGAGTTTGAATTATTAGCCTCCCTAATTCGGGGTATTCATCAGAAATGTAATGATTTTAATTCATCAGATAGAAGTACATAAAAAAAGAATAACTTCGCCAAATATTTAAAAACGTGCGCTTCAGTTTGAATTTAAATTCAGTTTAAAGCAACCTCGAAATAGCATAAAATATCATTCCATATACCTTTATTACCTATTTTTCAAACTTTTGTGAAAAGGAGTACCTTTAACCCCATTTATCTCATTAGCAGGAGGACCCATGGGGTTGGTTGCTGTAACATGCACAATGTCAAGTTCTTCTGATCGTTTTTAGTGAAAACACCAATTGGTTTACTCTTTATCATAAGGGTGTAACTTACCTGCTCAAAACATTGTCCTAACATGGCCTAACAATGAGTTTTTTTGGTCTATAGGGCAGAAAATAAGGGGCACTCCAAAAAGCTCACTGTCTCGGATAACTAGACACCAAGATGTGTCAAATGGAATACCATGTGTGGGGGCTTTCTCATATTGCTGAGTCAAGAGATGTCGACCAAAAAAAAAAAACTGAAGTGATTTCAAAAGTAATTCTTAAAAAAATGCTTGGAGTAGTGGGAAATGTGTTACATAATTGTAAAGAATTTTTATTATTATTAAGTTATCTTAAAAATCAATTAAAATTCAACGATTTTCTTACTCACCTGTTCATTTACTAAACTCGAGCCTAATTTCCTACAAATAAAAAGTGTGTATGTAATTCACACTCCAGAACAGCAGGGGGAGCCCTTACTGATTTTTGTAAGGGATTTAGCAAGTGTGAATAAGAAATAATTCCACAATGATTCAGCGGGCATAATTTGGATTATTGCAGTAGAAATAGATTTTTTTTTAAATATCCTACACTTGCTATGCAAAGATAATGCTTTCAATTGTTTTAATGCTCGGTCAAAATGTCGCTGTTCTTAAAAGTTGAAAGGTCGTGCCGCTTCACTGACTGATGGTAGATGTTTAAGGAAGTAAGCAGTCAGGTGATGCTTAAAATGATCTACAGTAAGGAGAACGAGATACGTGCAAAATCATGAAGGCTCTGTGGTCGGGTTTCTAATCTTCAGATTGGGATCCTGAAGGGGGGACTGTCGCTGAGCTGTGACAGGGACGCGGCGGGTGAGTTGAAGTTCGGTAATGTCGGAGGAGAAAGAGTGGAGCGGTCGTTAGTGGCAAAGTCGGGATGCTGTTAGGAAAACACTCAGCATCCGAACTTAACACACTTCTCGGACAAAGCGACCAGAGTGAACGTGTGCATTCTGGTTCTGTGTTTTTAAAGTTGACATTTGTTCTATACTGAATATGCATTTTGTTTAATGTGCATTCACCTAATGCATCAAACAATCGAATTAGATTAAGCTTTAAATTGAACTGTCATTTTACATTACAAAAACACAGTTGTCTGATATGATTGAGTAGGAGCTGCTGTGATTTAATACTAAAATTTGTAAAAGCAAGGGATGAAACATTGTTCCGTTTTCGAAAAAAGGTACCTGGTGTCGCAGAAAAGGCGAGATCTTATCGATTTCCTAAGTGCTTCTCTGTAACCGTAAGCGCAGTGTAGTGTTAAAGGTTAAATTATATTGTTTATTGGAACACTAAATATGTACTGCATTTATATTGTAGTAGATCGGTGCTTAAATATGTTAACGAGCAGCCGATTATATACTGTATTTTTTTTTTTTTGATGAAAGACTAGCTTTTCCGAATTTTATTTGTCGTTTCCGCAGAGATCTGCGCAGCTCCTGAGGGTTACGTGGGAAGCATTTGGCAGCGGGAGCTTCTAAATGCTGCACGGGGAGCCTGCCCTTTCTGGACAGTTTCTTAGAAGGCAGTTCTTGCTGCTGTTCTTGTCGATTAATAAAATTGCTTCATCCCGTTCTGCTCTGCCTGAAATTCAGTTTCAGTGTTTACATCATATTTGCTCAAGTTACTTGACAATTCAGAAATGGAACAGTGTGCATGATGCGCCCTCTAATGGAAACTAGGTTAGTTTCTTTCGTCGTTCACGAATAATCAGATGAATTAGATTGAAGAAAATTATTATGTCGTGTTGCATCTGTGAGGACTGCGCAATGCACAGGTCTGCAACATTAAACTCATAAAAAATAGTTTTAATTCTGAATAGTTATTTTTTATTGGCTTTCATGAACCTTAATAACAAAATTATAATTAAAATGTTTCCCATCATTTCACATTTAAGTGCAAAAACAGTATACAGTATTGTTCTAAATCAATTTAACATGAAAATGTTTAGTCAATCCAATATTTTTAAACATGCTGTATATTTAAAGAAAACCAGGGATATGGAGTCAGTACACAAAACCTTTGACTCCGACTCCTCTCTTTATAATTAGACTAATATATTTACTATGTTGATTGAAAGGACACAATATGCAAGATACAAGGCAATTTATTACTGCCAGCATGAATCTTCAGTCTACTTTTTAGCCTCTAACCTGTTAAAGTTGGGGTTTAAAGGCTGTAGCAGTGTCATTGTGGCTTACCAACACTGAGTAACATGAGATTAAATTTACAAAGTTAACAAAAGTGTTTATTTTTTATCAAAAGTCTGAAGAAAAAATAGTTTAATCGAATCAGTATATATGAAATTGGACACTTCAAACAATATATTACAATTTACATTTAGTCCCAGTCAGAATCACTATATATATTTTTTTTTTTTTTACCAACTCTGACCCTAGTAACCCAAAAACTGCTTCTAAGTACATAGTCCTGAAGAAAACAACAATACATAATAATAGACTTACATATAACTTCTCTAGTTTTTGCCACTTTGTAGGTTTTTTTTATTTTTTTTTAAATCAGTACTTTTTTTGGTGGTCCATTGTTTGGTCACTCTCTCTTGTGTGTACCAATGAATCACCCAGCAGTAGATTTTCTAAGATTTTTAAGGAAGAATTCCAAATGTGTACCAAAAAAGTGCACTCTGAGAGTCATGTTGCAACCCAATTTCTTAAATGTAGCTAATAGGTTTTTCATATTTTCATTATAATTTGGATCTTTATTGTTACCTAAAAGCTTAGAAATTACTTCCTTCAGTGATTCCCAATCAAAAAGTCTCCTTAATTGTAATCGTTTGGATAATATGGCCTACTAAAAGCTTTGTGTAAAATTGGGCTTTATGACCAGGTGGATCTTGTTTAAAAATAAAATCTTAATACCTTTTATATGACATTTACATTTGCTGTGGTTTTTATCCTACTGAAACTTGCAGTCCATTCTCCCATAGTTGAAGATATGCTTTTATGCTGATTTTCATATCTAAATTACCCACCTGTTTTCATTAGTGTGCCTTTGGATGAAATGACATCCCATTCAAGATTGTTTCCTGCCTTTTGCTTCATGCTGCAGGCTCTTCATGAATCAATAGTGTATAAGCATGCTCAAAAATTTGTGGGATGATGTTGGAGAGTGTTGTCTGAGTGTTGTAAATGTATACAGTCAAATGGATCTGATAAGAATAAAAATAACAAGCTAGCTAAGTTTGTAGATGATGCTAAGCTACAGATGAGGACAAATTTGTTGGTACCCTTACGGCTCATTGGAAAAAGTGCTGTATACCTCCTGAAAAGTGATGAAATAAGCAATTGTCCAATGTATACCTGCACGCCTTTGATGTGTCATTGAGTAAAGCAAAGCAAGTGTGAAAAGAGATAAAAGTATTGCTTATTCTACAAAGGCATTCTAAAATGGCCTGGAAATGTTTGTTGTCAACCCTAGAAAAGATCATAAACAATTACTGTAGATTAGAGTGAGTTTTCAGACTAGCTGTTAATTAGTATAACACATGTCTCCAATTGTGCAATCAATCATTCAGCCTATTTAAATGGGGAAAAAGTATTCACCTTGCTGTTTGGTATCATTGTGTGTACCACACTGAACATGGAACAAAGAAAGCAAAGGAGAGAGTTGTCTGGCAGCTTGATGTTCCTGTGACAACTGTTGTAAATATTATTAAGAAGTTTAAGGCCCATGGTACTGTAGCCAACCTCCCTGGACACAGCTGCAAGAAAACAGTTCACCCCAAAATGCACAGAAAAACAGTGAGAATGGTAGACAAAAAGGGAAGGACAACTTCCAAAGAGATACAAGCTGAACTCCAAGGTCAAGGTCCATCAGTATTTGATTGTGCCATCTGTCGTTTTTTTGAGGGACAGTGGGCTTAGTGAAAGAAGACACAGGAGGACTCTACTGTTGAAAGAAAAACATAAAAAAAATAAAAATAAAAAAAAAACAGACTGGAATTTGCTAAAATGCATATTGACAAGCCACAGTGCTTCTGAGAGAATGCCCTTTGGTTAAGTGAGACAAAACTAGAGCTTTTTGGCAAGTAGCATCAGACGAAAATATGAAGCCTTCAAAGAAAAGAACACTATACCTTCAGTGAAATATAGAGGGGGCTCAGTTATATTTTGGGGGCGCTTTGCCGTGTCTGACATGGGGTGTCTTGAGTTTGTATAGGGAACAATGAAATCTCAAGACTGTCAAGACATTCTGGAGAAAACTGTACTGCCCAGTGACAGAAAGCTCTGTCTCGGTCCCAGCTTATAGATCCTCCAACATGGTAATAACCCAAAACACACAGAGCTAAAACCACCCAAGAATGGTTATGCTCAGGAAGAGTGGGTCAAACTGCCTTTTAGAAAGGTGCAGAAGTCTAATTGAGAGGTATAGGAATCACTTGTTTGCAGTGACTTCCTGTAAAGGTTGTGCAACAAAATTCTCTATTAAGGGTCCCATCATTTTTGTTTATGCCATTTTGATTTGTGTTTTTTATTTGAAATTATCTCTTAGATCAAAACTCTTAAAGCAAGGAAAGATTTTTGTTAAATACGGAATCGTCAATAGTGGGTGACAGTTACTTTCATCAGTTCCAAGAGATTTCAGAGACAAATGTGGGTTCTTATTTTTTCATAGAGGGTTACCAACAAATTTGTCTACATCAAAATTGGCAATATGACAGATCTGTAATTGGTTAGATCAATACATTACTTGGATAGAATACAGGCTTGGACATATTTGTGGCAGATGGAATTTAATATAAATAAATGTACAATGTTAAATACACAACACAGTAGGAGGTTTGAAACTTGAAAGTACACCTTTTGAGAACAACCAGGTCTGTAGAACAGATTAGGAAAGCTAATACAATGTTATATAACAGAATGCATGGAGTATAAGTCATGGGAGGGTATAATAAAGTTGTGTAGTTCATTTGTGAAATCTTATCTGGACTACTGTGTGCAGTTTTAATTTCCATGCTGCAAAAAACACACCAGTACTTGAGAAAGTCCAGAGAAGAGCAACTAGGCTGATTCCAAGACTGCACAGTATATGCGGGAAGAGGGAAGAAGCTGAACCTTTTTAATTTAAGCAAATTGGGTTCCTGGAGTTTTCAAACATTTAAAGGGAATTAGTACAGTAAGATCCAAGCTGTTGTTTTAAATTAAGGGTTTCTCTAAGAACAAGGTTATACAGACAGAAACTTAAGTATAAATTGGAAGACTGTAGACGCATGAAATAAGTTACCAAGCAGTGTGGTAGATCGATATTTGTATTTTTCTGGACCTTTAAAACATAACTTAATGTCATTTTTGTTAAATTAGGTGAATCTAGGGTTAATGAGCTTTGTTGGGTTGAAAACAAACTACATATTTGTTTGAATCTTCAAGCCATTAGCTGTTGAAAGTTGGATTACTTAATAATAATAATAATTCATTACATTTATATTAACGGAGTGAACTGTTTTATCATAACCCCAGTTTTAGAACAATCTTAGTAAAGTCAAAAGCAAAGAATCTTCAAGTTATATTTATACATTGTACAATATTTGCCAAATATGATTTCCTTATCCTTTTCAGAACATGTCGAATCCTCAAGGGGGATGCACACCGCTAGTACAGAGTCTGGCTGCACTATTAAGAAACTCTGGTAAGCTTTGTGTTCAGTTTTTTTTTTTTTTTTTTTTTTTTTTTTTTTGAGATATGTATAGATACTTATTTCTTTTTGGTTGTTCTTTCCATGAACATTAGGGCTGTTAATTGAGCATTGCTTGTTCGAATATAATTAAATTTTTTTTTATTTGAAGGCAAAAGCTGACAATTTGATTGTCAGAGAAAAGTGGTTTATTTTACCTATACTAATATTGGCATCAGGCTGATGTAGACATGATATGCAAAGCTGCGGTATCTTTCTGATTTTGTTTTTGCACTTCACATCGACTGTCAGCCTTTCCATAATTTTGAATGGTTAGCTTTTGGGCTGTGTGAGGTCCTTAAAGTAATTTCAAAACAATAACAATGTTCAATACCATTGCTGCAGGGGTTAAGGGAGGGTATATTTGGAGAGGTGGATAACTTCTTGTTAATTAAGAATAATTAGAGCCTCTACCCATGTACCCCAGAATACAGCTAAACAAGGTGTTGGGGAAAAGGTATGTGGGCCTTTTAGCTTGAGATACAGGAGTTTGTTTTGTTGTCTTATAGATTGCCGCATCTCAGCACACATTGTATTATTCAGTAATGATTTTACAATGATTCAGAGGTGATTCATTCCAAGTTCATTCAAAATTGCTGCAAATCACGATGTCAGATTGGCACAAAACTCTTAAATTAGGTCTACCTCATAAAATGGATTTGAATAAATGTCTACCATCAGGAAACTAGAATTATTTCTTTTACTCACTCAAACATGGCATCCTCAGTTATTCGCTTTCTTCTATCTTCTGAACAAAAAAAGTGATCCCGTATACTTTACAATAAAGATCGGATCGTTGTTTCGTCGTGGTTTGGATTAAAAAAAAAAAAAAAAGCAAGGCACTGCTTTGATATATAGTGTAATCAGTTTATGTAAGATTATTGTCATGTATACACAGCACAATTACATTCCTGTTTTCCCTCAAGCAGTTATTGAACTGGAACCTTCCAACTTGTTATTACTTTTACATGACAGGTTGAGGGGCCCCACCTTGGAGGTTTGTGTGTGTATGTATTAGAATGTAATATCGAAGAGAGGGGGGGATTCCAATAAAGCATTGAGTTTCATTGCATTGCTTCATTGCATTCATTCACTGCATCTTTATATATATATATATATAAATCCCTATGTGCGTCCAGGTGTCCGTGTGTGGGTGTCTTCTGGTGAAGTGCGCATGCGCGATATTACTGTCAGAGAAAGTTAGAGGCGTTTTACAGAAATACAAACCAGTATTACTGCGAGAGGAAATTAAAGGTACACAATACAGTGACGCATATTACAGCCACATACAAGCCAGTATTACTGTCAGAGGAGATTAAAGGCATATTACCGACGCGCACGCCTGTATTACCACCAGAGAAAATTAAAGGTATATTACGGACGTACAAGCCAGCGGACGTACAAGACGGTATCCTTCAATAAGGGCGCGCACAAAAAGGCGAGCCTCAAAAGGACGACCTCAAGTGGGTGCAGCGAATAAAGGCGCACGTAAATAAAGATCTGCACCTGTTGCTCTTCACATATTCCAGAGCCATTTGAACTAAATTATCTACGCGCCCTTATTGAATAGAGCCGTACAAGACAGTATTACTGTCACAGAAAATTAAAGACACACAATACACGGCGGCAGCCCACGAAGAACGGTCAGCTCAGCAAGTAAACATCAACAAAAGAAAGGCTGAAAGAAAGAAAAATACAACCAACAAAAAGAATGAGGTCAAAGTCCCTTGCCATTTAATATAGACTGTTCCTACTAATGTTTATGCACTACTGTTCTAGCGCCCGTTATTGTAACGGGCTAAATGACTAGTATATATATAATACGCTTCTGTGGCTGTCCGTTTGTCTGTCCAGGATTTTAAATCACCTGTAGCTCGCAAACCGTTTGACCTATTGACCTGAAATTTGGTAAACATATACTACGTGATGTCTACTATCCGCTTTCAAGGTGATGATTGACCTCCAAGGTTATTCCTCATTTTATTTTTATTTTATTTTATTGTAGAATCAACTCTCGGCAGCGGCAAGCATGCGCCGTACAGCCGAGGTTGTCATCCCTACCACCTTCGCCATCCTTTCCCCTACCTCTTCATATCTTAAATCATTCTTGAGGCAGATTGAAGAGTTAAGTGCCAGCTTAAGTGAAAAATTAAAGAAAATGTACTAAGTAATTGCGACACTAACACTGACTTAATCAGTTTTAGCACAAAAAGATGCAGACGAAAGAAGAGAAGAAGTGGGCTGCTAGAGTGGAGAAAAGAAGAGCTCAGGAAGCAGCAAGTACATCAACCTCTGAGCAAACGAATTCTAAACGTACAGAGAGAGAGTATGAAAACTATGAAAGCTCAAGTCAAGTGTATTCACTGCACGTTATTGTGCAGTGCGCCGTTACTAGTAGGTTATATAAAACGTAACCCCACAAGGATAGGTTCTAGCTGTCCTGCAGCCCTACCCAGGATAAGCAGGCTAGGAAAACAAATGATGAATGAAAAATTTTGTAATGTTGCAGACTAATTATATTAGCCTGGAGATCAGTCACCCACTGTATGAACTTACATTCCATCACACAAATAAGTAGCACCAGGGGGCTCTTTAAAACGGGCAAACCAGCCAAAGTCTCTAAAGAACCTAGCTACAGTGAGTGATCATTTTAGAGGATAGCAAGCTACCTAAAAGAGTGCTTTAAAAAATGAAAAATCATGGGCACTTGGACTCTGCAGGCACCGCAGCTGCACATTCCTGTACGCTTCCCCTTCAGCTACAGTGCACTACTGTTAAACTAACTAAGGTCAGGAATCCCATCTGTCTCCCACTGCATATATGAGTGCCTGACTGTTCTTGTGAGGCATGCAAGATTTTAAAACTTGGCAGCAGCTGCAGTTTGGCACTTTTCTGCAAATGTTTATAGCCAATTGACAATGTTTATTTACAACGATAATTTAATGTGCCCAGCCAGTCGGTGATGGACAATATCCTCGATCATCGGCTTATCCTGCCTCACTTCTCTGTAATTTGATCCACAGGTATAATCGGATCAGTTTTTCTAAATGCTTCTCTGCTACGGTGTTCCACAATCTCCATCTTATGAGGCCGTCTTCTGTGGCCACTTGTTTGATGCATAATGCCCCTAAAACTATGAGGTGTAATTAAAATTGTCTGGCCACCTTAAAGTATTGCTGTATCTGCAAAAGTGAAAAAAATAGACCGATCGTGTGGATCTCAACTTGAAATTATAATGATCCAGCTTTTCTGGGTGAGTCCAGAAGTGCGGACTGGCTTTTTAGTCTGTATAGTGCAGCATAAATGGTATCCTGCCACAGACCATTGGACATTTCCAAAATAATAAAACAAGTCCGCCTTTGACCTGTGTGCTCTTTTACTTTGCTCGCTATTCTCACCCTGTTATGGTCATACTAAGAGACCCATAGTCGTCTTAATTCTTATCAGGACAGTGAGTCATAAAATCAGCCATGAAATGGAGGTTGAATCCATACCAGCCACACATGCTGACACCAAAGTTTGTTACATTATCATTAATATTCTTACTTTTTTATTTGTGGTGGGTCCTGTTTGTAGCCCTTGGCTGCTGTCCTGTATTGTAAATGTATATATTGTGATGCATGCAACTGCAAGGACAGTTGTGAGAAATGGGAAGCAGGGTTGAGGTGGAGCCAAGGGGAAAGCACTTTTTGTGAGAGTATTGGACAGTTGAATGACAGGGGTGAAGGATAGTGCTCTTAAACCCAGCAGGCTGAGCGATTTAAGACTTAATCACCTAGTTGCCAGTAGTAGACTGAAAACGATGACAGCACTGATGCTTCCCTTTTATAAGATGGAAGCTTATTGGGATTTTGATGGCTGTTATACTTAAGTAACAGTTGCCTGGGTGCCACTAGGTTTTTTTTTCCCTTTGCTCTTGTTGTTTGTTCTTGCTGTGGCTATTACCATAATAAAAAAGCTTAAAAAAAAAAAATAATAAAATAAAAACAAAAAGCTCAGCCATACATGCAATTTCTGGAATCGTTAACCTAAGTTAAACAATATTAAAATATTTACTTTTTTTTAATTTGAATATTCAAACCATATTTTTTGGCTGATTTGATAACCTTAGCATGTATGGTTTAAAAAAACAATTATTAGTTTTTATTCTGGAATTATTTCAATGAAATACTATAGCGGAAAGAGACAGTTTTCTTTTGTTTTTTTATTTGTTTACAAGAGACACTTTAGTATATTAACATGGTAACATCCACATGAACAGCAAAAGTTCCCAATGATTCAGAACCCACATGACCAAAGTGGAAATAAGGTTAAATTATCCTCATCACGGCTGGCATTAAAATGGGATGTTTTAACTGAACAGTTTTGATTTAAAAAAAAAAAAAAAAAAAAAAAAAAAAAAGTTATTGTCTGCACAACTGTGTTTGTAGAAGTGAGGTCCTACTTTTTACATTTCATAACCAAATGGGCATAGTTGACACTGGCCATAATCCTGTAAGGACATGTGATCTGTGAGAGAGATTATGTTTTGGGTTTAACTTCAAGTTCCTGTTTCGGCAGTTTTTGGCTAAAGTAAGCATGGTTGACGCCAGTTGAAGCTGCTTTCATGATAAACACAGAGAGCACAGCAGTGGTGCCAACTGGCCACTGATTGTGAGTGCAATATCTGGAAAACTCTGAATATAAAAAAGATAAAACCAGATGGAAAATTAATATAAATAGAACATGTTATCAGAGAGGCATAGAGAAGACTCATGAGATGGGAGACTTAATAGTCAGCCTCACTTTGTGTGTTGCAGAACATTTTTAAATATCAAAAACTACTTTGCTTCTTAAGTATGGAAGGAGGGATATACAGTATGTAAATGTGCCCCAGCAAATGCACAAATGTATTATCATAAATGTATTATCAACGTGTAATACAGCAAAATGGGCTATGCATGCAGCAAGGGTCATTATAGGGCAGGGAAAAGAGATTAGAATTTATAACACAAAAGATGCACATAGCCCCACTACTGAAATGAGATGAGAGAAATACTGCCAGGAGGTGGTCAAATGAATGTTTATACTATGGCTGTAATGGACTGCAGGGATTCCTACTTGGCCAGGATGCCTTCATAATGGAAGGACCAGTGGAAGGAGCTTGCATGGGGCTACATCTCCCCTGGGATGAGAGAGGGCAGCCACCCTGCCTTGCTGCAGTGCCACAGGTTTTGAGCATGGAAGTGGAAGTGCGGCCTGAAGGAGATTATGGAACATCTTGAACACTTCCAGGTGCTCTATAAAAGGGACTGCCTGACTCCATTCAAGGAAGCCAGAGTTGGGAGGTAGTGGACAAAGCTTGCTGGAGGAGGAGTAAAGGTGATGAAAGAGAGAGAGAAGAGAAAAGGAGAAAAAAGGACTGGGTAGTTATTGTACTTGTGCTCTGTATTGTGCTGGTGTGGACATTGAGGAAAAAAATGCTTCCCCACGTATAATAATTGTGTGTTGTGTACTGGACTAACCTCTGCATCTGTTGTGTCAGGGGTTTGGGGAGCCATATGCCCCTTGGTATCCACAAGCTCAATTATCTGTTTCTTTTACCAGGTGACATTGTTTTAAATGGTAGCAGTACTTTAACTCTTCAAGCTGCTAGCCTCCAATACCTTACACGCCTGTTTGAGCAATTTCTACTTTCACGGAAACACCAACATGGCTTTTTGGCTCTTCCTTCTCATCCTGCTGATACGGCCTCTCTTTTGCAAGTACAGTTCCTTTTTGACATGCTGCAGAAGACAGTTTCCCTTAAGGTAAGTTTGTCTGACATAAATAAGCAGAATCTGAAGTTATCCAAAAAGGATTTTTTCAAGTTCCTTTGAGTAGTAAATGAGAGAGTATGTTTGCTTCCTTTGAAAAAAGATATGGATTATAAAATGCTAGTGTTTGAATCCATTAGAACAAACTGCTGAAAAATGTCGGTAGTTTGGCATAATCATTACTGAGGTAATGGCAAGTTATTAGAATACAGTATAAGCTAGAAAGTTTAACAGTCTATTCCAGCAAGCAAACAGCATTTGGTGTCATTTTCTATCAATGAAAATGAAAAATGACTTCCATACATTTAGTTTTCATTCAGTCATTTTATTAAATTTAAAATAGCAATTTCTAAAACCCTAAAAATCTGTACTGTTCATTTCAGCTGCCTTAGCTAACTCAAAATTTTACACAAATCTAAGCATCCAAGTTTCTGCTTTATTTGTAGGTTAAAATTTTTGATTTTAGGTAACCTCTGTAATGTTTGTGAAACGGTTGAACTAGGGCTGCTGTGCAATTATTTTTCACTGATTCATTAACAATTTATGAAGAGTGGTCAAATTAACAATTAACACATTTAGGAATTTAATTACAGAAATTTTTAATGCATTAATCACATATGTACTGTAAATGCCAATTAGCATGTTTAACTTGAACAAAAAACTTTTAAAGACTCCAGCTATGTTAGGCCTGTATATATTTTGTGTACTTGTAAGGCAAAGTATGAAAGTCACTTTCCAGTAGCAAATCAGGCTTTTACCATTTGTGGTAAGTGCATTCTGTAAATATGTTTCAGTAACCTACCACTGCAGTGAAAATACTTCCACAAACTGCAGACATGCTTTCTAGGTTCTCTCCATTTTTTTTTTTTTTTTTGTCATTAGAATAAGTGAGTAGTATTTGCTTCATCATTATTGATGAATCTGTTTAATCATTATTTATGTATTTTTAATTTAGGTACATTTTAAAAATGAAATTTAAAAGCACACTTAATCTTGCCCATCCACAGATGCAATATCAAGTATCACACGTTAAAAAAAAATATTTAATAAACTGTTGATTACATTCAGTAGCAGCAATCATATTCATTTTCACTGTTCATAGATGGTGTATTGGTAATTCTTAAGACTTGAAATGAAATGTTAAAGGAACTCCTTGTTGAACCTCTGGTATGAACCTACCTTGGCACAGATGCTTAGAACTAGCAAGAACTGTATGCAGAAATGCACATTGTTTCACACACTTTAATAACAAGCTAAGAGTGATTCTCATATAAAATTAAATGACAGATTTTTCTTTTCCTGTTCCCAAGTAAATTACTATGATGGAATGACAACTTCTATAAGGTTCAAGGAACAACAGAAACCTAGTGAAATCAGATATACAGAGCCCTCTGGTTGGAATAAAAACAATAGAGAGTATACAAAGTTAGCCTACAGTTTATATGTAATATAACAAAATATGTATGCTAAGGAATTAAATTTCTAACTTCAGGAAATTAACAGCAACGTTTAGTGTTTTTTTTTTTTTTTTTTTACTATTTTTCTGAACACTTTAGTACAGAAGGTTTTTTTTAGACATATTGTGTATAATATAGTTTTTACAAATATACTTCAGGGTGTGCCATATTTTAGCAAAATTTAAATTTAACGGTGTCCCAAATAAAGAATAATCCTGAAAACAGTAATATCACCAAATTTTGAACGATATCTGTTAATAATCAGTAATACTTTATAGCAGTCTAAAAGGGTTTGAATATGTTCTACCTATACAGTTTATTGCTGCAACAATTGTCTCTGATTTAATTTAAAAGTGCTGGTTCACCATCTACTCTTAACAGCTTCCCTGAGTAGATGTGATGGTTATAATTAACATATTCATTTGGAATGCACAGTTATAAAGGTGGATTTAGTAAGACATAAAAGGAGAAGCACATTTTTATTAAGGGTGTCCAACACTTTGAATGTAGATAGTTTGATGAGATGAAGAGTTAAAAATGTATTGTCAATATTGATGCTGTTTGGCTGTAGTTCACTATATTCAATTATACTTTGTCACTGTGTCCAGCAGATGGAGTCATTCACCTCTACATTTTCTTTTTCTTTTCTACAGTTGGTTAATCCTCTTGGATCAAAGCTCCAGTCACCAGTGAAAATTCTCCCTTTTAAGTCACTGAAATGCTTGGAGGTATACACATTAATTGTAATATCCTTGAATGTAATTTCCTTGCAAGACATCTGACAAAGATTTTTTTCATAAAGTGTATATTTAATGTGCCTGTAGGGCAGCATGTTCTAAAATCTAACATATTGGTATATATTTTTTGTTAAGTGCAGTAAAAAATATTTTGTTGTCCTCTTTTAGCTTTTAAGAAGAACAATTAAAAGGATTTGAGTCAGAATCTGAAAGGGGTGTTCTGTAGTGATAATTTTGTAAACAACCGTAGATTGCCTCCTGTGCACAAAAGTATGTGAATTACACTATAGACCACAAATACTAGAAACTTGTATTTTTTGTATTGTTTCAGTACCAAGTCAACAAAATGCTAAAAACTATGACTGTATATGCCTGCAGTTAACACAATTAAACCATGGAGATTCACCAGCATCAGATAAATTCAGTGTTCAGTCCAGTGCTACCAAGATCATGTACACAATTTTTTTATGGTTTTGACTGTGTACAGTTGTCAGTGTTGATTACCCGACCCAAACGATCTCTATAACTAGTCAATATAACCCTGATTTCCTTTGAAATTGTGAATTCATAGAGATACCACACCCTTCCTGTTCTCCAGATCTACCCCGTGTGAGTAAAAGCTGTTCATTCAAAGTGTTCTCTCCATGGGACATGCTGAATGGTTGCACACGGAAGATGAAACATTTTGATTGGAATAGATAGTACTTATGAACTTTAAAATAAGTATAATGTTAAAAAGTAGTTTGATTTGAATGGTCTTTCTTAAATATGTCAAGCTGAAAATATTTTGATAACCCTGCAAAGATGTGTAGAAACCCGTTTTCACTTTCTGAGTCAGGTACTGCTGATACAGTAAACTCAAAGTGCATAGAAAGTCAAGGATTCTGAATACATTATTGTGCATTAGATTGAATTTTAAATGAATAAATATGTAATTTTTGCCCATCAATTTACACTGAATAATCCATAATGACAAAGTGTAAAAACTGTTTTGAGAACGGTTTCCAAATTTATTAAAAATCAAAAACTGAAATCTCTCATTTAAATAAGTATTTCAGAGCCTTTGCTGTGGAACTCCAAATTGTGGTTAGGTGCATCCTGGTTGCTTTAATTGTTCTTGTTGAGTCTAGAACTTGATTGGAGTTCACCTTTGGAATGTTGAATTGATTGAACATTATTTAGAAAGAGTCACACCTGTGTATTTAAGGTGTCACAATTAACATGACATATCGGGAGGGGGAAAAAAAAAGCCATTATGTCCAAGGAATTTCTGCCATAAAATTGTCATGAGGCGTGAATGCACACAGCTATGAAACCATTTCTAAAGCTATAAGTGCTCCCAGGAACACCGTTGTCTCAATAATAACTATAATAAGGTAGAAGTTTGGAACCACCAGGATTTTTCCTAGAGTTAGACATCCATCCAAACTGAGTAACCATAGGTAACAATGGCATTGGTTGGGGAGGTAACCAAGAACCGGATGTCACTGTAACGGAGCGTTAGAAGTCCTGTGCTGAGATAAGGAGGAACTGTTGGATGGGCCACCATCTCAGCAGCTCTCCAGCAGTCATACATTTAAGGTAAAGGGGCAAGAAAAAAATAATATTTTAAGGACTGCAAGGCCATAAGGAAAATCATTATTAGGTTTGATGAGATCAGAGTTGAGAACTCTTTGGGCAGAACTCTAAGCATTGTGCCTGGCAAATACCAGGCACTGCTGATCACTTGTCTAATACAATTCCTCTGGTGAAGCAGGATAGTGGCAGCATCATGCTATGGGGGTGCTTGTCTGCGACAGGAACAGGACGACTGGTCAGAACTGGAAAGCACGATGTACCCAAATATAGCAAGGTCCTTGGAGAAAACCTGCTTGAAAATGCATGAGACCTCAGAATGGGTCGAAGGTCCACCTTTTAGCATGACAGTGATCTGAATTTTACAGGCTAGACAACACTGGAGTGGCTTTGGGACAAGTCAGCGACTGTCCTTGAGTTGCCCAGCCAAAGCTCAGACCTAAAACCCGTAGAACAAGCTGTGGAGAGACCTGAATATGGAAGTTTACAGACTCTTCCCATCCAATCCAATGAAGTTTGAGAGGATCTACCTAGAACAAACTAAAATGCCAAAATGTACAAAAGTTTTAGAGACTTGCTCAAGAAGACTTAAAGCTGTAATTGCTGCCAATGAGACTGAATTCATGGTCTGGTCTGAATACTTCTATGAATGACCGATTTCAGTTTTTGATTTTTAATAAATTTATAAACCTTTCTGAAAGCATGTTTTCAGTTTGTCATTATTGGTTATTGAGTGTAGATTAGTGGGTAAAATTAAACATTTATCAATTTAAAATAAAATCTAGAAAACAAAGTGTGCAGCAAGTGAAGGTTCTGAAAATGTTTTGAATCTATTATGTTTTAGATATATTTTGCAATCCAGATACTTTTTACAGAAAATGCCCTCATCCTTGCATCCAAGCAATCGGGATAAAACTTTTTTTATTTTTTCAGTTTTGTCTGTGTTAAATTTTGCAATCAATTTTTCACCCACTTTTACCAAACCAATTTCCTTTAAACTTTGTATGCATGCTTATCTCTGGTGACAATGCAATATATCTTCAGTATTTACCTGGGATCTGTATGTTAATTACGTCAAATTTAAATTTCTCATTTCTTTATATTCTACAATTAGCAAATGCACACACACATATTTATATTTATATATTATATATATATATATATATATATATATATATATATATATATATATATATATATACACACACACATACACATATACAGGTGCTGGTCATAAAATTAGAATATCATGACAAAGTTAATTTATTTCAGTAATTCCATTCAAAAAGTCAAACTTGTATATTAGATTCATTCATTACACACAGACTGTTTAAGGAAATGTTTATTTCTTTTAATTTTGATGATTATAACTGGCAACTAATGAAAGTCCCAAATTCAGTATCTCGGAAAATTAGAATATTGTGAAAAGGTTCAATATTGAAGACACCTGGTGCCACACTCTAATCAGCTAATTAACTCAAAACACCTGCAAAAGCCTTTAAATGGTTTCTCAGCCTAGTTCTGTAGGCTACACAATCATGGGGAAGACTGCTGACTTGACAGTTGTCCAAAAGACGACCATTGACACCTTGCACAAGAGGGCAAGACACAAAAGGTCATTGCTAAAGTTGCTGGCTGTTCACAGAGCTCTGTGTCCAAACACATTAATAGAGAGGCGAAGGGAAGGACAAGATGTGGTAGAAAAAAGTGTACAAACAATAGGGATAACCGCACCCTGGAGAGGATTGTGAAACAAAACCCATTCAAAAATGTGGGGGAGATTCACAAAGAGTGGAGTGCAGCTGGAGTCAGTGCTTCAAGAACCACCACGCACAGACGTATGCAAGACATGGGTTTCAGCTGTCGCATTCCTTGTGTCAAGGCACTCTTGAACAAGAGACAGCGTCAGAAGCGTCTCGCCTTTGGACTGCTGCTGAGTGGTCCAAAGTTATGTTCTCTGATGAAAGTAAATTTTGCATTTCCTTTGGAAATCAAGGTCCCAGAGTCTGGAGGAAGAGAGGAGAGGCACAGAATCCACGTTGCGTGAGGTCCAGTGTAAAGTTTCCAGAGTCCGTGATGGTTTGGGGTGCCATGTCATCTGCTGGTGTTGGTCCATTGTGTTTTCTGAGGTCCAAGGTCAACGCAGCCGTCTACCACAAAGTTTTAGAGCACTTCATGCTTCCTGCTGCTGACGAACTTTATGGAGATGCAGATTTCATTTTCCAACAGGACCTGGCACCTGCACACAGTGCCAAAGCCACCAGTACCTGGTTTAAGGACCATAGTATCCCTGTTCTTGATTGGCCAGCAAATTCGCCTGACCTTAACCCCATAGAAAATCTATGGGGTATTGTGAAGAGGAAGATGCAATACGCCAGACCCAACAATTCAGAAGAGCTGAAGGCCACTATCAGAGCAACATGGGCTCTCATAACACCTGAGCAGTGCCACAGACTGATCGACTCCATGCCACGCCGCATTGCTGCAGTAATCCAGGCCAAAGGAGCCCCAACTAAATATTGAGTGCTGTACATGCTCATAGTTTTCATGTTCATACCTTTCAGTTGGCCAACATTTCTAAAAATCCGTTTTTTGCATTGGTCTTAATTGATATTCTAATTTTCCGAGATACTGAATTTGGGACTTTCATTAGTTGTCAGTTATAATCGTCAACATTAAAAGAAATAAACATTTGAAATACATCAGTCTGTGTGTAATGAATGAATCTAATATACAAGTTTCACTTTTTGAATGGAATTACTGAACTAAATCAACTTTGTCATGATATTCTAATTTTATGACTAGCACCTGTGTATATGTATATATATATGTATGTGTGTGTGTGTGTGTGTGTGTGTGTGTGTGTATATATATAATATATATATATATATATATATATATATATAAATAAAAATATGTTGAAATAGTTTACTGTTAAATAATGCAAAGAGTACGCGACATGTGTTTCGCCCTAATTCTGGGCTCATCAGGCGTACACACTCTGCACCCCCCTCTCGGGGAATTGAACCTCGGACGTCAGCACCACAGGCGAAGCCTCTAACGTTGCGCCACGGCGTGTGGTTCATTCATTTGACAGCATGTAGATCGGGGTAATTACATTCATTGCATTCGTAGTACGAAGTTCAATTCCCCGAGAGGGGGGTGCAGTGAGTGTGTACGCTTGATGAGCCCAGAATTAGGGCGAAACACGTGTCGCATACTCTTTGCATTATTTGACAGTAAACTATTTCAACCATTCTATGATCTGCTTCTCGCAACTGAAATGAGGGCACCGTGGCGGTTGCTGACCAACCACAAGCGTTACCTGGTAGGTAACCACCCATACAATCAGATTGTGACAGACTACGAATGCAATGAATATATATATATATATATATATGTATATGTATGTGTATATGTATGTATGTATATATATATATATATATATATATATATATATATATATATATATATATATATATAATATAATATATATATATATATATGTATATATTATATATATATTATATATATATATATAATATAATATATAATGATTCTTTAAAGTGAAATCTCTAACCAGTTTTTAAATATAGAAAGAAAATGATACAGATTAACCCGTTTATACTTAAAAATTCAATTTAGATATCATACTTTTGTCTCTCTTGTTTGTTTTCACAGCATTGCATAATTCTAAAAGTGCTGTTGTATCATTGATATATTTACTTAACATTATAAATAAGGATACTTCCCTCTTGGAAACTATTTTGTATATAATATCCTATTATAGGCTGGATTTGAGGGTATTTTTCTAAACAGAATAAAGAAAAGATCTAGTGAATATTAGATTATAAACAGTCAGATTTAGGTTTCTTTTTTTAAGAATTATATTAGTTTGCTAAATTTGTTTTTTTTTTTTTTTTGTAAGTTTTCTAAACACTTTTAAAACTGTAGTGTTGCTGATCAATGGACCTCATGCTCATCTGCTGTAACATATCTAAGTCATTTTGCTTTCAAAAACTACATGAAATTAAACTTGTGTAACTTTATTGCAAATTTCTTTCATTTCTTTGCAAGTTGAAGCGGATTCCCCCCCACTGCCTTGAGGGTCTAAGGGCAGTGTATTCTCAGCTTGAAGTGTTCATCTGTTCAAGGAGCACCCAGTCACTAGAAGTAAGGCAAAGACTGTCGCATCCCTCATACAGTTTGTCTTTTTAAAAAAATGCGCATGTTTATTAGCTGAACGTTTCTTGGTCCAGTTGCTAACAAGGTAAAAGCCTTTGTCTCCTCATTCAGATCCGGGAATATTCGGTATTTATTTATTCATTTTTTTTTTTTTTTTAAACTTTGTTTTCTGAAGTTAAGCAAATGGCTTATGTTTTGCTTGAAAATGTATATAATGTTATTTACCTTGCAACTTTGTGGCAACAAATCCAATACCAATGAAACCATTTGTGCGGGAGCTTCTTAGTAGTTTAATGTCTTAATGTAGTAACCACAAGGGGGCATTGCAGCATGCCAAACCCCAGACAGTATGTCACAAACACAAGTCCCTGTACAATAAAAAGGTTTATTTGTACAGATACCTTACAAAAAAGCTTTGAAACTCACACATACAACACAATTCCTGTCCTCTTTTTCTCTCTTTCCACTCCTCTAGACGAGCTTTGTCTTTCTTCCACCCGACTCCAGCTTGCAGCTCCTTTTATGTTGGACATGGGAGTACTTCCATGTAGTGTGAGGGCATAGCCTGATCGAAGTACTTCTGAGTGAATTGGTAATCCCATAAAGTAGGAATGAAGAATCCCTGTTAAGGGCTGGTTAATGCTTAATAGAATCCAGGTTTAAAATTAGACTAATTGGGTTGAGAAAATGGGGGACTGGTTGGAAAGATAATCATATAAAGGTTTAAGTTTAGTATAATGCTTTAGAGGAGTTTTGTGATATTGATTATATTTGGGGATTATGTTTTTTGTTGCAAAGGGAGTCTTGGTTTATATAAACTCTCTAAACTTTCCTATGAATGCCTTTTGTGCTATTGTGCTTGAATTTCCTTTTTTAACAAATAGGCAAAAAAGTAACGAACCAGAAAAGAAACTGTTATCATAGCACATTTCTATACATTTTGTGTAATTAAATGATCTAAAAGTCGCAAAACCTAATCATCTAATTAATTAGAAGGGAAATGTATAGAAATGGCAATGTAGTCTGTCCAATACAAGCCAAAAGTAGTCTGCTTGGTTAATTTGTCATGTGTTTGGGAAATGGATGGCTATCCTGTACTGCTGGCCATTTATCTTTTAGCCACACTACAGTGATTTTTGTGGAAGCTGATGACATTTTACAATGCATTATCTATATAACTGTTACACTAATTGACAGGTAAATCTTAGCTTTTAAGATTATGAAGTCTGTTTGTACAAGGAATGCCAGTGTATGAGATCATACAAAAAGATTTTGTCAATAATTTATCAGTGTCATGCAGGTGTGTCTCTCAAAGTTTGCAGCTAAACAACACTCATCTATATATAAACATTTTTGCACTAGTACTTTGTGCTTCTCTACCACAGGAGCCAAGCCAGATTTTGGGCAAATTATGGCTTTTGTTTAACTTTTATCCACAAGTGGAAAGGAACACATGAATGGCAGCTTGAGTAGAATTTTTCCATTCAGTGCCTTGTTCCAGTAGCAACCCTCTCATTTTTCAGTGTTTGTTCCACATTAAAAATTGCTTGATTAACTAGAATTTGATCTTTACAGAAACCTGTGGCATATAATCTTTTTTTAATATCATTTTGGACTTTTGATAGTTTGCTTCTCATGGCTACTTAATAACATTCTTTTCAAAATGAAAGAACAAACACAAATAAAAAAAATGTGCTCAGCCTTTAGCTCACTTTAAAATAGTAAATCAAACACCATTTATTAGTAATATAAGGATGGAAGGAATATTTTATAATGGACTTTTTTTAGACACCTTTCTAAATTGGGAAGGGTTGGGATTTTGAATGTTGACTATGACACGGTGCATCTCAATTTCTTTTACTTTCTCCATGTTTTGTGTCTGGTGGAAGTACTGTTTTCATGACGAAAATCTATTTTGGATGTTCAATGGAAAAGCACATATTGATATCCTTAGAACACATTATGAGAATTTTTGTTAAGATGTGTGTCTGTGGTTAAAAGTTTGTGGACACTAACTTCAAAATGAATGGATTTATTCTAATGTATATTTGTTGGCATCCTATGTAAGTTTTAAGAGGTGATTTTGAATTAATTTCATTATTCAGCATTAAGGTTTTAAAGCTCAATTTTTTTTTAAGTTGATACCAACAATGACCAAACCACTGCTCAGAAGTTTCCAAATTTGCTCTTCAAATTTAGGACTTTAAAAGCAAGACTTTAGATTTTTGAGTTCAATCCATAGCTTGAGCTTTTGAAGTTGGAATGCAGTAGTCACAGCAGCTAAACTCTTAATGACAAGTAATGATTAAAATTTAGGTATTTATTAAATATCTATGGAAGCATATTTCTAACTTTCCAAATAATAGATTTGTGCAAATAATTATTTTGTAGTAAACATTACACTATTTCAAAATAATTATTGTGTTATTTCCCTAAGATAACATTGTGAAAATGTATGCTTTGGTTGTCTAGTGACAGCTATTGACTGTGAGATTAAGCACATGTGTAGCATGTAATCAAGTGACAAAAACTGAACTGAAGACCATGTAGGTAAACATTTAATCCTGCTAGTAGGTCACTGATTATAGTAGAAGAACTGGGTGTAAAGCAAGAAGCAAACATTGTGGATAGTGCGCTGGTCCTTTACAGGCAGGATGAAATTGCATAGCCAATTAGAAGAGTGTGCATTGTGCAATACAGTATAGTAAAAGAAGCTTATCAGTAAAGTATGTGTTTTATGTTTAATCCAGCTATTCGCCCGATATTTTGAAACAATGTGATGTAGTGATACAGTGGCCGTTGTTCATACCTTGAAATTTTGGGTGTTCAGGTTGGGGATGGAGAAAGGAGATGGATGTTATTTAGTTCGCATCACATGCAGGAGGACTAAACTTATATATTTTTTTGTAGTTAGGGTTGGATAATGGATGGATGGAGTACAGTAATCCCTCGCTATATCGCGCTTCGCCTTTCGCGGCTTCACTCCATCGCGGATTTTATATGTAAGCATATTTAAATATATATCGCGGATTTTTCGCTGCTTCGCGGGTTTCTGCGGACAATGGGTCTTTTAATTTCTGGTACATGCTTCCTCAGTTGGTTTGCCCAGTTGATTTCATACAAGGGACGCTATTGGCAGATGGCTGAGAAGCTACCCAGCTTACATTTTGTCTTTCTCTTGCGCTGACTTTCTCTGATCCTGACGTAGGGGGATTGAGCAGGGGGGCTGTTCGCACACCTAGACGATACGGACGCTAGTCTAAAAATGCTGAAAGATTATCTTCACGTTGCTATCTTTTGTGCAGCTGCTTCCTGAAACGACATGCTGCACCGTGCTTCGCATACTTAAAAGCTCGAAGGGCACGTATTGATTTTTGCTTGCTTGTTTTTCTCTGTCTTTCTCTCTCTTTCTGTGCTCTTGACGGAGGGGGTGTGAGCTGCCGCCTTCAACAGCTTTGTGCCGCGGTGCTTCGCATACTTAAAAGCAAAACAGCCCTATTGATTTTCCTCTGCTTTTATGACAGTCTCTGCTCCTGACTCCTTTGAAGAGGAAGATATGTTTGCATTCTTTTAATTGTGAGACGGAACTGTCATCTCTGTCTTGTCATGGAGCACAGTTTAAACTTTTGAAAAAGAGACAAATGTTTGTTTGCAGTGTTTGAATAACGTTCCTGTCTCTCTACAACCTCCTGTGTTTCTGCGCAAATCTGTGACCCAAGCATGACAATATAAAAATAACCATATAAACATATGGTTTCTACTTCGCGGATTTTCTTATTTCGCGGGTGGCTTTGGAACGCAACCCCCACGATGGAGGAGGTATTACTATACATATTTCCAGGAGTTAATATTCAAACATGTAGTCATCCACAGTTAAGCACACGCAATGATGCAAGTCAATTCATAAATATATGGGAGTAACATGTTAACCCCATACAGACCCTGGTGCTGTCAGGTAGGAATGCTAGATCTGCATTTCCAATCAACATATGTTAAAACTTCTGCAGCAAATTTTAACCTGATTAAAACTAAATGCATACCTGTGACTTTAGTTCAGTTCTTGTTTCTTAATTTTAACCTACATACATTCTTAATCTCTCCTTTAATAGCTGTTGCAAGATCACCAAAGCACTTGTATGCACAATGTAATTGCCTCAGTAGGCAAAATCTGTGTGAAATAATGAAATAAAAAAAATTTAAGGGTGGTGGGAATAAGCTACCATAGGTAGTCTGTAGCAGGTACTTATTTGAATTTTTATTTCAAAAAGTTTTCCTGTGTCGAGTTTTGAAGTGGGCACCTTCTCTTTACCCAGATCTGCCCAGTTTCATAATGTACATTGAGTGCTTAATTTTTAACATTTTAAATGAAACAAACCATGACTAAAGAAATTAATACAAACTTTGTGTGGATACAGGTGCTTTGATTCATTATTTTTTAAAATTCAGATAAAAAAATTGTAAGTCCAAATATTTTGCATTTTATTTACATAATGATATAAATTGTTTTTTAATAGATTAGCTTTTAAAGTGGATAATAATGTGAAGTTAATTTCAGTGGTATTGCATATTCTGTATTTTGGTTAATTAACACTATATGCTGTACTCATGTTGTAAATATGGCAAAAGTCAAGTGCTGGCCACATCAGATTTTTGGGTTGTGTGTGTGTTATTTTGGCTAGATCCTTGATCTTGGTCTTATTCGAAAGTTTATGATGTGATACGTGCCAATGAAGCAAAAAAATTTGTTAGTGGCACCTTTGGCAAGTTATCAGGATTTCTTACGACTAACTCTTCACTGGGTGATATGGCAGAAAGGAAATGAACAGTGGCAACATGAATCTACATACGCTAAGTTTATATCAGTTGTTTGGTATTTAAATACCAACTCCATTTCTCGTAATTCATAACAGGTGACAAACACAGTGAAAGCTTACATTAGTGAATGTAATGCAGTCTTTCAGTTACCATTAATTGTATTGAATTGAAGTAATGCCAGTTCAGTAAATTTTCTAATTCTGGATGTGTACACAGTCTAAGCAGTAATAAAAAAGCAGTAATACAATCTAATCACTCATGTAAGATGCTTTGAAAATAGAACAACAGGCTGTTTTCAGGAGATCTTGAATAATGGATCAGTGTAAAATTGAGAAGTCTGATTTCACATAGGAGGTCTGAAGTTGGGAAAAATGTAAAAAAAAAAAAAGATTTGGACAAATAAGGCAACAGGAGTTTGTAACAGTTGAAATTTGAATCAATTGCCTCATCTGTTAAATATTACCAGATAATGATACAAATGTTAATCTTAAAATAGCAAATGTTAGAACCCTAGCAGAAGGATTATTTGACAAACCAGATTCTAAAAGCATGTTATTACAAAAACAGCTTTAAAGAGTTTCTTTAACATTTAGAATTACCAGAGCCTACGAAAAAACTCGTAGATCTGTCCCACCTTGAATCGCTTCTTAAATCTGTTCGCACCTCTCCGCCAGGCATCCTTTGTCCTCTAAATGTGCAGATAAAGACAAGCTGCAAACAGCCGACTATTCCATCCCCCCACCGACGTAGAACGTGCACAAACTTCTCCTAGCTCATGCCTTGATTGATTATCTGAGAGTGAAGTGGAGTTTTAGAGTGGAAATAATAGATCGTTATTTGAAACACACACAGTTCATGTGTGTTCCGTTTTCTACAGTAATCTGTGTAAACACATTTTTAAAACAGAAACGTTTTCCATATTCTAGTAGTAAATCACAAAATGTAGGCATAAACTATATAATGTATGAAGCCTGAAGTCCAAATATCAAACACTTTCACGAAAGGTACAAATATAACAGAAGAAGTGCGCTTTTATTCAAAATTATAACTGCAGAAAAAAAAAACGCCTTAGTGTGCGACATTGACATTCATTTACTATGATGGCCCCGTGGCGCAACAGTATCAGTTGCTGACTGGGAATCAAAAGGTCACAAGTTCGATCCTGCTCAACTCCCTTTTGAGAAGTGAACTGCTCTTATTTTTACTATTGTAGAATAAAAAGCTACATTTGATTTCAGTCTGTAACAGCCGGTGTAATTTATGATATTTGTAAAGGTTAGCTTTGTTTTTGTTTTTTTTTTGTTTTTTTATTTATTCACTTTTCTCTCAGTCGCGTTCAGGATCCTTCCCTACCCAATCTGACACTGCTGTTTGCACATAAAGATGCGCTATAGCTCTGCAATGTATCACGATACATACGACCGTGTGTTTTTTTCCCCCAATCTTGCCAGTCCCCACATATTGCTGTATGCTGTTTCTTTTGTACTCCAGGACATGCAGAGGGAAAGCATAGTAAAGAGCAGTATCTTCAGCACTATATGCAATCATCAGACACTCCCAATCTGACACTGCTGTTTTCACATAAAGACGCGCTATAGCTCACCCAAGGAGCGCCCTTCCTACATTTACGACATGTGTACTTGTGTTGCAGTGTACACACCTCTCTGTGCTATGGTTCCTATTACACTGAACAAACACCTGTAATTTGCAGCTCTATTCATTATCTAGTGAGCTGAATGACTTTTGGCCTGTTGCTCTGACATCACATGTGATGAAGACCATGGAGAGGCTGCTGCTTCACCACCTTAGGCCACAGGTTCAACACGCCCTTGACCCTCTGCAGTTTGCATATCAGGAGAAGGTGGGAGCGGAGGATGCCATCTATATGCTACACCGATCCCTCTCTCACTTGGACAGAGGCAGTGGTGCTGTAAGAATTATGTTTCTAGACTTCTCTAGTGCCTTCAACACAATCCAACCTCTGCTCCTTAGGGACAAGCTGACAGAGATGGGATTAGATTCATACCTAGTGGCATGGATCGTGGACTATCTTAAAGACAGACCTCAGTATGTGCGTCTTGGGAACTGCACGTCTGACATTGTGGTCAGCAACACAGGAGCGCCACAAGGGACTGTACTTTCTCCGGTCCTGTTCAGCCTATATACATCGGACTTCCAATACAACTTGGAGTCCTGCCATGTGCAAAAGTTCGCTGATGACACTGCTATCGTGGGCTGCATCAGGAATGGGCTGGAGGATGAGTACAGGGACCTAATCAATGACTTTGTTAAATGGTGCGACTCAAACCACCTACAACTGAACACCAGCAAAACCAATGAGCTGGTGGTGGATTTTAGGAGGCCCAGACCCCTCATGGACCCCGTGATCATCAAAGGTGACTGTGTGCAGATGGTGCAGACCTATAAATACCTGGGAGTGCAGCTGGATGATAAATTAGACTGGACTGCCAATACTGATGCGCTGTGCAAGAAAGGACAGAGCCGACTATACTTCCTTAGAAGGCTGACGTCCTTCAACATATGCAATAAGATACGGCGGATGTTCTATCAGACAGTTGTGGCGAGCGCCCTCTTCTACGGGGTGGTGTGCTGGGGAGGCAGCATAAAGAAGAGGGACGCCTCACACCTGGACAAACTGGTGAGGAAGGCACGCTCTATTGTAGGCATGGAGCTGGACAGTTTAACATCTGTGGCAGAGCGAAGGGCGCTCAGCAGGCTCCTATCAATTATGGAGAATCCACTGCATCCACTAAATAGTATCATCTCCAGACAGAAGAGCAGCTTCAGCAACAGACTGCTGTCACTGTCCTGCTCCACTGACAGATTGAGGAGATCGTTCCTCCCCCAAACTATGCGACTCTTCAATTCCACCCGGGGGGGGTAAACGTTAACATTTAGCATTATACAAAGTTATTGTCTTTTTTTCACCTGCATTATTATCATTCTTTAATTTAATATTATTTATTGTATCAGTATGCTGCTGCTGGAAAATGTGAATTTCCCATTGGGATTAATAAAGTGTCTGTCTGTCTGTCTGTCGACGTTTTGAAGAAATCATTTTATGATGCGAATAGTACCAATCACAAAACATTGTCGAAGTAATACAATATTATTTGAAAACGAACAGCGTCAGATTGGGTGTGATTTATACTGGCGCTGTTACTTAGAGTCAGATCAGAAGCTGAATAAGCTCCTGTTCTAAGTAAAAAAGCATGAATTAATCAACAGAAATAACCGAGATTGACATTTTAAACTTAACGATTTACAGTGCATACCAATTTATAAATTTTATGTCTGTTTGAGGCTACAAAGAAAAAAAAAAAAAAAAAACTTCCTTCCCAGCGGGGAATCAAACTCGTGTCTCTACGGCGCAGTAGGGCTGCCGTACTCTGAGTCAGCAAATCTCAGCGTTATGCCACGGAAGGTGTTGTTACAGACTTGAACCTTTTGTGAAAGTGTTTATTTGATGTTTGGCCGTCAGGCTTCACACATTCTAAAGTTTATGCCTACATTTTATAACATTTATTACTAAAATATGAAAAAGTTTCTGTTTTAACAATGTGTTTACACAGATTAGTGTAGAAACGGAACACACACGAAATGTGTGTGTTCCAAATAACGATCTATTATTTCCACTCTAAAACTCCAGTTCTGTCTCTCCCAGATAATCAAACAAGGCATGAGATGGGAAAACTTAGTGAACGTTTTGCGATGGTGGGGGATGAAATAGCCGGCTTTTTGCTGCTCATCTTAATCGGCACATTTAGAAGACAAAAGAGAGGTGAGAACGGTTTTAAGATGGGCCAGATCTACAAGTTTTTTCGTAGACTCTGGTAATTCTAGTGTTAAGTTGAATTTGTGAATTCAAAACAATTCAGGATATTTTAACAGTGCAGATAATAATATTTCAGTTTTTATTTTTAGTGTTAATTTTAAGCATTGTTTTTTACTTACAGGTGGAAAAAAAATATCGGAGAATAAATTGGAATGTGCACATGGTGAGATAAATCAGGTTGGCCATGATGAGATAATCTTTATATATAATACGCTACCGTTGCTATTCGTTTGTCTGTCCAGGATTTTAAATCACCTGTAGCTCGCACACTGTTTGACCTATTGACCTGAAATTTGGTACACATATACTACGTGACGTATACTGTCCGTTTTCAGGGTGATGATTGACCTTCAAGGTTATTCATCTTTTTATTTTTATTTTTTTTTTATTGTAGAATCAACTATTGGCAGCAGCCAGCAGGGTGGCCGTGGATGTGCATGCGTATGGCCACCGTTCTCATCCCTACCACCTTCGCCATCATTTCCCATACCTCTTCATATCTTAAATCATTCTTGAGGTAGATTGAAGACTTAAGTGCCAGCTTAAATGAAAAATTAAAGAAAACGTACTAAGTAATTACAACACAAACACTGACTTAATTAGTTTTAACATGAAAAGATGCTGACGAAAGAAGGGAAGAAGTGAGCCGCTAGGGTGGAGAAAATAAGACCTGCTCAGGAAGCAACAAGCGCATCAACCTCTGAGCAAACAAATGCTAAACGTAATACGAGAGTATTAAAGCTACAAATGCTCAAGTTAAGTGTATTCACTGCATATTATTGTGCATTTCGCCGTTACTGGTTCTTTATAAATCCTATGTTAAAATCCTCCTATGATTATAACATCTCCCCCAATTTGTTGTTACACTGGGAGAATTCCCATGTATATCACACATTAAATTCACGTCTTATATTGTAATTTGATATTCATATACTATACTAGTTTACTTAAATGATAGCACGTAAATTACTTGATTGATGTACCACTATTTTAAATTTGCTATTACTATTTATATATTTTCTATTTTATTAGAGAAAAAGGCACAGTGTTACCCACTTGAATAATGGAGTTACTTATGATTATAAAGCTGGTGAAAGGGATTTGTGTTTCTGCTTATATACAAACATTGGTTTTGCATCCTTGCATCAATGGCTTTAGGAGCATTACTGTCTAAAGTTAGATCAGCATTCAGTATTTTTTGCCTACTGAAAGCAAAAGAATGTTTGGACATAATGGAAATGTTCAGCTGTATTTGAACCATCACTATCTGAGGACCAGAGATCCTGGTGTTTGCTAGGATGTAATTTTGATTGGATTTTGCTTTACAAGTTATGGTATGATCTTCGTGTGTCTAATTAAAGCATTGTGTATCTGATTACTTTGCTGAAATAAATTTGTTTTAATGGAATTTGCAAAACCAATAAAATAATACTTTTATTAAAAATAATACACATATAGAAGATTGTGTACATGCAGTGCCCATAAACATTTGCAAGTTTTCACAGTTTGTTTAAAACTGTTAAAATGGGTCTCTGCAAAATGGTCCAAATTAATTACAAATATAAAACACAAAGTAAATGATGGCATGAGTATTCTGCCCCTTCAAGTCAGTACTTAGTAAATACAGCTTTGGCAGTCTTGACAGCCTTGAGTCTGTATGGACAGTTTCCTATCAGCTTTGCACATCTGGATACTGAAATATTTGCCCTTTGCAAAATTTCTCAAGTTCTGTCAGTTTTGCATCAGGATTATTAGTGATCAGCCCTTTTCAAGTTCACCAACAAATTCTCAGTTGAATTAAGATGTCCTCACAGGTGGCGCAGTGGTAGTGCTGCTGCTTTGCAGTAAGGAGACAGTGGAAGATTGTGGGTTCGCTTCCCGGTTCCTCCCTGTGTGGATAGCGCTTTGAGTACTGAGAAAAGCGCTATATAAATGTAATGAATTATTTTATTATTATCTGGACTCTGACTTGGCCACTCCAGAACATTCACATTTTTGTCTTTAAGCCATTCCTGTGTAGCTTTGACTTTATGCTTGGGTTAATGGACTTGCTGAAAAATAAATCTTCCCCTAAGCTGCAGGTTTCTTGTAGACTGCATCAGATTTTCCTTCTAGATTTACCTGTATTTTGTTGCATTCATTTTACCCTCATAAACCTTCCAGGGCCTGTTGCAGAGAAGCTTCTCCACACCATGATGCATCCACTACCACATTTTTTTACATTCAAGATGGTGTGTTTTTGATAATGTGCTGTTGTTAACCAAAGACTGCATTTAGTCATGATGGCCAAAAAGCTCAGTTTTGATCTCATTAGACCATAGAACCTTCTTCCACTTGACTACAGGATCTACATCGTGCCTCCTGGCAAACTTTAGCTGAGATTTCATGGCCATTTTTTTGCCTCTTTTCCATAAACCAGTGGCAATGAAGCGGTGGTGAAGCACCAGTTGTATGCACAGTCACTCTAAGCTTGTAACTCCTTCAGAGTTATCATGGGTCTCTTAGTGGCTTCATTCACTAGTCTTCTTCTTGCACAATTACTGTTTTTGTGGACAGCCTGTTCTGAGTAGATTTATAGCTATGCCACACATTTTCCATTTCCCCATGATTGATTTAACAAGACGCCAAGGGATATTCGGTGACTTTCATTTTTTTGTGTCCATGTCCTGATTTGTGCTTTTTAAGCAATTAGAATTAACTCAAAGGAATTTCATGTCCTCTAAAACCAATTGGTTGCACCAGTGATGGTTTGGTCAGTGACTGCTTTTTATAGGTACTGTATGTAGTATATATAACTATTTTTCTGTTTAACAGTTTCATCATGATAATGTGTAGTGGCCTTGTTTGTGATGAAGTGGAAGTATAATATAAAATTAAAGTTTTTTTTGTGTATAGTAATTTTATTCACATACTTTTCTTTGGTCTGTTTTTTTTTTGTTATATTTCAGCTGAATATTTTTCTTCTTTACACAAACAGGAGCTTCTGTCTCTATGTGGAGGAGATATAAGTTCAGCACTACCATGGTTGGAACTACACACATTAAATTTCAGTTACAATGCCATCACAGCCCTTGACAACTCATTGGTAAGTCTTTAACAGACAAATGCTGTCATCTGGTTTATACAGTACCAACTACTTGTTTCCATTCATTGCTTCAGGCAGTGATGGATTGAATGCTTTTAATAAATTTACATATACAGTGGAACCTCGGTTTGCGAGTAACTTGGTTTACGAGTGTTTTGCAAGACGAGCAAAAATTTTTAATAAATTTTCACTTGATAAACGAGTGAGGTCTTGCAGTAGTTTTTCTGCTGAGCGTCATGTGATCACAACTGAGCTGATGGTTCTTCTCTCTCTCTCTCTCTCTCTCTCTCTCACTGCGGGGTTGTGGGCAATCGTCTCCTATTCTCTGTCTGAGTCGGCGTGCCTCACTCATATAGTCAACGAGTGTATAGTGTTTACTACAGCATTAGCATTGTGACTGTGTGTGCGCGCACGTGCTCGTGTATGTGTGCTCGCGCGCGCGAGTGCTCGTGTTTGTGTGCTCGCGCATGTGTGCTGTGACGTGCGAGTCCCTGTCTTGCACCCAAAAACATGAAGCTGAGTCTCAGTACTTTAGCAACACAAGCTTTATTCAGCTTGAAACAGCAACAGCACGTTTATTTATACACAGACACAGCAGTCAGGCAGGGCCCTGCACATTTATAATGTTCCTTGTATCACCCATTGACGGCAGGCGCTTATAGCATGTCCGCGATCTTTTCGGATTCGCTTTTACGGAGAACTGCTACAGCACTGGGAGACTGCGATTGCTTTGGGACGCTCTTCCGCGTGTCGTCCCGTTGGGTGCAATCCCACAAGAGTTTAGAAACTCACTCACACCAGCCATGATTCTTTTCAAAGGTAAAGTGCAAGTTAATTTGTTTTATGTATTTTTACTTTATATTTTGTATTAATCATTTTTATATGAATAGTTTTGGGTTGTGGAACAAATCATCTGAGTTTCCATTATTTCTTATGGGGAAATTCACTTTGATATACGAGTGCTTTGGACTACGAGCACGTTTCCGGAACGAATTATGCTCGCAAACCGAGGTTCCACTGTATTGGAAAAGCTCTAAACTTTTTGAATGCTTTAAACAGCTGCGGTAAATAAGTACTTTGTTTTTTATTCAGAGTTTATTGAATGTTCTAAAGTATCTGGATCTGAGTCACAACAAAATCCATGACTGTGAAGAATATTTGCTGGTAAGTATGTAAATACAGAATAGCCAATAACTCCAAGACATCTGCCTGTTTATTGTATGTGAATGATAGACTTATGATGTGATTGTTATTTTCATATCAAGGGGTACCTGCTGCCAATGTTTTTTGTGCAGGTATGTGTACAGACTACCTTAAAGATCTGAGCCCTTTCCATATAGAAAGAAATAGAGTGGACAGATTAGGCATTTAAATAGCGTAATAGTAACTACCATTAATCTACATGGATTTGTGCCCAGATTTATTACAACTTCAAGTTGCAGTGATATTAAGATTATTTACTTCTATTAAACGTTTTCATGCTTTTACTATTACCATATGGTAGTTTGTCTTAGAGATTATGGCTTTGGACTTCAAACCCTGGAGCTGTGGTATCAAATCCCTTAACTAACACTCTGTGACCATGAGTAAGTCACCTGCGTGTGCTCCAATTGGAAAATCAAAGGAAATGTAACCTATTTTATTTCAGATGTTGCAAGTTGCCTTGGATAAAGGTGTCAACCAAGGGTTTGTCCCTAGGAGTTGGCAAACGAAGCGAGCAGGGACCGGAGCCCCCTAGTTATAATATTATAATCAAATTAGAGAGGTTATTCAATAACCTATTTATGTGTTATGAATCTCCATTTAGACACCCTTCAACTAAACTGTTTGCCAAATTTATTCTCCTGTTTAACATTTAAAATAATCTTGAATTGGTCAAAATTAGGGATACAGTGGAAAGATTTGTGTCTTTCAAAAATTCTGCAGTTGCATACTTGTAACAGTCACGTTAATCAGTCTCAAAAATGTGTCCTCACAGTCCTCAGACATAAAACGCGTATTTTAAAACGAGGATCTGGAGCTGATGTATGTTGACAGCTGCATTGAATGAATAATGATTCTTTACATTTATATAGCGCTGGATGGAAAATAAAAGAACCAGCCACCATGACTGATAACACTGCTATTATGGAGCTGCTATAAAGTCTGCTGCTTTGAGCACATGCTCACTTTTGTATTGCATACTGCTCTGAAAATTTAAAGTGGCCCTGAAAAAGAAAAACAAAAAAGAAAAGGAGTGGATGGCTGCCTGTTTATATACACACTCATGTACTTACAATGGGAATTGTGATCGTCACCAATTTAATTGGAAAAATGAAAGCCATTTTAATTTTCCCTCACTCAGCACGCCACTTAACTGGCAACTTTCTCTGTGAACTGACAGACTAACCTTGCCACCAATCAGTGCTTCCTTTAGTTTTTCCAATGTACCTACCCTTTCCATACACTTTTACTTGTCGTCACACTTTTACTTGTGTCATTTCTAATTTTGTGCACGGCACCATATTTAATTCTGAGCATCACCTTGTATAATAGTGTGTGTCACCTTGTTTAATTGTGCGAGCCACATCTTTAAATTTTTTGCCAATTGCCCTTCAGGGCCACCATAGAAAATTCCAACAATTGCCTGCTTGCTTTGCTGGATGACGTGCATTGCAAACTTTTTCCATAGTAGCAGTACAGCTAGCCACGTGCTTAAAGAGAAGCAATATTTATTGGGCTTGCCAATAGGGCTGGGTGATATGGCTCAAAATTCATATCACAATATTTTAGGACCAAATGTTGATATAATCCAGTTCTACTCAAAAAGAAGTCGCACAGTTATATTGTTGTGATATTTAAATATTTGGATATAATTGCACAGTAATCACTTGATATGTTTTACTTTATAATAGCATAAGCATAAACAAAATATACACATTATCACAAGAAGTGCATGTAAACATTATTACAAGAAAGCCAATTTTTTGACTACTTGGGTAGTGTAGGAGTAGGTTCTTTAACTACTTTAGTAGATTTGCCATAAAAAATAAAAAAAACTTAAAAAGAGCATATTGAAACATTTTTATTTTTAAGCTATGTTTTGTAAACAAATAAACCATGGCAAAGACATGCATTCAAGCTACTTCACAAATTTTGTGCAAGAAATACAAATCTATCAACTGCTTCTGGCTTTAAAGATACCCTGTGGTTGCCCTGTTTACTAAACGTGCTACTGCTGCAGGCATTGAGAATATATCTCAGTATGCAAAACTAACTTATTCCGCACTGTAAAAAAGAAAAAAAAATCAGAACCAAAAATAAACTGATAATTGTAAGAATGGGACAGAAATGAGGTGCCCTTGCACACTGTGTTTATTTAGAAGTAACAAATTCAAACTATAATCTGTTAGAAAAATCATAATGTAGGGTAAAATTTTTAGAGAGCAATATTTAATTCAGATAAATCTAGTCCCAAATCTGCTATTGCTTCTTTGCAAGGAATACTTGATAACCTTGGCTGCAGTTTTGCCTCCGATAGAAGTGCTGCATTGACATAAATTCGGTTTCTCTGTTTTGTTTTTACAAATGTCAGTGATAGGGCTGAAAAAGTCTTCGCACACTAATAACTAGTAGAAAATAAGTAGCTTTAAGTAGTCTTAATGCCTAAAAAAGATTTATTTTCTGTTTTGGTTTCTATTGTACATTTCGAAAATATCAACACATTTCTTTTTCACCTTTTCTTTTAAACTTGAAGCACTTGTACTTGGCTTACTTTTGGTATCATCACTAGTTCTGATTATCGTTTTCAGTTTTAAAGAAGGTTAAAAGGTTTTGTTTTTTTTCTTTCCATAATAAGAATAATTAACAATAATTTGCTTTCCGAAATACCACAACAAAAGTATTTGCAAACAATATGCATGTGTTGTCAACAGGCAAGCTGACACAATACTAGCAAAACGACGTACTATCATCAAAAGAGTGAACCGGGTCCCTCCACATCTCCTTGGTGAACAGTATGTATCCCACACACTACTACCTATACTTGTTGTCCCTGGCAGTGATGTCCCGCTCCACTCTGCTACATGATCCAGGCGTATAAGCGGTAATAACTCTTTCACAGACTGGCATGAAATTTCTGCCACACTGGCAGTTGAAAAACACTGATCTAAGCATAGATTCAAAGCTAGTCTGTCAGAGGACAGTTGAGAAAGATAAACAATAGAGCAAAAATATTGGAGTTTATCTGGTGAAACGGGAACAAAACAACAAACAAGAGATGATATAGATAATAGTTTTATTTTCAAACGTTATATTGCCCGAGCCTGCTTGCCAAAACAAAAACTTGTGATTGATGCAGTCACGCAATGGAACAGCACATTGCAAATCCTAGAAACAACAGTGAGTCATCTCGGCAGCTCTGCATATAGGCAGCGAGGTTACTCTCGTTGTGACTGGTATGCAGCGCGCTTGTCTGCAACACATCTGCCACAAGTACCCAGTCATTTTTAATGGGTGATTGTCATGTAGGTATCTACTGCCCTGGATGTTCAGCTGTTTGCACTTCTGATTCATGTGTCGAAGACAATGATTTCAGTTAAAGAGGACACACCCTTTTATACAAGATAATAAAGTGATGGTTCTTAGAAAGCCTTAACAGATGCATTAGCGACATCTACTGAATCGGACGCAAAAAATCAAGATAAGCAAAAATCTACATATATTAATTGAGCAGGATAAAGATTCACAAGATCGATCTTGAGGAATTTAGGAACTGATATCGAATAGTTTAAATGAAAAATAACGATTAATTGGAAAATTGCTATTTTTACCCAGGACTAGTGATTGCATAAAAATGATAAATGTTTGTTTGCATAGGTTGTGGCTTAATTTTTAGTATGTCTATATTATATGTTTCATATTGTGCTCCACATGAAAGTGAACATAGTATGAACAATAATGTCCTTATAGCATGAATAATGTGTATATAAAGAATTTACTGTTTACAGTAAATCTTGATGATATGTCAGTATGGGAATAGTTTGAGTTTCTTTCTTGGCTTTCATGTTTTCTGTAGTAAAGGAAAAATCTGAGAGCCTACTACCTTTATCACTTAGATTTGGAGTCGTGTGACCATGTAACTGTAACTGCTAAACCTACATTTTAAACTGTAATTGTTGAGTGGAAGGTCATCCGTTGCTGCTGTTCTTATAGTAAGGGATCATAAAGACCAATGAGAGCAGCTACTATTGTCATGCCTCTTATATATAGGTTGAAATTCCTTTGTCCAGAACTTCTTTTCTTTTTCCTCAGCCGTGTATGTGCTTAATCTGCTCCAGTCTTGCAAAGCAAATGGCCGACAGAATACAAAGAGTGAAAATAATATTTTTTTGTAGTTTTTTCTAGAAACTGCCAGTTACAAGGTTATGTAGTTAAACATTTTCATGCATGCAAAAACGTAATTTACCATATTATAAAATATTACGGTCTGGGTATCCAGTCCCTCTGAGCAAGTGTGATTGGTCAGTTGGCTTTGGTGACACAATGAAAAGAGGAAGTGCCTGATCCAGCTGCATAATTAGGTGGCCGTCTAGGTTCTACATGCAGGAAACAGGGCAAAACATAAACATTACATAGAAACACAAAAGTAAAGAAAATCATGAATTTACAAATGTATAAAGGCAAAACAAACTGAATTAATAGCAATAGTCAAAATTGTTTATAAACAAAAGCAAGTAAACTAAATATATTTGAGCCAAGACAAACAGCCTTAAGTTGTACCATACCAAATGGTCACTTTCATTTGCAGTGCTTCTGAAAAGCAGTGGAATTTCTGTTGTAGTCTGTCTGTCTTAAGAATAGCTTATATCTGTTCCTTGATACAAAATGTGTTTGTTGAACATGTGAATAAGAATGTCACTGCAGTACACTCTGTACACATGACAATACTACTAATACTACTGATACAGTAGAATTCTCTGCTGATCAAAGACATATCTGCTATATTCTGCTTGTAGTTACAGCTTTATTTATTTTTCTCTTTTTTTAGCCTCTCAGTGAATTGGAGCACTTGAATTTGGGGTACAACTTTCTACAAACCATACCAGTGCTGAGTCTAAGCTGTCGAACTAAGCTAGTAAGCCTTATCCTCAGGAACAATGAATTAGAGAGCATCAATGGTAAGAAGTTATGAGAAAAATCACTAAAATGCCACTGTAGTAATGCTGGGAAGGTGTAGCTTACTTTCAGCAAAGGCCACTAATGAATAACACAAAAATAATATAAAAATAATACACAGGAACAAATTAGAATAGCCTGTCAACCTAACCAACACATCTTTAGTGATGTGGGAGAAAAACTAGAGTACCCAAAGGAAAAAAACCCATAAGACTCCACATGGGTAATGAGATGGACATGGGAGTTTAACTTAGGATTCTGGATCAATGAGACATCCTAATTAACAGTGTGGCAAATTTCCCCATACACATAGTTCTTTTCAACTTACCACATTAAAACTAACTTAAAAAAAATGTTAATTGAATTTCATTTTATAATATTTGGTTTAGCAAGCAATTAAATAGTCCATGAAATAGGACTTAGGAAAATGCTATCAACTGTGAAATATTTCAACTCAGTTAATGATGCACTGTTTTAAATATTTTCTTGTGATTTGGGTTCTCCAATATGTAGTAATTTTATCCTGGAATGAAAATTGAAAAACAAACACCACGACTGAGAAGATGTTTAAATATTTTCAGGCACAAAAATTAAAAAAAAAAAAAAAATCCACCAAAACAGTAGGGAGGTTTTCCCTCCAACATTTTTCATTTTGAACTGTGATTTGATTGATTCAATTTTGACATATCATCTGCAAGGTCAGTTATTTGGATACAGTTTCCTCTGTTCATCAGTCAACAGCTGCTTGTGTTTGCCAGACGTTGCATCTTAATGAATCACTATTGCGTGCTATTTGTAAGGTATCATCTAACCAATAACATTTCAAGTGTTGGTCCTCATTAATCATTCTGCATCCTATTTTTAATTTAAACTCCATTTAAATCAAAAAACAGATTTCTTCTATTGCCTGTGTTCATAACTTAATGACATCATAACAATTGTGAACAAATCTGTGTAGAAGTCTTGAATTGACAATTGAAAATTCACTGTAGCATTTGGTACATCGCATAATAAGAATGGGAAATACATTATTCACAATAAAGTAGCTTTATTAAACTATTCTAAACACAAGAGAACTTAAAGAATCAAAAAAGCAAGTGATATCCCACCAAATCTGGATTCACTAGGTTTTATAATTTTTTTCTAGCAGGTACAATGGCTTTTACTCATTTGTGTCTTATTAGGAACACTGCCAAGCACACTTTCACCTCTCATTGTTTTGGTTCCTTTTACTTTTTTGGCCTGCTTTCCTTTTTGCCAGTAAGAATTTGCTTTATTTATTTACATTTCACTTACTACTGGATGGTAGATTAACTTCCAGTTCTCAAGAAAGATCTTTAAAGTTTCAAGGACTTCCAAGTCCCGATATCTTTTAGCAGTCCCTGAAACACTTGCACCCTGATCCCACTTTTCTGCCACAAAATAACCTGCTAGCCTGAGCATACACATACAGCAGAGACCTCATCCTGTCCCCAGACTAGATACTTTCCAAGTTTCAGTAGTGTCTTGACATCTTGTCCATGAAAATAACAACAGGGAGAATAGACAAAACATATTCTTAGTGAAGTTCTGTGCCTGCTTCAAAAAGTCTCGATGCCAAGTAAGCTCTGTAAATATAAGACTGTGCTGGTATAAAGATTAAATGTAGTAGAACATTTCATTTTTTGTTAGCTAAAAATAAAACATAAAAATAAACATGTCGACAGAAAGAATAAGATGCAAGTGTCCGATTTTATTTACAATTCCTCTTACTGCACTTGTAATTAATTGTATTTATCAGGTTAGATTAGGTTTACTGCTGTACATATTTACACACTATTCTTTTTGCAGTCTATTTATTGATGGAGATGTACAAAATAAAATGCCCACATTCCTATTTATTTTATAGCTGTCTTTAATAGTGTACTGTACTTATAGAGCTAATAAATGTCATCTATAATAATCAACTAATAATAATACTATAATTAACTAATCGATGTCATCTAAAATAACTGGTGGTAATAATAGTTGCCAACAAATGATTTTACTGATTAGTTGCCTTCTTGTGTATTACTTGTGACACTTGCTTGACCAAGAGTATCATTAATCACATTTTAAGGTATGGTGGAGGGTTGAAAACTAAAGAATTCAAAAGCATACTTCAAAAGTATGGAGTCATAATAAATTCATCTTCACATCTAGTTAAAAAGTCCATGTCTTACAAGATCTGTAAAGATGAGCTTGCATGCCATGAGAGCACAACTGTGATGTGGGAGCACCTAAAAAGAAAACACATCAGACTGATGGTGACATCTCTCTTCCTCTTGTGTTTAGGAGAAATTCAGAAACACCTGCAGCACTATTTGCATTTCTTCTGGTCAAATTTCTCACAGTGCAGAATCTGAGTCATTAACAGTATGCAAAACTTCTTTCGCAGAATAATTCTTTTAATAATAATGATGGCTTATTTTTTTATGCTGAACTAAAAGGAAAATGGAGGCTTAAAGTGAGCAAGACACAGTTGGTTTTGTAATTATTGCTGCCATCTAATAGTTAAAATTGAACATTATACTTTAGACAACTTTTGTCAAATCTTAACAATTGTTACAGTCTTTAAATCATTAAACTGGAACATACAATTAGTAATAAGACTTGTTTCTATTCACAATTTTTGGCAAATAGAGTATACTTCTATTATGAAGGATAGCATTGTTCAAAGAATAAAAGATTTTCTCCTTTGAATTAAACACTTTTGTACAGAGATGCCATTTTTTAAAGCTCCTGGTTAATCTAATTACTAATAAACCAATTAATCATTTAGCAAAATGGTCATTAGTTGAAGCCCTGGTGTACTGTGCTATTGCTTAAAAAATATCCTATGTGGAGTAACAATGTTGTAATTTATTAGTAATATCACTGTTAATTTCACTAATAGTTGTTCTATAGTTGCATTTAATTTTTGTGTTTTAAGGCCATTTCATTAGTGTTCTCCTAATATTTGTGGTTGCAATGTTGTAGGTGTGGAGCACTTGTCATCTTTACGTCATCTTGACCTGTCGTACAACATTCTGATAGATCATTCCAAGCTTGCCCCTTTGTCCCAGCTGCACTCTCTTAACACAGTAGGTGATATTTAACCACTTACTTTTTTTAGCGACTTGAACTTTATTTAAAAGTGTTGTTTTGTTGTTAATGACATATTTATAACCAATTAATTTTATAACTTTTTTGGACCAATAACAACCCATCAGAGGTGTATGAAAATAAATAAAATACCTACATTGTTTGTAATTTTTTTGGCATGGTAATAAACATTAAATATATACAGCATCTGATATTTCTGACAGGACACTGAATGGGTGACAGCATAAATGTAATACAATTTGACTGTGCACATACACTTTATCTAATCAATTAAATCAATTATAATAATTAAAATTTAGAATGTTCTGTTGGGTTGGTAAAAGGACTTGCTCACTTGTGAACACCTCAGAAAAATGTAAGTTTAGGGCATCTGCTATTTCATTGTCTGTATCTTTTAATTCCCCTTTACTATTTCTGATGCACTTGACCTCCTCCTTGACTGTTCTTTTACTACTAAAATACTGAAAGAATCTCTTAGGGTCTTCTTTTGCCTTATCTGCTATATTCCTCTCCAAATGGCTTTTAGTCTCCCTGATATTATTCTTAATGATTGCTCTCATGTTCTCGTACGCTCTATGATTCACTTTGCAGTCATTAGTCATATATGCCTTTTTTATAAAGCAGTTTTTTCCTTTGCAACTTCTTTTTTAAATCTTTATTAATCCGCTGTGGAGTTTTTAAAAATTTCCTATTAATTCCAAATTTAGTTATGTATCTGTCCTGCATTACATTTAAAACATTTTTAAACGTGTTCCACTGCTCCTCGACTGTCTCCACACTTATCCTAATCTATCCTACTTTGACTTTGTCACATCTGGTCAAAATTTGCCCTACCAAAGTTCAATTTAACAATTTGAGTCTTTGCATCTGCACTCTTACAAAATACTGAGAATTGTATTCTATTATGGTCTCTTGGCCCTAGTGGTTCAGTCACTTCTACACCCTCAATTCTATCTTGATTATTACAAAATACTAAAGCCAGACAATCTTCACCCCGTGTTGGTGCTTTAACATAAAAAATATGTTAAAAAAACTGTCCCTGAGTACTTCTAAAAACTCCTGCTCTTCTGGTTCTCCATCTGCAATGTTATGCCAATTAATATTTGTATAATTAAAGTCCCCCATGACTGTAAAATCTCCTTGTAAACTTGCCTTTTTGATATTACTAAAAAGATCTTTGTTGAAATTACTGTCTGCATTGGGTGGTCTATAACACACTCCTAAAATAAGACCTCTTTCCCTAATATTTTCCAGGCGAAGCCACATATCCTCACTAAGATGGGGCTCATCGTCCAACTGAAGAGGACTTACATTTAAATTCTGTTTGGCATAAACAGCAACCCAACCTCCTTTTCTGTTCTGTCTATCCTTCCTAAAAAATGTATATCCCTCTGTTACACTCATCCCCATCTTTGTTATTTAGCTGGGTTTCCATTACTGCTATAATATCATAATTATGCTCTGCTACATACAGCTCCAACTCACACTTGGCAGTAATACTTTCAATAACATATGTTGAGGAGGAGAATCCGTTTATGTAGCATGGTGCTGTGAAAAATGAGGAATATTCAACTTGTTAATTGTAATGCCTCATGAAACGCATAGCTGTCTGAAAAATACAGAAAATGTATCATTGAGCAATTTAATAACAGGTATTGAATTAGTGAATTCCCCTTTTGCTATGGGCAAGAAAGACCAACATTAACTTTATTTGATTTAAAAACTGGTAAATGAGTCAAAATTTCATTTACCTTGGCTTTGGCTCTCTAACTCATAATCTGTGCTTGATTTCAGCCTTTACATCATCACCGACCACCGAACAAATGATGTAGTTACAGAAGTGACACATACTTTACATAATATTAACTGTTTGTAATGAAAGCAAAAGTGCTCTGATAAAGCAAGTCTGTTTAGATTGGATTAACAATGGCAAATTTCATAATACAATATAAGTGTATTGCATCATGAAACCAAAATCGAGATATTTTTTGAACATCTATGCAGTCTTGTGGTAATTAACAAGTAAGCCATGGTGTTTAAAAATAAATAAATAAATTTAAAATGGAGGTGTATGGGGTTGTTCTGGCTTGTTACCTGATGTCTGAACTTGCCATTGTTGACTATTGTACTTTTCTACCCAGGGATGCCTACAGTGTGTTTTTTTATTCTTTTTCTTTTTCTTTAAGGAAAAATGTTTAGGCTACTTTTAATGCAAGGTCATTTGTATGACAAGTTCTCTCAAATACAACCTTTAGAAAATTAAAAGAGGCTTGCATAAAATATATGAGAGAGAATTCTCAGGTGGCAGGTGGGAAATAGGAGGTGCAGTTGTTAACTGGTGTATATAGAAAAAGGAAGGTAGAAATGGAAACAAAAAAGAATGTCAGTCTATCCTGACTGAAAGTTTTGTAATGTAGTGGAATAAAACTTTTTAAAAATTATTTTAGAAAAATAATTACATTTTTTTTAAATATTTGGGGCTGTGCCTTTCCTATTTGTTAAATATATGGTTAAACGTTTCAACAAGAAAATAGTGCTGTATAAAAATAGCCATTCTTGAATAATAAAATTGTGTTTAAAAGTTGCCACTGACACTTTATTTCCCAGTTAATTTAATCATTTTGGGCAAGAGTATCTACTTAATCCAGAAAAGAATGTGTTTTAATATAATTATGCCACAAGCAGTACAATTTTCTTTTTGTTCTTTTTCAGTAAGGAAAAAAGTATCGTAGCCATTTTTGCGTCCTGTACCACAGGGAATGGCCCCACAGTTATACAATATAATCAGAATCTCAGTGTTATAGTTTAAGATGAAAAGTAAAGCTTAATGACATGCTGAAAAATAAAAGGAAAAATTCAGAAATAAAGGAAACCACAGCCCAATTTTAACTGTCATAATTAAAATGTGAATTTTTCCAGACTGAGTAAAACAAGTTTGTGTTTTTTAGTTTGGATCTGAATTATAACATCTATCCACTGTATTGCAGCAAAATGGTAACACAAATTTGTCCCTAATATTGGGTACAGCACAGTTCTTGACATTTACATGCATTTATAAAGGCCGCAAAGTATACAGTTTCTGTTCCTTCTTTTTTTGGTGGAATTTCACCAAACCTCCTTGAGCACATTTGTGCATACAATTTAATCCCAACTGACAATAGCTAGCCAATTTAGGGTGGTCCATAAACTCATCCGCATATAATTGAGGTGTGTAGGAGACTGGACACTCTGGAGAAAACCTAAAGAACACAGAAAGGTGCTCAAGGGATCAGTTGAACCTGGGACCCAGCTGACTATACTCTACTACTTGTTAAAGTGATGTGCTGTTCATGCCATAAACAGTAAAACATAGTACAGTTATATACAGTATAATTATAATTTTCTTATTTACTTCTATATTTGAAACCTGTCGACTATCAATTAATTCTAAACAAATAGATTTTAAGAAAACCTGCCTTCTTTCATAATTAGTGAAATTGTATGGATATTTATATTAATCCTTGCACTTAACATTAGTTGTAAATGCTTTTCCTGCTCAAAGTAAGCTGCTAGGGAGACCAAACAATTTATTTTTTGAAGTTGGAAGAAAAACATTTTCAGTATCCTTTTACATGTTTTATTTATTTATTTTATTTTGAATGTCAAATAATTTGATCAAGTAAACAATGAGGGGGCAGCATGATGCCATCCTAGCCAGGTTTTGTTCCATCCTAGAGCTACCAAGTTAGGCTGCAGTTCTTTGTGACTTTAAAATTACATTAAGTGGGTTCAGTCAATGTAGGGACTATATAATCCATCTTTAAAAATGGCCTGTATGTTTAAAAAAAAATAATAAAGCAAAAAAAAAGGTCATTTTATGCTGTTGAAGAATAAAGGATTACATTTTATGTAAACAGTAACAAAGGTCTTGAAGATGCCACACATTATTTAGTAGTTGATGTTTCACAAAGGTTGTCAGGTCAAAGGTCTGTTTAGATTTTACTATTGATCCTCTCTACCACTTATAGCTCATTACATCTGGTATGAACTGCACATCTAAATATAAAATTGCATTTTTTTATTTTTATTTTTTTAGCTATTTCATTGTTTTAAAAGAACATTTTATACTTCTCATTTTTACAGTTTAGCTTACACTCTGATAGCTACTAACACTGCCATGTTTTCTTTAACATTCTAGCTCAGTCTTGATGGCAATCCATTGTTTTTCCATTGGAATCATCGGTGTGCAACCATTTTTCACCTTTCCTCCAAAGCAGCTTTCCTTAAGGTGAGTATTTTCTTTAAGTTCTTTTTTTTTTTTTGGGAATTTTATTTTTAATGTAGATGGTATTGTATAGTCCTATGATTTCTTTCATGTGTGTGCCATCTAGCAATGTTGCTGCTATTTCTATTTGTTTGGCAATAATGTCTGAATGTGGATGTGTGATCTAAACCCCAAACACCTGGACAATTGTTTTATTTGTTAACTTTATGTTCTTTCACACACCAGTGATCTGCTTTTTGTTCCCTTTTAGTTTAGTGTTATTAATTTGTTTTTATTATAAAGACATCTGCATGAATCTAATAAATCAAGTCAATGGGGGTTGGGTGTAGAATGGAGGATTTCACATTTGTGGTAAATCAGCCTTCTAATTATTTATGCATTTGGTCCATGTGTTGATATTTTTAGCATTTTAGTCAATTAGGCAGTTTAGCAACTGAATGTCATTTCACAGAATATAAAGTAATAGTAATCTTTACATTTAAAGAATTAATCTCTGAGAAATAATTAACCCAGAAATCAGTATATGTACAAATTTGCCATACATTAATTTGTCTGTTTTTCGCAGTTCAAGCTAGATGGATGCTTTCTGTCTTCCTCTGAGTTAGGAGTAAGTAAAACTGTTTTTTGTTATTTATCATCTTTGCAAATCATTTCATAGTTGCAAGAGAATGAGCTGAAATCCCTGCCCACTCTCTCATTGTGTGGAGCTTGCAGGTTTGGCTTTTGTCAATTAGGATTTTAGTCAGGGTGTTCTTGTTTTCTTCCACTTCCTAAAGAAATGTTTTTGGCTACTGTAAATTGGTCCATCTATGAAATGGTTTGCCCTGGGATGGACTTGTGCCCAATCCTGTTCAAATAGGGTTTCAAGGGAGTCGGACTCTGATTTTGATTAGGCAGTTGATAGGTGGATATGTATTTTCCATATAATTTTCTTTTTCTCAAAAAGTGATGGATAAACAAATGATAACTAAAGTTGTTTACTGTTTTTATTTAGCCATCATATGTGAAGGTGTACTGTTTCTTGTTTTTGCACTTAGTGCAGTTTATTTTAAATGTAAATACATTTGTATTTGATATTATTATTATTGATGATAGTTCTATGGTAGTGTGACTTATGCATGCCCGGATAAATTGTACTATTCAGATTTGTAAATAGAAACTACCCTCCACCCATCTTTTGGACAATACTTAAACCATACACACTGTATATGTATTTTCCTGAGCACATGGGAATGGAATGGAAACCTGGAGACTCATTTGTAACACTTTGTATGGACTTGAGTGTTAAAGTATGCACACAGCAAAAAAAATGGGGAAAATGTGTATGCTGCAAAAAAATTGCAAAACCTGCCATGCGAACTTCTACACAATTTACCTTTTATAAATCACAGTCACCTTGTAAATATACATTGAATATTGCCCTGAAACATTCATATATGAAACAAAATAATCGATCTCATAATATGCAGTCACGATGCTGCTGAATTTCATTAACTGGTGGAGCAGCCTCTCACATGACTTATCGAGACAATAGCTCCTGCATTCAAGTGTATCTGGGTGTACTCTGCAAATGAGAGAGCAAAATCATGCACAGCATTAAGATGCCAGCGTCTGAGTTGGTACTAACTATCATTGGGCACATATAATGACATGATTGAGGTTTCAGCTGGTTCTTACCAACAAGCCATTCACCACATACAGTATCACACCTGCCAATACTACTTTTCCTCAAAATTAATAAATCATAGGTTTACCCAAGCCACTGAAGCATGATGTTTGTCAGCCACACTTTGGCATCACAGGTGACTTGTGTGTTAATGGAATGTAATAACTTAAGGTTAACAGAAGTAGCTTCATTCTTGCTAGGTTCCCTTATTGCAGTATGACAGGGGTGGCCAACCAGTCACAGACCAAGAGCCACATTTTTTACTGTGTTACCGCAAAGAGCCACATCATACACATGGGCACACATGAACATCACCCATCCCTTCCTCACACACACACACACACACCCACACCTCTGCTCAGCCAGCTTTATTGTAAATGTCACACACCAACATGATAATGACAGAAATTGACTCCTACAGTACTAAAACCACAGGCCAGTCATTTTCAACAATGAACATTGTCTGCACTGTCTCACACACACAAACTCTCAGTTCAACCAAGTCCACAAACAAAAGTATAATAATTTACAATAGCGTTTTTCTTTTACTATGCATGTTGCTTAGTGGGACTTCTGACATTCCTTGCCTTGAACAATCCTCTTCAAATTTGGCTTGTATTCCGTTGTCTCCACTCGAAGCAATTCTTTCACATGGGTGTCCGTCAGAACAGATCGATGCTTTGATTTCACGTGTTTCAGGGTAGAAAACACAGACTCGCAGACGTATGTTGACCCAAACATTGACAGTATCTTAAGTGCAGCCCGTTTGACATTGGAGTATTTTTCCATTGGCACACTTTTCCAGAACTCAATGGTCCCTTCCCTTAAAGCAGGTTTCAGTTGGTCCTCCTCACAAAGATCGATCATCTCCAACTTAGCCGCAGCCTCATCTATGACTAGCGGGGCTTTCAAACAGTCAGTCTCCGCATTAAATGGGTCGACGAGGAAGGTAATCTGTGGCCTTTTCACTTGTAGATCACGGAACCTGGTCACAAAGCTTTCATGCAGGTTTTCAACCAGTGTTGCATATCTGGCTCTTTGCTTATTCAGGGCGGTGCTGGTGACTTGCCCACTGGCTTTTAGAAGAGTGGGAAAATGCGTTAAATCTCCCTTTTGAATATGCGCCATGAACAGCTTCAGTTTGTTGACAAACGCAAACACACTTTGCACCAGGTCAGGCAGCATTTTTAACTTACCCTGCAGGGTCAGGTTCAGTCTGTCCAAGTGACACAGCATGTCGACCAAAAAGGCCAGATCCATAATCCACTTGAAGTCAAGAGAGCTCGGGATAGTCCTTGTCCTTTTCTTCCATTAACAGCTTCACGGCATCAAAAGCTCAAAGAAGCGAGAGAGTACTTGGCCTTTTGACAGCCACCTCACAGTGCAGTGCAGCGGCAGGTCACCTGGAAGCCCTTGGTCCAGCTCAGCGATGAGATTCTTGAAATGCCTGTGGTTAAGCGCATGTGTGCGGATGTAGTTGACGATTTCCATCACAGGCTTCATGACGTTGTCTAAATTCAATGATTTAGACACGAGTTGCTCCCTGTGGATGATGCAGTGGAAATTCCAAAACTTGGGAAATGTTTGGTAAGCTTTGCACAGACCCACAAGCCCGTTCACTGATCCGATCATGGCTGGCGCTCCATCCGTGGCTGTTGCAGTTAGTTTCGGTATGGGCAGATTTGCTTTCGCAAATACAGCCATCATTGTTTCTTTCACATCTATACCACGGGTTCTGTCTTTTAATGGCACAATATCAAGGAGTTCTTCTTTGATCACACAATCGTTTGACACAGACCGTGCAAATATTGCCAACTGAGGCTTGTCTTGTATGTCACAACTCTCATCCAATGTGACACTAAAATACTAACATGGTTGAAGGTCAGAGTGCAACTGTGATTCAATAGCCGTGTTAATGTCCGATATTCTGAGTTCAACAGTGTGGCGGGACAGTTGGACGTCTGATACCATGCGTTTTAGTTTGTCGTTTTCAGGAGACGATTTCAACAACGTCACTGACGCATTTTTTAACGAACTCCCCTTCATTGTATGGCGCTTTAGCCCATGCAGTGTTCCAGGCCATTTGATACGATGCGAGCATTAGGGTCTCTGAGCGCTTCATAAATTTTCGGAAAAACTATCTGCTTTTCTGCCTGAGTTTTCAAAGTGACCAACTCGTGCTTGCGAAGTTCAGTCCCTTTTGGAAATTCCTGGTTGATGTTAGCATGGAGTGAGCTGAAGTGGCGCTGAAGATTTGAAGCTTTGAAATGCGCTAATGACGCCTGACATATAAGGCAGAATGGCTTGCCATTACGTTCAACAAAAAAATATAAACTCTCCCACTCTGTTAAAAACGTCCTGTGTTCATCTTCATATTTTCGTTTTGCTGTGCATTTTTTCACTGCCATTTTGAGAGTGAACTTGACACAGATTGTTTACTTAAATGATCTTGCCCCTACTAGGAAACTTTGCGGTATTTTCATCTCACGCACATGCGCATTTGATGAAAATACTGTATTGAACTCAAGCGAAGCGAACACGAACATTAAAAAAAAAAAAAAAAACACAAACACAAACTTTATGAACGTAAGAGCTGCATGAAACCAGGCAAAGAGCAGCAGGTTGGCCACTCCTGCAGCATGAGTACAATAAATTGCTATGGTTGCCATGTGGACACTGCTGCAAATTGCCCTTTTATGTTGGAAAAAACCATGTTTTGTTTTATGAATATACACCCACACCATATGAAAACAATATGTAGTGCCTCACTTGTTGGTTAATGGCTTCCACAAGCATGATGGAGTGAGGCTTGGCTGAGATATTCCTGACCTATTGACTGTGTTTCCTGAGAAGTAACAGGTAGCTAATATAAACTAACAAAACACTAAAAAAAGTCCTTCAGTGCAAATTCAGCATTAACCCTCTTAAAAGAGACATAAAATACAGTCTATACACCACATTCATCACTTTTGAGGTGATGTTTGTCACATCAACGCATATTATACTAATGACTCAGTGATATGAATTATGCATGCGAATCATCGTTTAGCTGGTATGTGTGCATTTCCCCACTGTATTAAGTATGTCGTCATTTCCCAGATTCTCCAAAATGTTATGTAAATATGGGTCAGAGTGGCTGTAAATATACGTATGTTCCCATGTGAAGTTTTCTTTTCTAAATAATGACGTTTGCGTGGGAAAATGCATATGCACATTTCAAGCATATTTTTGTGTGTACACAAGCTTTATATTGAAGGAACCAATCCTGGATGATAAAGCTAATCCATCACAGGACACAATTCCATCAATTTATACTTGGCCATGTTGGGCATTCTGTTTTGCCTAAGCTGTTTTACTTTGACTGAGCAAATAAGTTTGAATGAATACCAACGTTATCATATTTTAGCTTATTTGGAGCATAACATTTCAAGCTTTGGTTTGCATGTTTGTAATGATTTATGAACACTAATATAAAAGGTATTGTTAGCATTGAGTTTAGTAAAACTCTCCCACTTAGCTGCTTCTGTTTAATTGTTGTACTTTTGAGTCATTAGCGGATGCACAATAAATTGGAATTGTATAAATTAAACAGCCTTGAGGAATAGTGAAAAATATTGAGTTAATATGTTTTTACACTTAAAGTAAAATTCTTTTTGTACAGTGTGTTGACAGGGCCTATTTTTGCTATGCATATCAAAACCTACACAAAAAAAACACTTTCATAAAGATTTTTGTCAAATGCTTTTTTGCTTGAAAATCAAAAATTATCCTTTTCAGTGCTATACTGTACATAGTGAGTTCAAAGTAAATTTATAATCCCCCATGAAAACATTGTATCTGTGTCTGTTGGAATTTTATTATACTTTGATTATTACTTAATGACACCTCAGTATTTGTAGCTGAATAAATTCTAAAAACTGTATAGTTCATAACCTTGGAAATTATATGTCTATGATATTGTCTATTGTGGCAATCAACACAAGTTTATTTTTGGGTGGTAAGTATTATGTCCTCTTTGCAGGTACTGCCAAAGTCAGGCCCACAGACGGGTCAATCACCCCGCCAGTCATCTCAGGACGATTTACTTAGTGATCGGCTTACTCAGGAAGTGTCCAGTGGAGGTGGTGACATGAGTGATAGCCTATCTCAAAATGAAATTGGAGCATCAAAGCTTTCTCGAAAACGGTCCAAGGTATACCTATCATTTACCATATTTCCTTTTGTCATCTCTCATTGTAAGTTAGTTTTTTTTGTGCTTGTATATGCCTTCCTTCTATAGGCAAAAATATTGTACTTTACTAATCCCTGAAATTCACTAGTATTACTTACATCATTTTTCTTGTTTGTCTTTTTTATCTTGTGTACTAAAGTACAACACCATATTCTCATAAATGTTTTTACACTCTTGATCTGTTTGCTTTGGACTGAGTCAAAGGATTATTAGTTACTTTATTTTGACTTTTGGTTAATGTAAAAGTTTGCTGCGTGAGATGTAAATTAACTAACTGGAGATTGGAATAAACACCCCCAATGGCATGTCATATTCTTCTTTCATGGACAGAAACAATTTTTAACCCAGGGAAAAATATCACTGCCCCATATGCAAGTATGTGGTAAGTGGTTTGTTTGTCAAGCACAGCTCAGTGAACAGAATGCCTCTTATCTGATAAGTAGAGGTGTGCCTCAAATGTATGCACTACTTCACAAGCTATAATAAGAACATCTTTCATCACATGGACTCTGCAGATAAAGGTAAGCTCTGCTGAGGGCACACAGTGATTATTCTTCAGTTCATTTACACAGTATAAGTATCAGGTGAGGTTCCTGTTGCAGTATGATGTTCAGTATTTACTCTCTAGCAGCGAACTACAGTGGATTCAGAATACATTCAGATCCAGTGAGTTGTAGATTAAATTTTAAATAGATACATTTTCCATTCTACACTGAATCCATGAAGACAAACTGAAATCTGGGTCCAAACCTTCTTTGAAAATATAGCTTTATTAAGCAAACACACGGAGGTGGGATGATCAGTGAGAGAACAGAACATATCAAGTTAATAAAAGTTATCACTAAGGTCAAACTTTATCTCTCTATAACACATCTTCTGTCCTTGCCTTGCTGGGTGGGTGTGTCCTCTACTACAAAATGCACTGCTCAAGGATTTTTCTACACTCAGTTTCTGCAGTTCCTTTCTGACATCCTGGTAGCAATGTTTCCTCCTAGCTTATCTTGCTGACTCAGTATTCTTCTGACATGGATCCACCTTTAATCCACCACATGAAGAGATTACTTTTAGAGCTATCTTCATAATCCTTTAATGTACCAGGAATGCCAGTCTGTTTTAACAAAGCTTTACATGATTTTTGTATTTGCTGATTTTATTTCCTTCAGTAGCTTGCCTGTGTCTTTTTTAATTATTTCATTTCAGGTTATTTTTATGTAGGGTTCCAGGGTTCTGTTCAGATTTTCAGGTATAGCTAAAGTAAAACAGAAAACATCAGACTGGAAGCACCGAAAGAAAAAAAAAAAAGGCAACATTTAAAGATACTTACTTACTTTTATAGGTTTTTTTAAGTTTAAATTTGAGGTTCTCGAACTTCCTTAATATTAACACATGTATTCACATTTTTGTTTTATTTTAGTAGTCTTATGTAGTTTATTACAATGAATACATAGCAAATCAAGTAAGATATGCAGTACTACATCTTATTCAGATTAGATCAAATCCTCCAGCCCCACCATAAGAGAGAAGAGAAACATACACAAAATCATGTAATCACTCCAAGGTATTGAAAATCCCAGTAGAATAACATGGCTCAGCAAGCTTAGTTATTGAAGGCTAAATTTGTAAATGCTTGCCAATTGCTAAGTAATTTTTGAACTGTTCTTTATGAAGTGAATTTATTTGTTTTTTCATCTATATATATAAAAATGGAATGGGTGGGTCGTCGGGTGGGCCTTTTTTTCATTCCGTCGTTTTTTTGACGTTTTGAAAATGTAGAATGATTATTTGATTTTTTTGTTTTTATTTGATCGTGTCTATGTAGCCGCCGTCGTAATAAAGTATCGCTAAAATCGTCATTTATCGTAATTTATTTTTGACGTATAACGTCGCCGTCGTCGAGGTCAGTGATACCAGTGCAAAAAATCTGCTTACGGTTGAAAGACACGCCCTACTCACTGGACAGTTAAAAACACCAATCAAACTAACGATGACATCAAGTATTACCCAATCAAAAGTAGGAAAGGAGGCATCTTCATAAAATGCGTGTGGGATGATTTGCATGAGACGCTGCTTTAAAAAAAAAATGATAAAAAAAATACGGGATAAATCCCGTCCAGTATTGATTCAAAACGGGACGCGCAATTTCATTCTCAAACGCGGCACGATTCCGTATTTTAAAGGACGGGTGGCAACCCTACAGTGCCAGGTAACCACCCATACAATCACATTGTGATTCAGACTAGGAATGCAATGAATGTAATTACCCCGATCTACATACAAGGCGAAAGTCTTGCAACATTCAAAGATGATGGTTTGGGATAAGTACACCATACAACATAAAAGAGCTTATGAAGCCTTGAACCGAAAAAAAGCAACATCTCAGAGATCGTAAAAAAAAAAACAGGAGCTAATGTCGTTTTACTCGCTGTAGATTTTACTCAAACATTACCAGTTATTTCACGAGGGAGACCAGCACATCAACTCAACGCGTGTTTAAAATCCATGCTTCTCCCACGCTCGGTTATATGTCGCGTGTTCTCGGGTAGGTGCACCAAAAAATGTATACATTTAAGCATGTAATGGGCAAACAAAAAATGAGGTATACCCGAAGGCACAGCAGTAGTACTTAATGTAACTTTACTTCTTAAATGTTAATGTTTTACTGTTTAATAATTTATACGCTTCTTATATGTTGTTCAAATTCTTTTATCAAAATACCACTGACAGCGCAATGCACGATAACATCGAGTGAATACACCATACGCATCCGCCCACGGCTGCCCTGCTGTGCGCAGATAGGACTTGATTGTACAATAAAATAAAATAAAGATAAAAAGACTAAAACAATCATCACCCATAAAGCGGATAGTAGACGTGACGTACTATATGTGTACCACATTTCAAGTGTATAGGTGCAACGGTTTGCGAGCTACAGGTCATTTAAAATCCTGGACAGACACACAAATTGCCACGGTAGCAAATTACAGAAGAAGATTTTACTGTTTAATAATTTATATTTATATGAAATGTGCTTCTTATATATTACTTCATATTCTCATATGATAATGATGTTAATGTTTATATTGATTTCTGTGTTATTAAAACTGCATGTATGTGTGTATATGTATATATATGTATATATATATATATGTATATATATATATATATATATATATATATATATATATATATATATATATATATATATATATATATATATATATACTAGCAAAATACCCGCGCTTCGCAGCGGAGAAGTAGTGTGTTAAAGAGGTTATGAAAAAAAAAAGGAAACATTTTAAAAATAACGTAACATGATTGTCAATGAAAGCCCGTTTCACTCAGTAAGTCTTATGTGTGTGTTTATGTATGTGTGTGTATATATATGTACATGTGTATATATAGATATGTATATATATGTATATGTATATAAATGTTTATGTGTGTGTGTAGATTATATATATAATATATATATATATATATATATATCTATATATATATATATATATATATATATATATATATAAAAGACAGCAACAGTTATAACAATGACAACACAATTACATTGACAATCATGTTACGTTATTTTTAAAATGTTTCCTTTTTTTTTCATAACCTCTTTAACACACTACTTCTCCGCTGCGAAGCGCGGGTATTTTGCTATATATATATATATATATATATATATATATATATATATATATATATATATATATACGAGCTGTATATACCCGGCGTTGCCCGGGGCAGAAGTAACCTAATCGGTCAAACACTTACATATATACCAAAGTAAACCTAATCGGTCAAACAGTTACATATATAAAAAAAGCGAACCTAATCGGATAAACAGCTTCATATATACAGAAGCGAACCTAATCGGACAAACAGCTAATCTATATACATAAGCAAACCTAATTGGTCAAACAGTTACATAAATACAAAAGCAAACCTAATCGATGAAACAGCTTCATATATACAGAAGCGAACCTAATTGGTCAAACAGTTATGCATGTGCAGAATGATTTTACAAAGATTATGCGTGTTAACAATCATTAAAAAGAAAAGATTGAGGAACTCTTCTTCTATATGTGATGAAGCTGGATGAAGCTGACTTGACAAAGACGTAGGTGGCATACATTGGTTTTTCTAAAACAGAAGAAAAAAATGAGTATCTATTATTATTTTAAATTAGAATGAAAATGAGAACCTTGATTAGAGATAGATTATCCGTATTAAAATATGTGCATGAATAAAGTTTTGCTAACTCTCTAGCAAAAGTTTATTCATACAAATTGGCATGGGATGGCTTTGTGAAAAAGTAAAAATTACATAAAAATAAATTGAGAATGCGTACTTCGATTTGACTGAGAATATCTGTAATGATGAAAAAAAAGTTTAGTATGTTTTTTTTTCCATACGGGAAGGATGTAAAACCTTATATAGGCACCCTTCAGCCCGTACTGAAGGTTAGTGTCAGATTCTTACTGACTAAAAAACACCCTTTTTATTCCACAGCTACCCCAAAAACCACTATTACGCATTACTTTGGGGTGGCAGTAGTTTAGTTATGAAACAGCTGGGTCCTGAAAAAAATCTGTCTTATTAGTGGCTTCATCACATATAGAAGAACAGTTCCTCAATCTTTTCTTTTTAATGATTGTTAACACGCATAATGTTTGTAAAATCATTCTGCACATGCATAACTGTTTGACCAATTAGGTTCGCTTCTGTATATATGAAGCTGTTTGATCGATTAGGTTTGCTTTTGTATTTATGTAACTGTTTGACCAATTAGGTTTGCTTATGTATATAGATTAGCTGTTTGTCCGATTAGGTTCGCTTCTGTATATATGAAGCTGTTTGTCCGATTAGGTTCGGTTTTTTTATATATGTAACTGTTTGACCGATTAGGTTTACTTTGGTATATATGTAAGTGTTTGACCGATTAGGTTACTTCTGCCCCGGGCAACGCCGGGTATATACAGCTCGTTTTTAAATAAAATAGCTCAACCTTTCCCACAGTGGTTTGGATTCTACCAACTGAAATAGATAAGAGGGAGTGCAGTGCTTATCATGATAGATTGCTCATTAGGTGTTAGTATCCAGTCAGCTGATAACCCAGACAGAGGTGTTAAAGGGGATTAGTAATTATTATGACGCTAAGACTCTCTGAAAAATAGGCAAAGATTTTATTCCAATAAGATCTGACCAGGGAGTGGTATGGTACCAACACATATGACATACAGCAGGTTTCTTTCCCAGAGGTAAAGTCTTGAACATTTTAGATACCCTGAGTCAAAAATTGTGTGTGCAATATTACAGATTTTAGTTGAGTTATACCATGTTTCTCACAGTAGCATCCATGTTGGTTCTAAGTCTATTCAGGTAGTATTGGATACAATGCAAGAACCAACTCTCGATAGGGTGTTGGCCCATCCTAGGGCAAAGTCATTCACTTACCCAGACTCACTTAAATTGAGGGCATCTTAAACTCAGCAGTCAACCTAATGTGCATCTTTTTGGTGTGTTTGTGGAAATCCACGCAGACGTGAAGAGAATGTGCAAACCTCATGTAAGCAGTGCTTGGGCGTAGTTCTGATCTTTGGACTCTGCAGCCTTGACGTGGCAGCATTAACCGATGCATCATCTTGCTGCTGTCTCTTTAAGTATTACAGTATTAATAATATTACTGAATCAAATGTGTTTATTCCATGCTAAACCTAGTTGAGAATAGATTAGGGAAAACAGACTTATAGTTATAGAAACTAAACATTTAGACTCCATGATACTTAGAAACCTGGCAGTTCAAAGTATGTGATTAACCAAATGGCAATGTTGCTAATCTCTGAATATTCTGTATTGTATTAAAATGCAGGCTAATGTTGATGATTGTTGGAATGCAACAACATTTTAATGCTGGGGTCTATCATGTTTGATTATCTTTGTATTATGAGGTTCAGTTCCGAGATAAGTATGAATTGCAAAGAGTGAAAAATCCATGGTTTATTACCCAATAAAAAATCCAAATAGCAATTAAATGTCACCAGTAAATATCTTTCAGCAAAAAATTTTTTTTTCTTTACCTATCAGCAGATAAATTTAAAAATTCTACTTGTATATTTGGCATCTTGTTGCCTAGATTCCTACTGAGTTCTGCAGCCTTAAAGCACAATCTTAGTGTTGCAGAAACCTATATTGCCCCCTTCCGTAAAACTAATTGTTTGCTTTTTTGTCTTTGCATATAAGGTTATCCCCTGTCTTCAAACAGCACACCTCATTCTGCAGTTTTAAGTACTCCAGCCTTCTCCTTCTCATCTTGATGTATACTTTTAGAATATTTAGTAGTGGCTTTCATGCCCACTGGAATTCATTTCTTAAGTATTCTCCTTACCTTACAAGAACTGTTTGAGATTTAATTTTTCAAAACATTTCATTTCTGGAAACATTTATTTTCTGATATATGTGTACTGTTACATGGCACCAATAAATAATTTCTTACTTTTAAAGGTACTGCTATGGAAGCAAAGGGCTGTTTATTGTCAATGAGAACTTAGATTTAATTTTGGATCACAGTCTGTATTCGTGTTTTGCAGAACAAGATAAAAGTAAGAAGACCTAGTATTTCAGAACCAAGTGATACGGAACACGACAGTCAAAGGCAAGATGCATCGTCAGGTAAAAATGATCTGTTGAAATGTGTAGGTGAGAGATGAGTTTTTTGCTAACTAGCTACTAATGTAACAAAGTTGGGTTGTTTCTTAGCTTTCTTTTTAAATCAGAGATTTGAGGACAGACAAAGTTGTCATATACACCTTCTCTTTTAAGCTTGTGTGGCTGTGCTGTAGGCATTGTCAACTAGCAATAGTTTTTAGCGTTAAGAAAATCGTTCCCTGCACTGATGTTCTGAACAGTGGTTTCTTGCTCTTTATTGTTATAGTTTTGTAACACTTGCTTTTATGCGTATTTAGTTGTGTACAAATTCATGTCTTAAAGCAAGAGATTTGAAGCTTTAAGTAAATGTTGTGATGTAGCCTTAACTACCAATGTAAAGTTTTTTTGGAATGAAATGAAGCACAGGATTATGGTAAAGTGACCCTCTTTAGTAGTAGAAATTATTCATGTTTGTGAAGACAGAGAGAAAACAACGCATAAAGGTTTGGGACCTGGTCACTTATACTGTAGGTCTTTGTGGAGAATAGTCTTGCGTTAATATAACAATACAACAGAATTCCATGAGACATTGCTTAGTAGTACAGGGGGATTTTTATATGAGACGGACAGGAAATGATATGGATAATCGACAGTGACGTTGAAATGGTGAGCCGGAGATGATAAGACAGAAGAAAGATGGAAGTGAGGTCTTCTGGAGTAAGCCTGAAGTGAAGTCATCTAGTGGAGTCTGATCTTCAGCACCTGGAAGAGGACTGTTTCTTAAAGTAGTCTTTGAATGGATTTTGTATGGAGTTTCAGAAGGTAAGTCTTCTAATCTTCCATTTTCCTGGAGGGTAAGGGAGAGAGACATTAGCACTGAACATCAAATCCCCCGATTGTTGTATTCATGCTGCGTCGGGCCCGTTGGCTGCCCCCTATTCACATGTGTGTGACATGCTTTAATGTTACAGCTGGGTGTAATGCAGTTATTTTCTTGTAGAATTTACCAGATACAGTCAACTCCAGAAATTTTGGCACCCTTCATGAACAATTGCAAAAAATAATATATAAAAGCAAGCACACATGCATTGAGAGATTTTGTGCTTAAACAATTGGGTAATTCTTGTGCTTCTATTGTTGGAACAGAGTTTTGTAACAAATTTAAAGTTTTCCATTAGTAACAATAATGTTCATAATAAGACAGAATTCAAAATATTGGTAACCCAAATGTCAGTGCCTACCCTGGCGAGAATGACAGCACTTAGCCTCTTTATGTAGTGTTTAACAAGGCTGGAGAACACTTGTGGAGGGATCTTGGACCACTCTTCTATGCAGAACATTTCCAGCTTATGGAGATTTTTGGATTTTCTATTGTGAACTGCTCTCTTCAGTTGAGACCACAGATTTTTAATTGGGTTCACATCTGGAGACTAAGCGGGCCATTGCAAAATCTTAATTCTGTGTTTCTACAACTAATTATTGATTTTGTTGTGTGCTTTGGATTGCATTGTCTTGTTTTTTTAGACCCAACCATGGCCCAGTGTGAGCCTTCTCGTAGAGGCAGCCAGGCTTTTGGCGTAAAATGTTCTGGTATTTAACTGAATTCATTATACTATAGACCTTAACAAAAGCCCCTGGACCTCTAGCAGCAAGACAGCCCCAAAGCATGAAAGAGCCACCACCATATTTTACCATAGGTATGAGGTACCCTGCTTTGTATGCAGTTCCCCTTTTTTGCCAAACATGGCGATGGTGTGCATGGCGAATAAGCTCAATTTTTTTGTCTCATATAACCACAGTACACAATTCCACTTGTATCGCCATTTTGCTTGGCAAAGCTGAGACACTGATTTGTGTTTTAGACTCAGGAGAGGCTTCTTTCATGCCACTCATCCATAAAGCTTCTGGTTATGCAGGTGTTGTCTCACAGTTGACTTTGAAACAGTAGATCCCCAAGATTCTACTAAACTTTGCAGTTGTAAAACTGTAATCTTTGGGGCTCCTCTTTGCCTCTCATCATTCTCCTCCCTATGCGTGGAAGCAATATGCAGATGCATCCCTTGCTGGTATTATCAACTGTTGCATGCTTTTCAAGCTTCTTTATTATGGCCCTGATTGTCCTTGCTAGTAATTTCAATGAAATACCTATTTTTTGTACCCCCCAATCTATGCAGCTTAGCAACTTATTTTCTCATTTGATTTGAGAGCTTTTTGATTTTACACATGATGATGAATGACAAAAGGATTTTACCTGTATGTTACCTCATATTTTTACCCCAGTGAAACAGGAAATGGCCATAGACAACACCAAAAATTTGACACCAAAACGACGACAAAAATTCCTAGACACTAAAAGCAACATCAAGAAACACTTTTTCCCCAAAGATGCAAATTTATTTGATCTTATTTATAGTATTCTTCAAGGGTGCCAAATTTGCTACATACATTTTTGACAAGATCAACTATTCTGAAGATATAACGGTACTTTTGGAGGAATTGTTTTTATTAAATAAATAGTCAACAATTTCTCCAAACATTTGAGGAATTTTAGAATCACTGTATGTATTGTCTATATTAATGTTTTTGTTAACTTTTTTGAGGGGTGCCAATATTTCTGGAGTCGACTATATTTCCATTAGAAATTGAAGTCTTTTAATGCCAATGTTGGATAAACCCGGCATAAGCACCCTATACCTGATTACTTTTATGATCTGCATAACCTAATATCTATTGACAGTTAGTATACACATAAGAACAGTTTGACCAAGTTGGGTCATTGGTAATCAACCTTGGTAATCAATCACTAATTACTTAACTCTGTTCTGTGTGTGAAAAAACACAAAAAAGTTATTTTGAGATGTATCCTTAGGCAGCTTCAAGCCATGACTCTGTTGTCTTGTTGAAGAAATTATTTATAAGTTACCAATATTATCTACCCTACCCTTTATAATTGTGAACACTTTTATCATATAACCTTTAAATCTTCTCTAGCTTAAATGGATTCCAGTCCTTTAACATTAAATTGTAGCTTATACTTCACATTCCTTCAATTGGTATATAGAAGGCTTTCTAGA